>NC_136618.1:35625285-36225285 GCF_933228915.1 Telmatherina bonti
TGGAAACAAACTGGACTGGAAACAAACTGGGATGGAAACAAACTGGACTGGAAACAAACTGGGATGGAAACAAACTGGACTGAAAACAAACTGGGATGGAAACAAACTGGGATGGAAACAAACTGGACTGGAAACAAACTGGATGGAAACAAACTGGACTGGAAACAAACTGGGATGGAAACAAACTGGACTGGAAACAAACTGGACTGGAAACAAACTGGACTGGAAACAAACTGGGATGGAAACAAACTGGACTGGAAACAAACTGGGATGGAAACAAACTGGGATGGAAACAAACTGGACTGGAAACAAACTGGGATGGAAACAAACTGGACTGGAAACAAACTGGGATGGAAACAAACTGGACTGGAAACAAACTGGGATGGAAACAAACTGGACTGGAAACAAACTGGGATGGAAACAAACTGGACTGGAAACAAACTGGGATGGAAACAAACTGGGACTGGAAACAAACTGGGATGGAAACAAACTGGACTGGAAACAAACTGGGATGGAAACAAACTGGGACTGGAAACAAACTGGACTGGAAACAAACTGGGATGGAAACAAACTGGACTGGAAACAAACTGGGATGGAAACAAACTGGACTGGAAACAAACTGGGATGGAAACAAACTGGACTGGAAACAAACTGGGATGGAAACAAACTGGACTGGAAACAAACTGGGATGGAAACAAACTGGACTGGAAACAAACTGGACTGGAAACAAACTGGGATGGAAACAAACTGGACTGGAAACAAACTGGGATGGAAACAAACTGGACTGGAAACAAACTGGGATGGAAACAAACTGGGATGGAAACAAACTGGACTGGAAACAAACTGGGATGGAAACAAACTGGACTGGAAACAAACTGGGATGGAAACAAACTGGACTGGAAACAAACTGGGATGGAAACAAACTGGACTGGAAACAAACTGGACTGGAAACAAACTGGGATGGAAACAAACTGGGATGGAAACAAACTGGGATGGAAACAAACTGGACTGGAAACAAACTGTGATGAAACAAACTGGACTGGAAACAAACTGGACTGGAAACAAACTGTGATGGAAACAAACTGGACTGGAAACAAACTGGACTGGAAACAAACTGGGATGGAAACAAACTGGACTGGAAACAAACTGGACTGGAAACAAACTGGGATGGAAACAAACTGGACTGGAAACAAACTGGGATGGAAACAAACTGGGATGGAAACAAACTGGGACTGGAAACAAACTGGGACTGGAAACAAACTGGGATGGAAACAAACTGGACTGAAACAAACTGGGATGGAAACAAACTGGGATGGAAACAAACTGGACTGGAAACAAACTGGGATGGAAACAAACTGGACTGGAAACAAACTGGGATGGAAACAAACTGGACTGGAAACAAACTGGACTGGAAACAAACTGGGATGGAAACAAACTGGACTGGAAACAAACTGGGACTGGAAACAAACTGGGATGGAAACAAACTGGGACTGGAAACAAACTGGACTGGAAACAAACTGGGATGGAAACAAACTGGACTGGAAACAAACTGGGATGGAAACAAACTGGACTGGAAACAAACTGGGATGGAAACAAACTGGACTGGAAACAAACTGGGATGGAAACAAACTGGACTGGAAACAAACTGGACTGGAAACAAACTGGGATGGAAACAAACTGGACTGGAAACAAACTGGGATGGAAACAAACTGGACTGGAAACAAACTGGACTGGAAACAAACTGGGATGGAAACAAACTGGACTGGAAACAAACTGGACTGGAAACAAACTGGGATGGAAACAAACTGGACTGGAAACAAACTGGGATGGAAACAAACTGGGATGGAAACAAACTGGACTGGAAACAAACTGGGATGGAAACAAACTGGACTGGAAACAAACTGGGATGGAAACAAACTGGGATGGAAACAAACTGGACTGGAAACAAACTGGGATGGAAACAAACTGGACTGGAAACAAACTGGGATGGAAACAAACTGGACTGGAAACAAACTGGGATGGAAACAAACTGGACTGGAAACAAACTGGGATGGAAACAAACTGGACTGGAAACAAACTGGATGGAAACAAACTGGGATGGAAACAAACTGGGATGGAAACAAACTGGGATGGAAACAAACTGGACTGGAAACAAACTGGGATGGAAACAAACTGGACTGGAAACAAACTGGGATGGAAACAAACTGGACTGGAAACAAACTGGGATGGAAACAAACTGGACTGGAAACAAACTGGGATTGAAACAAACTGGACTGGAAACAAACTGGGATGGAAACAAACTGGGATGGAAACAAACTGGACTGGAAACAAACTGGGATGGAAACAAACTGGGATGGAAACAAACTGGACTGGAAACAAACTGGGATGGAAACAAACTGGGATGGAAACAAACTGGACTGGAAACAAACTGGACTGGAAACAAACTGGACTGGAAACAAACTGGGATGGAAACAAACTGGGACTGGAAACAAACTGGACTGGAAACAAACTGGGATGGAAACAAACTGGGATGGAAACAAACTGGACTGGAAACAAACTGGGATGGAAACAAACTGGATGGAAACAAACTGGACTGGAAACAAACTGGACTGGAAACAAACTGGACTGGAAACAAACTAGACAGGAAACAAACTGGGATGGAAACAAACTGGACTGGAAACAAACTGGGATGGAAACAAACTGGACTGGAAACAAACTGGGATGGAAACAAACTGGGATGGAAACAAACTGGACTGGAAACAAACTGGACTGGAAACAAACTGGGATGGAAACAAACTGGGATGGAAACAAACTGGACTGGAAACAAACTGGATGGAAACAAACTGGAATGGAAACAAACTGGACTGGAAACAAACTGGGATGGAAACAAACTGGACTGGAAACAAACTGGGATGGAAACAAACTGGACTGGAAACAAACTGGGATGGAAACAAACTGGACTGGAAACAAACTGGGATGGAAACAAACTGGACTGGAAACAAACTGGGATGGAAACAAACTGGGACTGGAAACAAACTGGATGGAAACAAACTGGACTGGAAACAAACTGGGATGGAAACAAACTGGGACTGGAAACAAACTGGGATGGAAACAAACTGGGATGGAAACAAACTGGGATGGAAACAAACTGGACTGGAAACAAACTGGATGGAAACAAACTGGACTGGAAACAAACTGGGATGGAAACAAACTGGACTGGAAACAAACTGGGATGGAAACAAACTGGGATGGAAACAAACTGGACTGGAAACAAACTGGGATGGAAACAAACTGGACTGGAAACAAACTGGGATGGAAACAAACTGGACTGGAAACAAACTGGGATGGAAACAAACTGGACTGGAAACAAACTGGACTGGAAACAAACTGGGATGGAAACAAACTGGACTGGAAACAAACTGGGATGGAAACAAACTGGACTGGAAACAAACTGGGATGGAAACAAACTGGGATGGAAACAAACTGGACTGGAAACAAACTGGGATGGAAACAAACTGGGATGGAAACAAACTGGATTGGAAACAAACTGGACTGGAAACAAACTGGGATGGAAACAAACTGGGATGGAAACAAACTGGACTGGAAACAAACTGGACTGGAAACAAACTGGACTGGAAACAAACTGGGATGGAAACAAACTGGACTGGAAACAAACTGGGATGGAAACAAACTGGACTGGAAACAAACTGGGATGGAAACAAACTGGACTGGAAACAAACTGGGATGGAAACAAACTGGACTGGAAACAAACTGGGATGGAAACAAACTGGACTGGAAACAAACTGGGATGGAAAAAAACTGGGATGGAAACAAACTGGGATGGAAACAAACTGGGATGGAAACAAACTGGATGGAAACAAACTGGGATGGAAACAAACTGGACTGGAAACAAACTGGGATGGAAACAAACTGGACTGGAAACAAACTGGGATGGAAACAAACTGGACTGGAAACAAACTGGGATTGAAACAAACTGGACTGGAAACAAACTGGGATGGAAACAAACTGGGATGGAAACAAACTGGACTGGAAACAAACTGGGATGGAAACAAACTGGGATGGAAACAAACTGGACTGGAAACAAACTGGGATGGAAACAAACTGGGATGGAAACAAACTGGACTGGAAACAAACTGGGATGGAAACAAACTGGGATGGAAACAAACTGGATGGAAACAAACTGGGATGGAAACAAACTGGACTGGAAACAAACTGGGATGGAAACAAACTGGGATGGAAACAAACTGGACTGGAAACAAACTGGGATGGAAACAAACTGGGATGGAAACAAACTGGGATGGAAACAAACTGGACTGGAAACAAACTGGGATGGAAACAAACTGGACTGGAAACAAACTGGGATGGAAACAAACTGGACTGGAAACAAACTGGGATGGAAACAAACTGGACTGGAAACAAACTGGGATGGAAACAAACTGGGATGGAAACAAACTGGACTGGAAACAAACTGGGATGGAAACAAACTGGACTGGAAACAAACTGGGATGGAAACAAACTGGACTGGAAACAAACTGGGATGGAAACAAACTGGACTGGAAACAAACTGGACTGGAAACAAACTGGGATGGAAACAAACTGGACTGGAAACAAACTGGGATGGAAACAAACTGGACTGGAAACAAACTGGGATGGAAACAAACTGGGATGGAAACAAACTGGACTGGAAACAAACTGGGATGGAAACAAACTGGGATGGAAACAAACTGGACTGGAAACAAACTGGACTGGAAACAAACTGGGATGGAAACAAACTGGGATGGAAACAAACTGGACTGGAAACAAACTGGGATGGAAACAAACTGGGATGGAAACAAACTGGGATGGAAACAAACTGGACTGGAAACAAACTGGGATGGAAACAAACTGGACTGGAAACAAACTGGGATGGAAACAAACTGGACTGGAAACAAACTGGGATGGAAACAAACTGGACTGGAAACAAACTGGGATGGAAACAAACTGGACTGGAAACAAACTGGGATGGAAAAAAACTGGGATGGAAACAAACTGGGATGGAAACAAACTGGGATGGAAACAAACTGGATGGAAACAAACTGGGATGGAAAACAAACTGGACTGGAAACAAACTGGGATGGAAACAAACTGGACTGGAAACAAACTGGGATGGAAACAAACTGGACTGGAAAAAAACTGGGATTGAAACAAACTGGACTGGAAACAAACTGGGATGGAAACAAACTGGGATGGAAACAAACTGGACTGGAAACAAACTGGGATGGAAACAAACTGGGATGGAATCTAACTGGACTGGAAACAAACTGGGATGGAAACAAACTGGGATGGAAACAAACTGGACTGGAAACAAACTGGGATGGAAACAAACTGGGATGGAAACAAACTGGACTGGAAACAAACTGGACTGGAAACAAACTGGGATGGAAACAAACTGGGATGGAAACAAACTGGACTGGAAACAAACTGGGATGGAAACAAACTGGGATGGAAACAAACTGGACAGGAAACAAACTGGACTGGAAACAATGGACTGGAAACAAACTGGACAGGAAACAAACTGGGATGGAAACAAACTGGACTGGAAACAAACTGGGATGGAAACAAACTGGACTGGAAACAAACTGGACTGGAAACAAACTGGGATGGAAACAAACTGGACTGGAAACAAACTGGACTGGAAACAAACTGGGATGGAAACAAACTGGGATGGAAACAAACTGGACTGGAAACAAACTGGACTGGAAACAAACTGGGATGGAAACAAACTGGACTGGAAACAAACTGGACTGGAAACAAACTGGGATGGAAACAAACTGGACTGGAAACAAACTGGGATGGAAACAAACTGGACTGGAAACAAACTGGGATGGAAACAAACTGGGTTGGAAACAACCTGGGATGGAAACAAACTGGGATGGAAACAAACTGGACTGGAAAAAAACTGGGATGGAAACAAACTGGACTGGAAACAAACTGGGATGGAAACAAACTGGACTGGAAACAAACTGGGATGGAAACAAACTGGACTGGAAACAAACTGGGATGGAAACAAACTGGACTGGAAACAAACTGGACTGGAAACAAACTGGGATGGAAACAAACTGGACTGGAAACAAACTGGACTGGAAACAAACTGGGATGGAAACAAACTGGGATGGAAACAAACTGGACTGGAAACAAACTGGGATGGAAACAAACTGGACTGGAAACAAACTGGGATGGAAACAAACTGGACTGGAAACAAACTGGGATGGAAAAAAACTGGGATGGAAACAAACTGGGATGGAAACAAACTGGGATGGAAACAAACTGGATGGAAACAAACTGGGATGGAAACAAACTGGACTGGAAACAAACTGGGATGGAAACAAACTGGACTGGAAACAAACTGGGATGGAAACAAACTGGACTGGAAACAAACTGGGATTGAAACAAACTGGACTGGAAACAAACTGGGATGGAAACAAACTGGACTGGAAACAAACTGGGATGGAAACAAACTGGGATGGAAACAAACTGGACTGGAAACAAACTGGGATGGAAACAAACTGGGATGGAAACAAACTGGACTGGAAACAAACTGGGATGGAAACAAACTGGGATGGAAACAAACTGGGATGGAAACAAACTGGACTGGAAACAAACTGGACTGGAAACAAACTGGGATGGAAACAAACTGGGATGGAAACAAACTGGACTGGAAACAAACTGGGATGGAAACAAACTGGGATGGAAACAAACTGGGATGGAAACAAACTGGACTGGAAACAAACTGGGATGGAAACAAACTGGACTGGAAACAAACTGGGATGGAAACAAACTGGACTGGAAACAAACTGGGATGGAAACAAACTGGACTGGAAACAAACTGGGATGGAAACAAACTGGGATGGAAACAAACTGGACTGGAAACAAACTGGGATGGAAACAAACTGGACTGGAAACAAACTGGGATGGAAACAAACTGGACTGGAAACAAACTGGGATGGAAACAAACTGGACTGGAAACAAACTGGACTGGAAACAAACTGGGATGGAAACAAACTGGACTGGAAACAAACTGGGATGGAAACAAACTGGACTGGAAACAAACTGGGATGGAAACAAACTGGGATGGAAACAAACTGGACTGGAAACAAACTGGGATGGAAACAAACTGGGATGGAAACAAACTGGATTGGAAACAAACTGGACTGGAAACAAACTGGGATGGAAACAAACTGGGATGGAAACAAACTGGACTGGAAACAAACTGGACTGGAAACAAACTGGACTGGAAACAAACTGGGATGGAAACAAACTGGACTGGAAACAAACTGGGATGGAAACAAACTGGACTGGAAACAAACTGGGATGGAAACAAACTGGACTGGAAACAAACTGGGATGGAAACAAACTGGACTGGAAACAAACTGGGATGGAAACAAACTGGACTGGAAACAAACTGGGATGGAAACAAACTGGACTGGAAACAAACTGGGATGGAAACAAACTGGGATGGAAACAAACTGGATGGAAACAAACTGGGATGGAAACAAACTGGACTGGAAACAAACTGGGATGGAAACAAACTGGACTGGAAACAAACTGGGATGGAAACAAACTGGACTGGAAACAAACTGGGATTGAAACAAACTGGACTGGAAACAAACTGGGATGGAAACAAACTGGACTGGAAACAAACTGGGATGGAAACAAACTGGGATGGAAACAAACTGGACTGGAAACAAACTGGGATGGAAACAAACTGGGATGGAAACAAACTGGACTGGAAACAAACTGGGATGGAAACAAACTGGGATGGAAACAAACTGGACTGGAAACAAACTGGACTGGAAACAAACTGGGATGGAAACAAACTGGGATGGAAACAAACTGGACTGGAAACAAACTGGGATGGAAACAAACTGGGATGGAAACAAACTGGACAGGAAACAAACTGGACTGGAAACAATGGACTGGAAACAAACTGGACAGGAAACAAACTGGGATGGAAACAAACTGGACTGGAAACAAACTGGGATGGAAACAAACTGGACTGGAAACAAACTGGACTGGAAACAAACTGGGATGGAAACAAACTGGGATGGAAACAAACTGGACTGGAAACAAACTGGACTGGAAACAAACTGGGATGGAAACAAACTGGGATGGAAACAAACTGGACTGGAAACAAACTGGACTGGAAACAAACTGGGATGGAAACAAACTGGACTGGAAACAAACTGGACTGGAAACAAACTGGGATGGAAACAAACTGGACTGGAAACAAACTGGGATGGAAACAAACTGGACTGGAAACAAACTGGGATGGAAACAAACTGGACTGGAAACAACCTGGGATGGAAACAAACTGGGATGGAAACAAACTGGACTGGAAAAAAACTGGGATGGAAACAAACTGGACTGGAAACAAACTGGGATGGAAACAAACTGGACTGGAAACAAACTGGGATGGAAACAAACTGGACTGGAAACAAACTGGGATGGAAACAAACTGGACTGGAAACAAACTGGACTGGAAACAAACTGGGATGGAAACAAACTGGACTGGAAACAAACTGGACTGGAAACAAACTGGACTGGAAACAAACTGGGATGGAAACAAACTGGGATGGAAACAAACTGGACTGGAAACAAACTGGGATGGAAACAAACTGGACTGGAAACAAACTGGGATGGAAACAAACTGGACTGGAAACAAACTGGGATGGAAACAAACTGGACTGGAAACAAACTGGACTGGAAACAAACTGGGATGGAAACAAACTGGACTGGAAACAAACTGGAATGGAAACAAACTGGACTGGAAACAAACTGGACTGGAAACAAACTGGGATGGAAACAAACTGGGATGGAAACAAACTGGACTGGAAACAAACTGGGATGGAAACAAACTGGGATGGAAACAAACTGGACTGGAAACAAACTGGGATGGAAACAAACTGGACTGGAAACAAACTGGGATGGAAACAAACTGGACTGGAAACAAACTGGGATGGAAACAAACTGGGATGGAAACAAACTGGATTGGAAACAAACTGGACTGGAAATAAACTGGGATGGAAACAAACTGGGATGGAAACAAACTGGACTGGAAACAAACTGGACTGGAAACAAACTGGGATGGAAACAAACTGGACTGGAAACAAACTGGGATGGAAACAAACTGGACTGGAAACAAACTGGGATGGAAACAAACTGGACTGGAAACAAACTGGACTGGAAACAAACTGGGATGGAAACAAACTGGGATGGAAACAAACTGGACTGGAAACAAACTGGGATGGAAACAAACTGGGATGGAAACAAACTGGACTGGAAACAAACTGGGATGGAAACAAACTGGACTGGAAACAAACTGGGATGGAAACAAACTGGACTGGAAACAAACTGGGATGGAAACAAACTGGACTGGAAACAAACTGGGATGGAAACAAACTGGACTGGAAACAAACTGGGATGGAAACAAACTGGAATGGAAACAAACTGGACTGGAAACAAACTGGGATGGAAACAAACTGGGATGGAAACAAACTGGATTGGAAACAAACTGGACTGGAAACAAACTGGGATGGAAACAAACTGGGATGGAAACAAACTGGACTGGAAACAAACTGGACTGGAAACAAACTGGACTGGAAACAAACTGGGATGGAAACAAACTGGACTGGAAACAAACTGGGATGGAAACAAACTGGACTGGAAACAAACTGGGATGGAAACAAACTGGACTGGAAACAAACTGGGATGGAAACAAACTGGACTGGAAACAAACTGGGATGGAAACAAACTGGACTGGAAACAAACTGGGATGGAAACAAACTGGGTTGGAAACAACCTGGGATGGAAACAAACTGGGATGGAAACAAACTGGACTGGAAAAAAACTGGGATGGAAACAAACTGGACTGGAAACAAACTGGGATGGAAACAAACTGGACTGGAAACAAACTGGGATGGAAACAAACTGGACTGGAAACAAACTGGGATGGAAACAAACTGGACTGGAAACAAACTGGACTGGAAACAAACTGGGATGGAAACAAACTGGACTGGAAACAAACTGGACTGGAAACAAACTGGGATGGAAACAAACTGGGATGGAAACAAACTGGACTGGAAACAAACTGGGATGGAAACAAACTGGACTGGAAACAAACTGGGATGGAAACAAACTGGACTGGAAACAAACTGGGATGGAAACAAACTGGACTGGAAACAAACTGGACTGGAAACAAACTGGGATGGAAACAAACTGGACTGGAAACAAACTGGAATGGAAACAAACTGGACTGGAAACAAACTGGGATTGAAACAAACTGGGATGGAAACAAACTGGACTGGAAACAAACTGGGATGGAAACAAACTGGGATGGAAACAAACTGGATTGGAAACAAACTGGACTGGAAACAAACTGGGATGGAAACAAACTGGGATGGAAACAAACTGGACTGGAAACAAACTGGACTGGAAACAAACTGGGATGGAAACAAACTGGACTGGAAACAAACTGGGATGGAAACAAACTGGACTGGAAACAAACTGGGATGGAAACAAACTGGACTGGAAACAAACTGGACTGGAAACAAACTGGGATGGAAACAAACTGGGATGGAAACAAACTGGACTGGAAACAAACTGGGATGGAAACAAACTGGGATGGAAACAAACTGGACTGGAAACAAACTGGGATGGAAACAAACTGGACTGGAAACAAACTGGGATGGAAACAAACTGGACTGGAAACAAACTGGGATGGAAACAAACTGGACTGGAAACAAACTGGACTGGAAACAAACTGGGATGGAAACAAACTGGTCTGGAAACAAACTGGACTGGAAACAAACTGGACTGGAAACAAACTGGGATGGAAACAAACTGGGATGGAAACAAACTGGGATGGAAACAAACTGGGATGGAAACAAACTGGACTGGAAACAAACTGGGATGGAAACAAACTGGACTGGAAACAAACTGGGATGGAAACAAACTGGACTGGAAACAAACTGGGATGGAAACAAACTGGACTGGAAACAAACTGGGATGGAAACAAACTGGGATGGAAACAAACTGGACTGGAAACAAACTGGGATGGAAACAAACTGGACTGGAAACAAACTGGGATGGAAACAAACTGGACTGGAAACAAACTGGGATGGAAACAAACTGGACTGGAAACAAACTGGACTGGAAACAAACTGGGATGGAAACAAACTGGACTGGAAACAAACTGGGATGGAAACAAACTGGACTGGAAACAAACTGGGATGGAAACAAACTGGGATGGAAACAAACTGGACTGGAAACAAACTGGGATGGAAACAAACTGGGATGGAAACAAACTGGATTGGAAACAAACTGGACTGGAAACAAACTGGGATGGAAACAAACTGGGATGGAAACAAACTGGACTGGAAACAAACTGGACTGGAAACAAACTGGACTGGAAACAAACTGGGATGGAAACAAACTGGACTGGAAACAAACTGGGATGGAAACAAACTGGACTGGAAACAAACTGGGATGGAAACAAACTGGACTGGAAACAAACTGGGATGGAAACAAACTGGACTGGAAACAAACTGGGATGGAAACAAACTGGACTGGAAACAAACTGGGATGGAAACAAACTGGACTGGAAACAAACTGGGATGGAAACAAACTGGACTGGAAACAAACTGGGATGGAAACAAACTGGACTGGAAACAAACTGGACTGGAAACAAACTGGGATGGAAACAAACTGGACTGGAAACAAACTGGGATGGAAACAAACTGGACTGGAAACAAACTGGGATGGAAACAAACTGGGATGGAAACAAACTGGACTGGAAACAAACTGGGATGGAAACAAACTGGGATGGAAACAAACTGGATTGGAAACAAACTGGACTGGAAACAAACTGGACTGGAAACAAACTGGGATGGAAACAAACTGGACTGGAAACAAACTGGGATGGAAACAAACTGGACTGGAAACAAACTGGGATGGAAACAAACTGGACTGGAAACAAACTGGGATGGAAACAAACTGGACTGGAAACAAACTGGGATGGAAACAAACTGGACTGGAAACAAACTGGATGGAAACAAACTGGGATGGAAACAAACTGGACTGGAAACAAACTGGGATGGAAACAAACTGGACTGGAAACAAACTGGGATGGAAACAAACTGGACTGGAAACAAACTGGGATTGAAACAAACTGGACTGGAAACAAACTGGGATGGAAACAAACTGGGATGGAAACAAACTGGACTGGAAACAAACTGGGATGGAAACAAACTGGGATGGAAACAAACTGGACTGGAAACAAACTGGGATGGAAACAAACTGGGATGGAAACAAACTGGACTGGAAACAAACTGGGATGGAAACAAACTGGGATGGAAACAAACTGGACTGGAAACAAACTGGACTGGAAACAAACTGGGATGGAAACAAACTGGGATGGAAACAAACTGGACTGGAAACAAACTGGACTGGAAACAAACTGGACTGGAAAAAAACTGGACAGGAAACAAACTGGGATGGAAACAAACTGGACTGGAAACAAACTGGGATGGAAACAAACTGGACTGGAAACAAACTGGGATGGAAACAAACTAGACTGGAAACAAACTGGGATGGAAACAAACTGGGATGGAAACAAACTGGACTGGAAACAAACTGGGATGGAAACAAACTGGACTGGAAACAAACTGGGATGGAAACAAACTGGACTGGAAACAAACTGGACTGGAAACAAACTGGACTGGAAACAAACTGGGATGGAAACAAACTGGGATGGAAACAAACTGGACTGGAAACAAACTGGGATGGAAACAAACTGGACTGGAAACAAACTGGACTGGAAACAAACTGGACTGGAAACAAACTGGGATGGAAACAAACTGGACTGTAAACAAACTGGGATGGAAACAAACTGGACTGGAAACAAACTGGACTGGAAACAAACTGGGATGGAAACAAACTGGGATGGAAACAAACTGGACTGGAAACAAACTGGGATGGAAACAAATGGGATGGAAACAAACTGGACTGGAAACAAACTGGGATGGAAACAAACTGGATTGGAAACAAACTGGACTGGAAACAAACTGGACTGGAAACAAACTGGGATGGAAACAAACTGGGATGGAAATAAACTGGACTGGAAACAAACTGGACTGGAAACAAACTGGGATGGAAACAAACTGGACTGGAAACAAACTGGGATGGAAACAAACTGGGATGGAAACAAACTGGACTGGAAACAAACTGGACTGGAAACAAACTGGGATGGAAACAAACTGTAATGGAAACAAACTGGGATGGAAACAAACTGGACTGGAAACAAACTGGACTGGAAACAAACTGGGATGGAAACAAACTGGGATGGAAATAAACTGGACTGGAAACAAACTGGGATGGAAACAAACTGGGATGGAAACAAACTGGATGGAAACAAACTGGGATGGAAACAAACTGGACTGGAAACAAACTGGGATGGAAACAAACTGGACTGGAAACAAACTGGGATGGAAACAAACTGGACTGGAAACAAACTGGGATGGAAACAAACTGGACTGGAAACAAACTGGGATGGAAACAAACTGGGATGGAAACAAACTGGGATGGAAACAAACTGGACTGGAAACAAACTGGGATGGAAACAAACTGGGATGGAAACAAACTGGACTGGAAACAAACTGGACTGGAAACAAACTGGGATGGAAACAAACTGGACTGGAAACAAACTGGGATGGAAACAAACTGGACTGGAAACAAACTGGACTGGAAACAAACTGGACAGGAAACAAACTGGGATGGAAACAAACTGGACTGGAAACAAACTGGGATGGAAACAAACTGGACTGGAAACAAACTGGGATGGAAACAAACTGGACTGGAAACAAACTGGGATGGAAACAAACTGGGATGGAAACAAACTGGACTGGAAACAAACTGGACTGGAAACAAACTGGGATGGAAACAAACTGGGATGGAAATAAACTGGACTGGAAACAAACTGGACTGGAAACAAACTGGGATGGAAACAAACTGGACTGGAAACAAACTGGGATGGAAACAAACTGGGATGGAAACAAACTGGACTGGAAACAAACTGGACTGGAAACAAACTGGGATGGAAACAAACTGTAATGGAAACAAACTGGGATGGAAACAAACTGGACTGGAAACAAACTGGACTGGAAACAAACTGGGATGGAAACAAACTGGACTGGAAACAAACTGGACTGGAAACAAACTGGACTGGAAACAAACTGGGATGGAAACAAACTGGACTGGAAACAAACTGGACTGGAAACAAACTGGGATGGAAACAAACTGGGATGGAAACAAACTGGGATGGAAACAAACTGGACTGGAAACAAACTGGACTGGAAACAAACTGGGATGGAAACAAACTGGACTGAAAACAAACTGGACTGGAAACAAACTGGACTGGAAACAAACTGGACTGGAAACAAACTGGGATGGAAACAAACTGGGATGGAAACAAACTGGACTGGAAACAAACTGGACTGGAAACAAACTGGGATGGAAACAAACTGGACTGGAAACAAACTGGGATGGAAACAAACTGGACTGGAAACAAACTGGGATGGAAACAAACTGGACTGGAAACAAACTGGGATGGAAACAAACTGGACTGGAAACAAACTGGGATGGAAACAAACTGGACTGGAAACAAACTGGATTGGAAACAAACTGGGATGGAAACAAACTGGACTGGAAACAAACTGGGATGGAAACAAACTGGACTGGAAACAAACTGGGATGGAAACAAACTGGACTGGAAACAAACTGGACTGGAAACAAACTGGGATGGAAACAAACTGGACTGGAAACAAACTGGGATGGAAACAAACTGGACTGGAAACAAACTGGACTGGAAACAAACTGGGATGGAAACAAACTGGACTGGAAACAAACTGGACTGGAAACAAACTGGGATGGAAACAAACTGGGATGGAAACAAACTGGACTGGAAACAAACTGGGATGGAAACAAACTGGACTGGAAACAAACTGGATTGGAAACAAACTGGGATGGAAACAAACTGGACTGGAAACAAACTGGGATGGAAACAAACTGGACTGGAAACAAACTGGGATGGAAACAAACTGGACTGGAAACAAACTGGGATGGAAACAAACTGGACTGGAAACAAACTGGACTGGAAACAAACTGGACTGGAAACAAACTGGGAT
Organism: Telmatherina bonti; assembly: GCF_933228915.1. NCBI lineage: Eukaryota > Metazoa > Chordata > Actinopteri > Atheriniformes > Telmatherinidae > Telmatherina > Telmatherina bonti. The sequence goes on from NC_136618.1 coordinate 35,640,525, forward strand.
GGAAACAAACTGGGATGGAAACAAACTGGACTGGAAACAAACTGGGATGGAAACAAACTGGACTGGAAACAAACTGGACTGGAAACAAACTGGACTGGAAACATACTGGGATGGAAACAAACTGGACTGTAAACAAACTGGGATGGAAACAAACTGGACTGGAAACAAACTGGACTGGAAACAAACTGGGATGGAAACAAACTGGGATGGAAACAAACTGGACTGGAAACAAACTGGGATGGAAACAAACTGGGATGGAAACAAACTGGACTGGAAACAAACTGGGATGGAAACAAACTGGATTGGAAACAAACTGGACTGGAAACAAACTGGGATGGAAACAAACTGGGATGGAAACAAACTGGGATGGAAATAAACTGGACTGGAAACAAACTGGACTGGAAACAAACTGGACTGGAAACAAACTGGACTGGAAACAAACTGGGATGGAGACAAACTGGACTGGAAACAAACTGGGATGGAAACAAACTGGACTGGAAACAAACTGGGATGGAAACAAACTGGACTGGAAACAAACTGGACTGGAAACAAACTGGGATGGAAACAAACTGGACTGGAAACAAACTGGGATGGAAACAAACTGGGATGGAAACAAACTGGACTGGAAACAAACTGGGATGGAAACAAACTGGACTGGAAACAAACTGGGATGGAAACAAACTGGACTGGAAACAAACTGGGATGGAAACAAACTGGGATGGAAACAAACTGGACTGGAAACAAACTGGACTGGAAACAAACTGGGATGGAAACAAACTGTAATGGAAACAAACTGGGATGGAAACAAACTGGACTGGAAACAAACTGGACTGGAAACAAACTGGACTGGAAACAAACTGGGATGGAAACAAACTGGACTGGAAACAAACTGGACTGGAAACAAACTGGGATGGAAACAAACTGGGATGGAAACAAACTGGGATGGAAACAAACTGGACTGGAAACAAACTGGACTGGAAACAAACTGGGATGGAAACAAACTGGACTGAAAACAAACTGGACTGGAAACAAACTGGACTGGAAACAAACTGGACTGGAAACAAACTGGACTGAAAACAAACTGGACTGGAAACAAACTGGACTGGAAACAAACTGGACTGGAAACAAACTGGGATGGAAACAAACTGGACTGGAAACAAACTGGGATGGAAACAAACTGGACTGGAAACAAACTGGGATGGAAACAAACTGGACTGGAAACAAACTGGGATGGAAACAAACTGGACTGGAAACAAACTGGGATGGAAACAAACTGGACTGGAAACAAACTGGATTGGAAACAAACTGGGATGGAAACAAACTGGACTGGAAACAAACTGGGATGGAAACAAACTGGACTGGAAACAAACTGGGATGGAAACAAACTGGACTGGAAACAAACTGGACTGGAAACAAACTGGGATGGAAACAAACTGGACTGGAAACAAACTGGGATGGAAACAAACTGGACTGGAAACAAACTGGACTGGAAACAAACTGGGATGGAAACAAACTGGACTGGAAACAAACTGGACTGGAAACAAACTGGGATGGAAACAAACTGGGATGGAAACAAACTGGACTGGAAACAAACTGGGATGGAAACAAACTGGACTGGAAACAAACTGGATTGGAAACAAACTGGGATGGAAACAAACTGGACTGGAAACAAACTGGGATGGAAACAAACTGGACTGGAAACAAACTGGGATGGAAACAAACTGGACTGGAAACAAACTGGGATGGAAACAAACTGGACTGGAAACAAACTGGGATGGAAACAAACTGGGATGGAAACAAACTGGACTGGAAACAAACTGGACTGGAAACAAACTGGACTGAAAACAAACTGGACTGGAAACAAACTGGACTGGAAACAAACTGGGATGGAAACAAACTGGACTGGAAACAAACTGGACTGGAAACAAACTGGACTGGAAACAAACTGGGATGGAAACAAACTGGACTGGAAACAAACTGGGATGGAAACAAACTGGACTGGAAACAAACTGGACTGGAAACAAACTGGGATGGAAACAAACTGGGATGGAAACAAACTGGACTGGAAACAAACTGGGATGGAAACAAACTGGACTGGAAAAAAAACTGGGATGGAAACAAACTGGGATGGAAACAAACTGGACTGGAAACAACCTGGGATGGAAACAAACTGGGATGGAAACAAACTGGACTGGAAACAAACTGGGATGGAAACAAACTGGGATGGAAACAAACTGGGATGGAAACAAACTGGACTGGAAACAAACTGGACAGGAATCAAACTGGACTGGAAACAAACTGGGATGGAAACAAACTGGACTGGAAACAAACTGGACTGGAAACAAACTGGACAGGAAACAAACTGGGATGGAAACAAACTGGACTGGAAACCAACTGTGATGGAAACAAACTGGGATGGAAACAAACTGGACTGGAAACAAACTGGACTGGAAACAAACTGGGATGGAAACAAACTGGACTGGAAACAAACTGGACTGGAAACAAACTGTGATGGAAACAAACTGGACTGGAAACAAACTGGACTGGAAACAAACTGGGATGGAAACAAACTGGACTGGAAACAAACTGGGATGGAAACAAACTGGGATGGAAACAAACTGGACTGGAAACAAACTGGGATGGAAACAAACTGGGATGGATACAAACTGGACTGGAAACAAACTGGGATGGAAACAAACTGGACTGAAAAAAACTGGACTGGAAACAAACTGGACTGGAAACAAACTGGACTGGAAACAAACTGGGATGGAAACAAACTGGGATGGAAACAAACTGGACTGGAAACAAACTGGACTGGAAACAAACTGTGATGGAAACAAACTGGACTGGAAACAAACTGGACTGGAAACAAACTGGGATGGAAACAAACTGGACTGGAAACAAACTGGACTGGAAACAAACTGGGATGGAAACAAACTGGACTGGAAACAAACTGGGATGGAAACAAACTGGACTGGAAACAAACTGGACTGGAAACAAACTGTGATGGAAACAAACTGGACTGGAAACAAACTGGACTGGAAACAAACTGGGATGGAAACAAACTGGACTGGAAACAAACTGGACTGGAAACAAACTGGGATGGAAACAAACTGGACTGGAAACAAACTGGGATGGAAACAAACTGGACTGGAAACAAACTGGGATGGAAACAAACTGGACTGGAAACAAACTGGGATGGAAACAAACTGGGATGGAAACAAACTGGACTGAAAACAAACTGGACTGGAAACAAACTGGGATGGAAACAAACTGGACTGGAAACAAACTGGACTGGAAACAAACTGGGATGGAAACAAACTGGACTGGAAACAAACTGGGATGGAAACAAACTGGACTGGAAACAAACTGGGATGGAAACAAACTGGACTGGAAACAAACTGGGATGGAAACAAACTGGGATGGAAACAAACTGGGATGGAAACAAACTGGGATGGAAACAAACTGGACTGGAAACAAACTGGGATGGAAACAAACTGGACTGGAAACAAACTGGGATGGAAACAAACTGGGATGGAAACAAACTGGACTGAAAACAAACTGGACAGGAATCAAACTGGACTGGAAACAAACTGGGATGGAAACAAACTGGACTGGAAACAAACTGGACTGGAAACAAACTGGACAGGAAACAAACTGGGATGGAAACAAACTGGACTGGAAACCAACTGTGATGGAAACAAACTGGGATGGAAACAAACTGGACTGGAAACAAACTGGACTGGAAACAAACTGGGATGGAAACAAACTGGACTGGAAACAAACTGGACTGGAAACAAACTGTGATGGAAACAAACTGGACTGGAAACAAACTGGACTGGAAACAAACTGGGATGGAAACAAACTGGACTGGAAACAAACTGGGATGGAAACAAACTGGGATGGAAACAAACTGGGATGGAAACAAACTGGACTGGAAACAAACTGGGATGGAAACAAACTGGGATGGAAACAAACTGGACTGGAAACAAACTGGGATGGAAACAAACTGGACTGAAAAAAACTGGACTGGAAACAAACTGGACTGGAAACAAACTGGACAGGAATCAAACTGGACTGGAAACAAACTGGGATGGAAACAAACTGGACTGGAAACAAACTGGACTGGAAACAAACTGGACAGGAAACAAACTGGGATGGAAACAAACTGGACTGGAAACCAACTGTGATGGAAACAAACTGGGATGGAAACAAACTGGACTGGAAACAAACTGGACTGGAAACAAACTGGGATGGAAACAAACTGGACTGGAAACAAACTGGACTGGAAACAAACTGTGATGGAAACAAACTGGACTGGAAACAAACTGGACTGGAAACAAACTGGGATGGAAACAAACTGGACTGGAAACAAACTGGGATGGAAACAAACTGGGATGGAAACAAACTGGGATGGAAACAAACTGGACTGGAAACAAACTGGGATGGAAACAAACTGGGATGGATACAAACTGGACTGGAAACAAACTGGGATGGAAACAAACTGGACTGAAAAAAACTGGACTGGAAACAAACTGGACTGGAAACAAACTGGACTGGAAACAAACTGGGATGGAAACAAACTGGGATGGAAACAAACTGGACTGGAAACAAACTGGACTGGAAACAAACTGTGATGGAAACAAACTGGACTGGAAACAAACTGGACTGGAAACAAACTGGGATGGAAACAAACTGGACTGGAAACAAACTGGACTGGAAACAAACTGGGATGGAAACAAACTGGACTGGAAACAAACTGGGATGGAAACAAACTGGACTGGAAACAAACTGGGATGGAAACAAACTGGACTGGAAACAAACTGGGATGGAAACAAACTGGGATGGAAACAAACTGGACTGAAAACAAACTGGACAGGAATCAAACTGGACTGGAAACAAACTGGGATGGAAACAAACTGGACTGGAAACAAACTGGACTGGAAACAAACTGGACAGGAAACAAACTGGGATGGAAACAAACTGGACTGGAAACCAACTGTGATGGAAACAAACTGGGATGGAAACAAACTGGACTGGAAACAAACTGGACTGGAAACAAACTGGGATGGAAACAAACTGGACTGGAAACAAACTGGACTGGAAACAAACTGTGATGGAAACAAACTGGACTGGAAACAAACTGGACTGGAAACAAACTGGGATGGAAACAAACTGGACTGGAAACAAACTGGGATGGAAACAAACTGGGATGGAAACAAACTGGGATGGAAACAAACTGGACTGGAAACAAACTGGGATGGAAACAAACTGGGATGGATACAAACTGGACTGGAAACAAACTGGGATGGAAACAAACTGGACTGAAAAAAACTGGACTGGAAACAAACTGGACTGGAAACAAACTGGACTGGAAACAAACTGGGATGGAAACAAACTGGGATGGAAACAAACTGGACTGGAAACAAACTGGACTGGAAACAAACTGTGATGGAAACAAACTGGACTGGAAACAAACTGGACTGGAAACAAACTGGGATGGAAACAAACTGGACTGGAAACAAACTGGACTGGAAACAAACTGGGATGGAAACAAACTGGACTGGAAACAAACTGGGATGGAAACAAACTGGACTGGAAACAAACTGGGATGGAAACAAACTGGACTGGAAACAAACTGGGATGGAAACAAACTGGGATGGAAACAAACTGGACTGAAAACAAACTGGACTGGAAACAAACTGGGATGGAAACAAACTGGACTGGAAACAAACTGGACTGGAAACAAACTGGGATGGAAACAAACTGGACTGGAAACAAACTGGGATGGAAACAAACTGGACTGGAAAAAAACTGGGATGGAAACAAACTGGACTGGAAACAAACTGGGATGGAAACAAACTGGGATGGAAACAAACTGGGATGGAAACAAACTGGGATGGAAACAAACTGGACTGGAAACAAACTGGGATGGAAACAAACTGGACTGGAAACAAACTGGGATGGAAACAAACTGGACTGGAAACAAACTGGGATGGAAACAAACTGGGATGGAAACAAACTGGACTGAAAACAAACTGGACAGGAATCAAACTGGACTGGAAACAAACTGGGATGGAAACAAACTGGACTGGAAACAAACTGGACTGGAAACAAACTGGACAGGAAACAAACTGGGATGGAAACAAACTGGACTGGAAACCAACTGTGATGGAAACAAACTGGGATGGAAACAAACTGGACTGGAAACAAACTGGACTGGAAACAAACTGGGATGGAAACAAACTGGACTGGAAACAAACTGGACTGGAAACAAACTGTGATGGAAACAAACTGGACTGGAAACAAACTGGACTGGAAACAAACTGGGATGGAAACAAACTGGACTGGAAACAAACTGGGATGGAAACAAACTGGGATGGAAACAAACTGGGATGGAAACAAACTGGACTGGAAACAAACTGGGATGGAAACAAACTGGGATGGATACAAACTGGACTGGAAACAAACTGGGATGGAAACAAACTGGACTGGAAACAAACTGGACTGGAAACAAACTGGGATGGAAACAAACTGGACTGGAAACAAACTGGGATGGAAACAAACTGGACTGGAAACAAACTGGGATGGAAACAAACTGGACTGGAAACAAACTGGGATGGAAACAAACTGGGATGGAAACAAACTGGACTGAAAACAAACTGGACTGGAAACAAACTGGGATGGAAACAAACTGGACTGGAAACAAACTGGACTGGAAACAAACTGGGATGGAAACAAACTGGACTGGAAACAAACTGGGATGGAAACAAACTGGACTGGAAACAAACTGGGATGGAAACAAACTGGACTGGAAACAAACTGGACTGGAAACAAACTGGACTGGAAACAAACTGGACTGGAAACAAACTGGGATGGAAACAAACTGGGATGGAAACAAACTGGACTGGAAACAAACTGGGATGGAAACAAACTGGGATGGAAACAAACTGGGATGGAAACAAACTGGACTGGAAACAAACTGGACTGGAAACAAACTGGACTGGAAACAAACTGGGATGGAAACAAACTGGACTGGAAACAAACTGGGATGGAAACAAACTGGACTGGAAACAAACTGGGATGGAAACAAACTGGGATGGAAACAAACTGGGATGGAAACAAACTGGACTGGAAACAAACTGGACTGGAAACAAACTGGACTGAAAACAAACTGGGATGGAAACAAACTGGACTGGAAACAAACTGGACTGGAAACAAACTGGACTGGAAACAAACTGGGATGGAAACAAACTGGGATGGAAACAAACTGGACTGGAAACAAACTGGACTGGAAACAAACTGTGATGGAAACAAACTGGACTGGAAACAAACTGGACTGGAAACAAACTGGGATGGAAACAAACTGGACTGGAAACAAACTGGGATGGAAACAAACTGGACTGGAAACAAACTGGGATGGAAACAAACTGGACTGGAAACAAACTGGGATGGAAACAAACTGGGATGGAAACAAACTGGGATGGAAACAAACTGGACTGGAAACAAACTGGGATGGAAACAAACTGGGATGGATACAAACTGGACTGGAAACAAACTGGGATGGAAACAAACTGGACTGAAAAAAACTGGACTGGAAACAAACTGGACTGGAAACAAACTGGACTGGAAACAAACTGGGATGGAAACAAACTGGGATGGAAACAAACTGGACTGGAAACAAACTGGACTGGAAACAAACTGGGATGGAAACAAACTGGACTGGAAACAAACTGGACTGGAAACAAACTGGGATGGAAACAAACTGGACTGGAAACAAACTGGACTGGAAACAAACTGGGATGGAAACAAACTGGACTGGAAACAAACTGGGATGGAAACAAACTGGACTGGAAACAAACTGGGATGGAAACAAACTGGACTGGAAACAAACTGGGATGGAAACAAACTGGGATGGAAACAAACTGGACTGGAAACAAACTGGGATGGAAACAAACTGGACTGGAAACAAACTGGGATGGAAACAAACTGGACTGGAAACAAACTGGACTGGAAACAAACTGGACTGGAAACAAACTGGACTGGAAACAAACTGGGATGGAAACAAACTGGGATGGAAACAAACTGGACTGGAAACAAACTGGGATGGAAACAAACTGGGATGGAAACAAACTGGGATGGAAACAAACTGGACTGGAAACAAACTGGACTGGAAACAAACTGGACTGGAAACAAACTGGGATGGAAACAAACTGGACTGGAAACAAACTGGGATGGAAACAAACTGGACTGGAAACAAACTGGGATGGAAACAAACTGGGATGGAAACAAACTGGGATGGAAACAAACTGGACTGGAAACAAACTGGACTGGAAACAAACTGGACTGAAAACAAACTGGGATGGAAACAAACTGGACTGGAAACAAACTGGGATGGAAACAAACTGGACTGGAAACAAACTGGGATGGAAACAAACTGGGATGGAAACAAACTGGGATGGAAACAAACTGGACTGGAAACAAACTGGGATGGAAACAAACTGGACTGGAAACAAACTGGACTGGAAACAAACTGGGATGGAAACAAACTGGGATGGAAACAAACTGGACTGGAAACAAACTGGGATGGAAACAAACTGGACTGGAAACAAACTGGGATGGAAACAAACTGGGATGGAAACAAACTGGACTGGAAACAACCTGGGATGGAAACAAACTGGGATGGAAACAAACTGGACTGGAAACAAACTGGGATGGAAACAAACTGGGATGGAAACAAACTGGGATGGAAACAAACTGGACTGGAAACAAACTGGACAGGAAACAAACTGGACTGGAAACAAACTGGGATGGAAACAAACTGGACTGGAAACAAACTGGACTGGAAACAAACTGGACAGGAAACAAACTGGGATGGAAACAAACTGGACTGGAAACAAACTGGGATGGAAACAAACTGGACTGGAAACAAACTTGGATGGAAACAAACTGGACTGGAAACAAACTGGGATGGAAACAAACTGGACTGGAAACAAACTGAACTGGAAACAAACTGGACTGGAAACAAACTGGACTGGAAACAAACTGGACTGGAAACAAACTGGACTGGAAACAAACTGGGATGGAAACAAACTGGACTGGAAACAAACTGGACTGGAAACAAACTGGGATGGAAACAAACTGGACTGGAAACAAACTGGACTGGAAACAAACTGGACTGGAAACAAACTGGGATGGAAACAAACTGGGATGGAAACAATCTGGACTGGAAACAAACTGGGATGGAAACAAACTGGGATGGAAACAAACTGGACTGGAAACAAACTGGGATGGAAACAAACTGGGATGGAAACAAACTGGACTGGAAACAAACTGGGATGGAAACAAACTGGACTGGAAACAAACTGGGATGGAAACAAACTGGACTGGAAACAAACTGGGATGGAAACAAACTGGACTGGAAACAAACTGGGATGGAAACAAACTGGGATGGAAACAATCTGGACTGGAAACAAACTGTGATGGAAACAAACTGGACTGGAAACAAACTGGGATGGAAACAAACTGGAATGGAAACAAACTGGGATGGAAACAAACTGGACTGGAAACAAACTGGAATGGAAATAAACTGGGATGGAAATAAAACACGGAAGCATCTGGAAGAAAAACAGAGCCGTCCACTTCTAAAGGAAGCTGAGATCCTTCAGCTTCTGCACTAAAATGTTCGGTATCTTCTGTAAGTCTGTTGTGGAGAGTGAAATCAGCTTTGCAGCATCTGTTGGGGCATCAGAACCAGAACCGGAGACCGGACAAACTGATCCAGAAGGATGGTTCTATGCTGGGGTTTGGAGCTAGGGTTAGGGTTATACCTAACTCTGGAGCAGCACAAGCTGCTAGAATAGTAGATTCTTCCCATCAGGACAAAGTGAAGAAGCAACCGAATGTTAAGAGAGACTTCCATTAAAAGCAGAACGGGAGCAGAGATCATTCCTTCCAGGAGCTATCACCCTCTGTAACAAGCAAATGAAAAACCAAGGAAAGCTGAAAGTAAATGAGAAGCAAAGATGTGGAGCAGACACAGGAATCAGGACAGGTTCAGATAAAGGGTTTGGTTGGTGGCTGGCTCTACTCGGTCTGAGCAACAGAACAGTAGATGCATCAGACATGGAGGTATGTAGAGAGAAAAACATTTGTTTTGTTTACAATCTTTAGAGAGTTGAGGCAGAAATCACAACAGTTGCATGTTTATGGATCCATATCATAGGAAGCTACCAGGTCCAGGAATCTGGCTGGAGAACCAACATGTAGTCATAGGCCACTCAGAGGATGATTTATCTGGTCTGTTGGCGGCTGAAGACGTTTCCGGATGCAGTGATGTCCAAGTTCCTGCTGTTGCCAAGGGGACACTGAAATGGACTAAGCTGAATGGATGTCTGGTTGGAGAGTTGGTGCTGTCCCAGCTCCTGTGTGTCTGGTATGGATGTACGAATCCACTGCAGCCAGCCTGTGTCAGTCAGCGTACACACAGGTCAGGCTTCAGATTTCAGCCTTTCCTCTGGTAACTAACCATGCCTCATGTTCCCAGATGAGTCCATTCATGACTGCATCCATGTAGTTTCCACACTACTAGTTCTGCAAAAAACAACAAATAAATTGCATCCCCAGCACCCCAAACAAAGTGATGATTACACCGCAGCTTTGACATTTGAGACATTCACTCGCCAAGTCAGCCCAAAAAGTCATTGCTCACCCTGTTCATTACCTCTCATAATGACCCCATTCAGAGACAGCGGGCCCAGCCTCGGCTCATGGACCCAGCAATAATCCCCCCATTAATTAGATGACCCCCTGAGACAGCTGCTGCTGCATTGGTGGGCACAATGACAAGCTCTCGGCTTATTGTTTATGGCTGCTTGTAAAGGTCCGGCAGTGGGAGTGATGAAAAAGACCAGGGAGAAGAGGGTGGGGGGGTCGACTGGAGGCCGATCAGGCCAGAGTGAGCAACAGTCATGCTGCATTTCTGTCCAACAGTCCAAAACGTCTGGTTGGAAGAAGATCAGCCATCCTCCTGTCATAGAAAACACCATGTAGTCATTCACTGCAGATACGAACTAGTGTGTAATTACTGACCCGGTGTTTGCTGAGTAGACACGTGGTGAATATGGACCCCATTGAAACTCTAAATCCTGTCAGTGAAAGTTCGTTAGCGCCGGAGTCTGCAGAACCTACCGGAGAACTGCTGGAGGCACGATCATAAGGCTATGGCCCAGGAGGCTGAGCGTCTCAACTCGCCTGTCGAAATGTCTTTAGGCAAGACACTGAACATGTAATTTCCTCTGATGTAGCTCTGCTGTGGAAAAGGAAAACTGCTGTTTGTATACGTCTTGCTGAGTGGGTTAATGTGGCTTGTAGAGTGAGGGGCTGCTTGATAAGACAAGGAAAGTGGCACATGAATGCAATACATCAATTATTTTAGCTCTGCAGAGCATTTTGGTCTTTGTTCAGGCTTATCAAAACACACACACACACACACACACTACTCTCAAAAATTCCTGCTGCATTTGTCTCAAAAGGAGGAAAGTGGAGAAGAGCATGACTGCTAACGTTTCCTGCATGTTTCCTACACATGTGGACAATCCTGCTGACAGGAAAGCTAAATCAGTTCTATCGAGCAGTGCTGTATTTACAGTCAGCTTAAACTTAACAAATGCAAAACGCTGCGGCCACCGTGCTGGTGATGGAGTCAGATAACAATGAACCCCACATGCAGGGTGCTTCAGAGACCTTATGCTAGCCTGCACATTCACTCAGACTGGACTTGTAAATATTTGCGGGACTGCAGACAGTCTGAGTGACGGTTCGGTGACTCCTGGTTGACCTGGATCTTACCACGGAGATGGACAAGTCGACGTTTACACCTTTTCATATGCTAGAAATAGCAACTGTATGTCTTATATGGTAAGATGAAAAAATAATCCTGTGTGAATTAACTGCTTTGAGAACCTTTTAGTCGACTAAATTATCATTGCACTGCGCTACATTATGTTTTTAGTAACCATTATGAGCTGTGCCTGAACAACTTTGCTGTTCTTGTTGAGTTATTTAGTCCGTTCAGCGGACAAACAGATAAGTGGAACCTAAACAAAGCATTCAATTTCTCATTTAAGATATTAAAAGTGATTTAAAAGTAATTTCATTCAAATGAAAATGTTTTTGCATGTTTTAAAAAACATTTAGTAAAAATATAAGACTAAAGATATGTTCCAGGATGTATTTATGCCTTAAACATCTGTTTAAACACTAAACTGTAGAAGTGGAAGACCAGACAGACAGACTTCAGCCTGTCTTTACACAACGGGATCATTCTCACACTTTACGCACAACAAGGGGATTTATTAAAACAACACACAAATTTTCAGATCTTAATTATTATTTGATTTGAATTATTTAATCTAATTCATGATTTAATGTATCTAGTCACTTTTTTTATTGTTAAAGTTTTTAACTTTTAACCTTTTATACGTTTTTGTTCTTATATATCTCTTGTTTTTCTTTGGTATAACTACGCACCGCGAACTGATCAGCACTTTCAATTTCATTGTACATGACTATGTGTTTCTATCTATCTATCTATCTATGTCATGGTTTTTCCCAGTCGTCCCTGAAGGCACCCTCCTGTGCTGATGAGCTGATGATTACCACCTGGGCCTCCTTCTATTTAAGCAGCGGGCCCAGGATTGTCGATTGCCAGATCGTCAGATTCTCTCTGTTCACTTCCAGCCTTCTGTGAACACAAGATTACCCCGGTATTCCTGCCCTGTTCCCCCTTCTCCCAAGACCCTGCCTGCCCAGAGTTTTTCCTCTTGCCTCTTCCCCTGGCATTACTACTCGGTGTATGGACCTTGGACTGGACTTTGGACTTGGATTTTGGATTCTGGACAAACCCCCAATAACCTCGGGTGAGAGGAACTCCCTTTCTTCCTTCTTGGGCATTTTTTCCTGGAGTTGGATTCTCCCTGTGTGCCGTCTTTCACTAACCCTCCTGTCATCACCAGAAGGACACAGTTAGGGTACTCAAGGAGGACTTCAAGCCGTCCTTGTCGTAGCCTCCTGCTTACTTGTCCCCCCGTAATTGTCAATAAAACCAGTAACCAGTCCTGAGGTCTTCTGTGTCCTTTGGGTCCCATCTCCTGTGCCGTTACAATCTGTCTGTCTGTCTGTAACACATCTGCCATCCACAGATCATACCAGAGTTCCACCACAAGGTTGTTCCCACAGTATTTCATCACAAGCTTTTGTAACAATTTGAAATGCAATAAAATCTCTCAAATTAATCTATAATTTTCTTTCTTTTTTTTTTTTTTTGTGAAAGTACATCTTGCTATTGACAATATCCATAACTGCAATAAAACCGTCTAAAATAAATAACATCACTCATTTGGAGGAGTTTCTAAACATGAACAAATAGCGTTAATGCTTTATATTTTTAATATCTTTATTTTATGTGTGATTTTAGTGCTTTATTTGGTATATGTTCACTGCCTGCCGTAGTGGTTCTGTTATACATCTCTGATAAATGGTGTGGTCACTGTGACCTCATTTTAATGAGTGAAGATGCGGTTTCATCTATTCTTCATCCTGACCAGGTGGGAGGTTGAGGAGCAGAAACAGAATCTATGTTGTACTCAGTCGCTTCATTTAAACCAAATTTAGACCAAAGATAGCGACTGCCATCGCTTTGAAAGCTCTACTAGATTGAAAATTAACCATGTTACACATGATTCCCAAGGAAAGGATTATCTTTGGGTTTTCCAGTCGCGTCGTGCAAACAGTCGTCAGGTTGCTTCTTATATCGATGCTCTGACTGGACGTAAACACGTGGTGTTTTGTCACGTGGGAAGATGGTGGCGAACAAACAAAGTCACCGGACAGCAGCAGAAAGTTTGTTTTGACTTCAGACTCTATCTTTATGATGTTCCCTCATCGTAGTTAGCAGGAGTATCGAGTTGCAGCGTGACAGTTCTGCAGACGCCACCACGACTGCGACGATCAGTCTGTAGACCTCTGCTTCTGTGATCAGCCCCGAGACATAAAACATGTTTCTGAGCCAGAACTGCTCCGCTTACATGTCAGCACATGTACATACCATATCCGAAGAGATCAGTTTCCATGGAAACAGCAGAAGTCTGAGATGGGGGTGATTTAAAACCGAATGGAGGAAAAGTCTCCATGTAAACCAGGCTGCCGCCATGATTAGCTCCTAGCTGTGTGTGTTCTGTCTTCAGAGCAGGCTTCCTGGAAGCTCAGGGCGGAGTCGAGCACGGACACACCTGCAGCTCACCGAGCACTGGCTCCTGTCTTCGCTGGACCGTTTCTGTTGCCACCTGGGGTTTTCCTCCTCTTCAAATAATGAACTCATCATGCTTTCCTCTAGCTCCAGGATTCCATGATTCAATCTCTGCGTCAGGACTTCCTCCACCTGCCGCTGTCTACAGCAGCTCTCTGTAACCGGCCTGCTCGCCCCGCCAGCTCGTTGGACATTTCTTACCACAGACAGAGACTCGTTCCTTGACCTCCTGCCTGTTATGTATTTCCGTAAACATGTTATACCATTCTAAAAAAAACTACTGTTTTCTTCAATCAAAACTAATGTTTGTAAGTCAGAAATTACAACCACTGAGCATAAAAATAAGTAATTTTTCTCTTTACAGTTAAAATACATTTGATTACAAATTTGTTTGCAAATCAGTCCTCTTTGCTTGCAAATTCTAAACTTTTGGTTGCGAATTTAACCGCATTTGATGGGCGGGGCCTGCGCTGGTGAGTGAGAGCAGAGTTTCTATTGGTTGGTTTTGATGGGCGGGGCCTGCGCTGGTGAGTGAGAGCAGAGTTTCTATTGGTTGGTTTTGATGGGCGGGGCCTGCGCTGGTGAGTGAGAGCAGAGTTTCTATTGGTTGGTTTTGATGGGCGGGGCCTGCGCTGGTGAGTGAGAGCAGAGTTTCTATTGGTTGGCTACACCTGGCTCTAGCGCCAGCTGCGCCTTCTGCGTTTCACCCGTTTCTCTCTTGCTGGTAAAGTTGATAGCCTCTTTGCAGGGACGGTCTTTGTTATGGGCAATGTGGGTGATCGCCCAGGGCGCAACCTTTTTGAGGGGCACACAAGCGTCCTAAAAAAAAAAAAAAAATTAAAAAAGAAAAATCAGCTGTTCTCCAGACTGATACCGCACATTTCCACATCTAGTTAATAAGTGCTGCTATCATGTCAACTTGCTGCTGAGAGTCATGTAGGCCTGTACAGGTTGT
Organism: Telmatherina bonti; assembly: GCF_933228915.1. Taxonomy (NCBI): domain Eukaryota; kingdom Metazoa; phylum Chordata; class Actinopteri; order Atheriniformes; family Telmatherinidae; genus Telmatherina; species Telmatherina bonti. The sequence goes on from NC_136618.1 coordinate 35,655,788, forward strand.
GTGGGTGCCAGAAGGAAGGGCAGGGGGGAGACAGGAGGGGGGATCAACTCGCAACCGCAGAGGTTGTGAGGTTCGTCTCACTCACGGAGGAAAAGCGTGGAGGGGGGGCGGGGGGTTAGACTGAACTCCTATTATCCCCCGCACACACACACTACTGCATCCAAATATAAATATATTTATATTCCAGGAAAGAGAGGCCATCTGTCCGAGAAATGGGTGAGGCGCAGCTGGCGCTGGAGCCAGGGGGAACCAACCAATAGAAACTCTGCTCTCACTCACCAGCGCAGGCCCCGCCCATCAAATGCAGTTAAATTCGCAACCAAAACTTTAGAATTTACAGGCAAAGAGGACTGATTTGCAAACAAAACTTTACAACTTGTAATCAACTGTTTTTAACTGTAAAGAGAAAAGGACTTTTTTTATGCACAGTGGTTGTAATTTCTGACTTGCAAACATTAGTTTTGATGGAAGTTGGAGAAGTATGCTTTCTCAAATATATATATATATTTTCATTGGAACCTAATTTGTTTCTATCTCTACAAAAAAAAAAAAAAAGATTCCCCCCTTTTTATTTTTGCTCTCAAAAATCGTTTTTGGTTTCAAATCTAACTATTTTGATTGGATAATAAAGACACAAATTTCTCTCCATAGGCAGGCCCATCAGGGTAACGGGTCTGAAACACAGCTCGGCACAAGACCAACAGACTACTTTCATCTTGTCTACTTCTTTTTGACCAGTTACTTCACAGAGTGGCTGAAGGTCCTGCAAACAGGAGACAGAAGAGGGTCTTTAAACTCTGATTTCTCTTAGAAACCGTCATAACATCTGCTAACCGCTAACCAGAAGCTGGGCTGCACTAAGAGTCGTTGCAAGGATGCAACCTTTCCAGCTTTACTAATCAGAAGAATAGGCTAAAATACATTTTTTTGCATGCATGCTAAACCACATTTATAGAAAAGCCTCATAAATGCTTGTAAAAAATCGTCACTGTTCCTAATGGGAACAGTGGAAACAAGGTGGCTGTGGCAAGACCAACAGGACGGCAAGGAGGTTACGTTTTTACCGATGTTTATCTGTTTGTGTTCAAGATGACTAAAATAGTTACACATGGACTGATAAAATTTCATGAGTTGTTGAAAATGTGAAAAGTACGAACTGATTAAATTTTGGTGGTGATCCGGATCAGCGTTTGGATCAAGGAACTTTTTAAAAGGCCTTGGCGTAGGTTTGCGCTCTCCGGTGGCTTTTCTAGGTTGTGCTTGGATTGATTAAACACGAAGCTCTGAAACAGCATGTTAATGGGTCTCACATGTGGATGTGAGGTGGTGATTCCATTCTTCTTTTCCACGACGATCCCACCGCTTAGTTCCGTTCTTTTCTTTAACAATCCAACCGCTTAGTTCCGTTCTTTTCTTTAACAATCCAACCGCTTAGTTCCGTTCTTTTCTTTAGCAATCCAACCGCTTAGTTCCGTTCTTTTCTTTAACAATCCAACCGCTTAGTTCCGTTCTTTTCTTTAACGATCCAACCGCTTAGTTCCGTTCTTTTCTTTAACAATCCAACCGCTTAGTTCCGTTCTTTTCTTTAACAATCCAACCGCTTAGTTCCGTTCTTTTCTTTAGCAATCCAACCGCTTAGTTCCGTTCTTTTCTTTAACAATCCAACCGCTTAGTTCCGTTCTTTTCTTTAACAATCCCACCGCTTAGTTCCGTTCTTTTCTTTAACAATCCAACCGCTTAGTTCCGTTCTTTTCTTTAACAATCCCACCGCTTAGTTCCGTTCTTTTCTTTAACAATCCAACCGCTTAGTTCCGTTCTTTTCTTTAACGATCCAACCGCTTAGTTCCGTTCTTTTCTTTAACGATCCAACCGCTTAGTTCCGTTCTTTTCTTTAACGATCCAACCGCTTAGTTCCGTTCTTTTCTTTAACAATCCAACCGCTTAGTTCCGTTCTTTTCTTTAACAATCCAACCGCTTAGTTCCGTTCTTTTCTTTAACAATCCCACCGCTTAGTTCCGTTCTTTTCTTTAACAATCCAACCGCTTAGTTCCGTTCTTTTCTTTAACAATCCAACCGCTTAGTTCCGTTCTTTTCTTTAACAATCCCACCGCTTAGTTCCGTTCTTTTCTTTAACGATCCAACCGCTTAGTTCCGTTCTTTTCTTTAACGATCCCACCGCTTAGTTCCGTTCTTTTCTTTAACGATCCAACCGCTTAGTTCCGTTCTTTTCTTTAACGATCCAACCGCTTAGTTCCGTTCTTTTCTTTAACGATCCAACCGCTTAGTTCCGTTCTTTTCTTTAACGATCCAACCGCTTAGTTCCGTTCTTTTCTTTAACGATCCAACCGCTTAGTTCCGTTCTTTTCTTTAACGATCCAACCGCTTAGTTCCGTTCTTTTCTTTAACGATCCAACCGCTTAGTTCCGTTCTTTTCTTTAACGATCCAACCGCTTAGTTCCGTTCTTTTCTTTAACGATCCAACCGCTTAGTTCCGTTCTTTTCTTTAACGATCCAACCGCTTAGTTCCGTTCTTTTCTTTAACGATCCAACCGCTTAGTTCCGTTCTTTTCTTTAACGATCCAACCGCTTAGTTCCGTTCTTTTCTTTAACGATCCAACCGCTTAGTTCCGTTCTTTTCTTTAACGATCCAACCGCTTAGTTCCGTTCTTTTCTTTAACGATCCAACCGCTTAGTTCCGTTCTTTTCTTTAACGATCCAACCGCTTAGTTCCGTTCTTTTCTTTAACGATCCAACCGCTTAGTTCCGTTCTTTTCTTTAACGATCCAACCGCTTAGTTCCGTTCTTTTTTTTAACGATCCAACCGCTTAGTTCCGTTCTTTTCTTTAACGATCCAACCGCTTAGTTCCGTTCTTTTCTTTAACGATCCCACCGCTTAGTTCCGTTCTTAAATATCATAAGTATAAAGCAAAAGTAAATGTTTGGATGATGGACTTTTAATAATTACAGCTCAGGCTTGGACGCTGGGGTCCTCTACGAAGTTATTTCCTTCTGCTTGTCGTCGACTTGTCATGTGGACACGAGTCAACAGACCACTACTTTGTGACTTTTACACATTCTGATGTGAGAATGAGTTGCTTTAATAATGTCATCAACTTTGCCTCATATAGCTGCTTGTTGTTGTAGCACACTGTAATTTTACAGACAGCAGCAAGAACAGCGCAGTTAATGGAAACAGCTTTTCTTTCTTGTCGTGTCATATCCATCACCACTTCAATTGTAATGATCTTGAGATAACAAAACTTGTTTTGTTGTGGTTGACTACATTTTTATCTTGAGGAAACAATGATAGTTTGGTTATGAAATAGATACATTTCTGATGTTGTTTCCGCATAAATAGGCCTTGTTTTTGAGATAACAGGTATATATTTTGTTGCTTCAGTCTAGGAAAGTTTAGTTTATGCAAACCAAAAACCAATGGGACAGCCTGCTTGAAGCACAGCTGGGTTATCTCCCATATGATGCCACTGTGCACGGTGAGCAGACATTAACTCGGCCCAGTGAAGAAAGCACACTGGCAAAACAAATCCTCCACTAGTGCCATGACAGCAATAATCAATTTAAAAAAAAAGAAAAAAAGTGTTACACAGTAATTATCTTCATGTTTACCATAAATAGACATCTTATGATTCTAAGAACACCAAAGGCTGATTTCTTAAGAGAAAATGAAAACATTAATTGTCATGCCAAAAAGAGTTTAACTCAAGATAATTCATTCATGATCTTCACCTAATGAGATCAAAATAACTAATTACAGGCAAGGCTGCTCTTGGTTTCCAAAATGGTATTTCTGCACATATCCAGCTCAACCATTTCAGTAAAACCTTCTGCAACTGCCATCTACATATTACTTGTCAAAAAACTTGATAAAAAAAAAAAACTATATAACAGGGACTAATTCACCATGAGTATGATTTTTGGTGCATTGAAGTTAAAATAGAGTCCTATAAAATGGAAAGTACATCAGGATGTACTAATATACCATCTGGTATGTTACACTATGTCAGCACTCATGGTGTAATGAGACAAAGCCCACCAGCCATGCCACTTCCACAGGACTAGTTACTGATCTGGATGTAGTTACAAGTGATTCACTTATCATTCAGACTGAATAGCAGCAGTTTAGTGATGTGTTGACGATGCCAAACAGGAAAAACATCAGCAACTAGAAAAGCGCTCAGAGAACGCAAACATCTGCCAAGCACAATATAAAGAATGCTTTAAAAAATTCCTGGATCCAAACAGCGATCCAGATCCCCCCCAAAATTAAATCAGTTCTTCCTGCTGCTCATCAGCGTGGGAGGTGCCATGTTTCCTGTTTCAATTCATTCTTTTTCTTTTCCTGTTATTTTCTGTGTTCTGAGTTACTGGATTTTATTGTGTGTTGTTCTGTCTGTAAATCAAGTTTCCCATTGGGGTTAAAAGATCATTTTCTCTGCAGGCTTCAGTTAGCATGCTAAATGTTCATGTTCAGACAAATAGAAATACAGTTTAGACACAAAGTTAAATATTGGTCTTGGTTGCTCAGCAAAGCCTCTTTTCTTCTAAAAGACTATGGCACCATGGGAACTCTGTGCTTTACAACACTGCCTCTGAACAAACTACTTCAGGGACAATACTTGAGACAGACCAGAGCAAAACGGAGATGTTTGGTCAGAATCAAATTAAACCAAATTTTTATTTTATCCTAAAGAGCTTTTTATGGACAAAGCAACAGAAAAGGCTTTGCATTAGAAAAAAGACCGATATGTGGAAAACCAGCCTATTGGTATGAACATCTCATGCCAACAGATGACAGGATGATTAGAAATAGATGAGAAAAAAAGGAGTTGGAGCTGTAATGTGAGATTTGAGTGTTGGATTTTATCTTGTGGATCATGATGTATTATTGACTAAGTTGAGCAGTTATCAATTTGAGCCAGCTGCTATTGAAATAGTGAAGAGTTATTTGACTGACAGGAGAAGCACAGTGCAGTTTGTTCAGAGCTGAGAGGTGTGAGACGTGTTCATCACATTCATGTACAAAACAGTTCAAAGTGTTTTACATAAAAACATGAATAAATAAGATTAAAATAATAATTAATATTAAAATAATTAGAAGCAAGATTATATATATGAGAAAAGAAAAGTTTTAACCTGGAAGTTGAAGTGGCTCCATGTGGTGAGTTTCATCTCCACCCCATAACAGGTAAATACTGCTTCTCCATGTTCAGTCTGGACTCTGGTCTGGTCTGGCCTGGTCTTTGGTCTGGTCTGGACTGGACTGGTCTTTGGTCTGGTCTGGACTGGACTGGTCTTTGGTCTGGTCTGGAATGGACTGGTCTTTGGTCTGGTCTGTAATGGACTGGTCTTTGGTCTGGTCTGGAATGGACTGGTCTTTGGTCTGGTCTGGAATGGACTGGTCTTTGGTCTGGTCTGGAATGGACTGGTCCTTGGTCTTGTCTGTTGTCTGATCTCTGGTCTGGTCCCTGATCTTGTCTCTGACCTGGACTGTCGTCTTGTCTCTGGTCTGATCTCTCATCTGGACTCTGGTTTGGACTCTGATCCGGTCTCTGGTCTGGCCTTGTCTTTGGTCTGGTCTGGTCTCTAGTCTCTGGACTGGCCTGGTCTTTGATCTGGTCTCTGGTCTGGTCTGGTCTTTGGTCTGGTCTCTGGTCTGGCCTGGTCTTTGGTCTGGTCTCTGGTCTGGTCTGGCCTGGTCTTTGGCCTGGTCTCTGGTCTGGCCTGGTCTTTGGTCTGGTCTGGTCTCTGGTCCTGTCTCTGGTCTGGACTAGTTGACCTGACTCTTCAGAGCTCAGAACCCTGCTAGGTTTATATAGTCTGAACATGACTGATGGGTTCTGGACTGGAACCATGACTGACTCAGTATTTGACCCAAAGGGATCAGATACAATGTGGGCAGAAGAGGTTTGAGGACTGATCCCTGATGTTCTCTACAGGTCATGGCTACTCTCTCAGATTCACCATCCAACCAGCTGTTGGGACTGGTGGAGGAGGGCTGATGACTGGGCTTGTTTTGTAGTTACTGGACCTGGAAACCTTGCAGTCATGGATCGGACCAGGAATCCTCTGGATCATACAGAATCCCAGAGTGAAATATGAGGCCATCTGTCCGACAACTAAAGCTTGGTTAAAAGCATCTCATGCAACCAGACAATGATCCCAAACCCTACAGCAGATCTACAATAGAATGAGGTCTGACCCAGCACAAGTCCGCTGACAGGACGGCACCGTCCCACGTACAATCTACACAAACTGACAAGTGAAGAGACGTTGCCGATGATGTCCACAGAGCTGGAGACGTGGTCAAAAAGCAAAAGTTTTTATTGTACCATGTTGTAGAAAATATGCCAAAAAAAAGCCCCTGGAACATCTGTCTGTCCGTCCATCTGTCCATTCGTCCGTCCGGCTGCCTGTCCATCTGTCCGTCCATCCGTCCGTCTGTCCGTCCATCCGTGTCTGTCCGTCCACCTGTCTGTCTGTATCACTGTGAGAAGGAGACCAACCTTGTGTTTAAACAAAGCTGCTGTACTTCTGCACCTACATTCATGTTTAAATGATTTCTGTGCTTACGAGCTGTTGGCTTCTTTATGCAACATTACAAGTACTTAATTTTCTTCTCATTAGGGATCATCAGAGTGAAACTAAAATTTTCAGAGAAAGACACATACATACCTGCACACACACACACACACCTGTGTCTCCAGCGTCCGCATAATTCAGTACGTGTGTCATTCTCCGCCTCATTAATCATGATTGGTGGTGAAGAATCACTGAGGCATTAATCTAAAGCTGTGGTTTAGTGAAGCTCTCACTGACATTTGGTAGTGCGTCCCAGCATAATTGGATGTACTCAGAAAGCCGTCTTCACGGGCTAATAAAGAACATTACAGATTTTTGACACATTTTATGATTACATTAAGTGGAAAAAATGCTTTATGGTTGCACCCCCGTACAGGATGAAGCTATTAATTGCTCAAGGTTTCACCTTGCAGTAATGAAGTAGTGCAGGGTTTAATGGGCACAGATCTGCAAATGTTACAGCAGCATTAAATTGGAACGTAATGATTTTCGCCATATTAAAAAATGACACAAGTATTCGTATGAAATTAGGCACTGATATTTGAGAGCCTGGGGAGGTGACTACAGAGAGGGTCTTTCATACTCTTGACAATCCAAAGGTAGACTCATTCCAGCAGCCCTCCGATGTCTGCCGTCATTGCAAATCATGTGTAATGCAACAGCTGCATTTTTCACTTACAGTGATCTCCGGAGGTTTTCCAGCTTTTCTATCCGTCCAGGAGGTTTATAATCCAGCTGCAGCATGTAATGTTTAGTCAGAGACTGTGGATGGTAAATCCACGATAATAACACCATTATTCACGTATAAAAGCATGAAAATAATGATCCTCTATGGCTGGAATAAAGCCAAGAAGACGTTTGGGATGCAACTGAGGTGGAGGTGCTGCAGTGAGGACAGCAGGTAGATAGTATGTGTGTGTGTGTGAGTGTGTGTGTGTGTGTGTGTGTGTGTGTGTGTGTGTGTGTTTCAGACGTGAGAGAATTATGTGCAGATATGAAAATCCTTCAAGGAAACAACACTTCCTACATGGAAACATCATGTCCTACATGGAAACATCATGTCCTACATGGAAACATCACGTCCTACATGGAAACATCACGTCCTACATGGAAACATCATGTCCTACATGGAAACATCACGTCCTACATGGAAACATCATGTCCTACATGGAAACATCACGTCCTACATGGAAACATCACGTCCTACATGGAAACATCACGCCTTCATGGAAACATCACGTCCTACATGGAAACATCACGTCCTACAAGGAAACATCACGTCTTCATGGAAACATCACGTCCTACATGGAAACATCACGCCTTCATGGAAACATCACGTCCTACATGGAAACATCACGTCCTACATGGAAACATCATGTCCTACATGGAAACATCACGTCTTCATGGAAACATCACGTCCTACATGGAAACATCATGTCCTACATGGAAACATCACGTCCTACATGGAAACATCACGTCCTACATGGAAACATCACGTCCTACATGGAAACATCACGTCTTCATGGAACCATCATGTCCTACATGGAAACATCACGTCCTACATGGAAACATCACGTCCTACATGGAAACATCACGCCTTCATGGAAACATCACGTCCTACATGGAAATATCACGTCCTACATGGAAACATCACGTCTTCATGGAAACATCACGTCCTACATGGAAACATCACGCCTTCATGGAAACATCATGTCCTACATGGAAACATCACGTCCTACATGGAAACATCACGTCCTACATGGAAACATCATGTCCTACATGGAAACATCACGTCCTACATGGAAACATCATGTCCTACATGGAAACGTCACGTCCTACATGGAAACATCATGTCCTACATGGAAACATCACGTCCTACATGGAAACATCACATCCTACATGGAAACATCACGTCTTCATGGAAACATCATGTCCTACATGGAAACATCACGTCCTACATGGAAACATCACGTCCTACATGGAAACATCACGTCCTACATGGAAACATCACGCCTTCATGGAAACATCACGTCCTACATGGAAACATCACGTCCTACATGGAAACATCACGTCTTCATGGAAACATCACGTCCTACATGGAAACATCACGCCTTCATGGAAACATCACGTCCTACATGGAAACATCACGTCCTACATGGAAACATAACGTCCTACATGGAAACATCACGTCCTACATGGAAACATCACGTCCTACATGGAAACATCACGTCCTACATGGAAACATCACATCCTACATGGAAACATCACGTCTTCATGGAAACATCATGTCCTACATGGAAACATCACGTCCTACATGGAAAAATCACGTCCTACATGGAAACATCACGTCTTCATGGAAACATCATGTCCTACATGGAAACGTCATGTCCTACATGGAAACATCACGTCCTACATGGAAACATCACATCCTACATGGAAACATCACGTCTTCATGGAAACATCATGTCCTACATGGAAACATCACGTCCTACATGGAAACATCACGTCCTACATGGAAACATCACATCCTACATGGAAACATCACGTCCTACATGGAAACATCACGTCTTCATGGAAACATCACGTCCTACATGGAAACATCACGTCTTCATGGAAACATCACGTCCTACATGGAAACATCACGTCCTACATGGAAACATCTCGTCCTACATGGAAACATCTCATCCTACATGGAAACATCATGTCTGCATGGAAACATCACGTCCTACATGGAAACATCTCATCCTACATGAAAACATCTCGTCTTACATGGAAACATCATGTCTGCATGGTAACATCTCGTCCTACATGGAAACATCATGTCTGCATGGAAACATCTCATCCTACATGGAAACATCTCGTCCTACATGGAAACATCTCGTCCTACATGGAAACATCATGTCTGCATGGAAACATCTCATACTACATCGAAACATCATGTCTGCATGGAAACATCTCGTCCTACATGGAAACATCATGTCTGCATGGAAACATCTCGTACTACATCGAAACATCATGTCTGCATGGAAACATCTCGTCCTACATGGAAACATCTCGTCCTACATGGAAACATCTCATCCTACATGGAAACATCTCGTCCTACATGGAAACATCTCGTCCTACATGGAAACATCATGTCTGCATGGAAACATCTCATACTACATCGAAACATCATGTCTGCATGGAAACATCTCGTCCTACATGGAAACATCTCGTCCTACATGGAAACATCATGTCTGCATGGAAACATCACGTCTCCTGTTATGGCTGCCTGCCAACCTTCCTAATCATTGTATTTTATATTCAAATCCCTGTGTCTCGTCGCCACCTGAAGATTGGCTTCACTCACCACACCCCTCCTTCCTGCCTGCTGGTTGGACAATTGCCGGACCTATCAGCAACGCTGCAGCTACACTGGAGGGGGATTTAAACCGGCTGCAGCTGCGAACTCATTGGCAACTGTTTGCCCTTAGACTGCAACCTGTGGGGTTTGAGTAGTGTTGTTGTTGTTGTTGTTGTTGTTGGCGGTGGTAATTTGACTAGATTTTGTTTGGTTAATTTTTTTTTTTTTTTTCTGTGTTTAAAAACGTCCTGGTTTTAGTGATTCTTCCAGCAGTGTTAAAACTGGTTGGTTTTGTGTTCTGTTTATTTTCTTGCTAAGTAGTTTGTTTTCATAGCTAAAGTAAAGCCCTTTTGGCTCCTCTTTCTGTTGCATTTATAAACAGTGTTTTTTTTAAAGTCGAGGCTAATGAGTATTTTGGTTGTATTTTGGTGCATAGTATTTTTGCCTTTAAGTATAGCTATTGGAGCTGCTTCATTTTCTGTTTCCTTTAGTTCAGCAGACCAGTTTCTGTTTAACACATTGTGCGCCTTGTTTTCTTTTCTTTTTGTACTGGATGGTTTTTGTTTTGTAGCTGTCCTTTCTCTATGCAGCTACACTTACCCCATCACTTGTAATATTACCACCTCTTTGTGTCCATCTCCACTTGTAACAATAAATTCTCAGAAATTCACGTGTTAACAGCTGTCCGCAGTTCTCATTTGTTACGCCTCACATCCCCTTGCAGAGTTGGGACGTATCATCTACCTGAAAACATCACGTCTTCATGGAAATATCACGTTTGCATTGAAACATCATGTCTACCTGGAAACACCACGTGTACCTGGGAACATCACGTCTGGTCTGGACTGAACTGGTCCTTGGTCTTGTCTCTGGGTTGATCGCTGGCCTGTTCTCTGGTTTGGACTCTGATCTGGTCTCTGATCTGGACTGTTTTCTGGACTCTTCATGGAAACATGTCTTGTTGCTGACTGGGATTAAGAGCATTGAGATTTTACATGTTTTAAAAACAATTAAAATAAAACCAAACAAGTTTTAAGACTTAAAGAAACAGGAAACTTTAAATGAACAGAGAAGCACATTTAACTGTAAAAGTCACCCTGAAAGTTAAACCAGAGGCAGTAGTGGCTCATCGTGTAGATCCCTGCATGCGGGGAACATCCAGGTACATGGAACCTTGTGGATTTCCTCTTCTGCAACATTTTTTATGTAAGTTATTAAATTAGTTGGGAATCAGAGAGGTTTGATGTCTGCATGCACAACACAGAAGAAGAAACTTTATTGCCACCGTACATTAATGCAACAAAACTGTGATGTTTGGCAGCATCTCTGTCTCCTAGCAACTTCAACTCACATGCAGGTGATCTGAAAAGTGAGTGAGGAAGAGGGGGAAGTGCTGTTATTGTCCTGCAGGGTCCACAGTAAGAAGGTTCCTTGTTCTAATCTCAGTTCTGTGGTCTGGAGGTAGAACGTTCTCCTGTTACATGTGTGGGTACCCCCCCCCCCCCCCCCCCCCCCCCCCCCCACCCAATGCACAAGGTTGCCTGTAAGTGAGCGGACCCCTGGGGAGATAGAAGGTTGTTTTATTTTATCTTGTCTTGATCGTGTCAGATCCTCTCTTTTCAAAGTTTTTCTCCCTCATTTCATTTCTGAAGATCTAAGATTTGTTTTGTAAGATAAACAAGCAGATCATTGTTTATCTCTAGAGAAATACAACATAAACAATTAGATAACTGTTTATTTCCAGAGAAATAAAACGGAAACAAGTCATCGTGGGAGAAGAAGTGGTGAAGGTTGAGGAAGACCCGCTGAGTTCAGCTGGACAACAGATACGTCAGGAAGACAACAGACTTCTTCTCAGGGAGCTAAAATCATTCTGTCACTGTGCCAAGATGTTGCACATCTTCTTTAGTCTGTTGTGGAAAGCTCTGCCATACAAGCAGAACCGGAACCAGAACCAGAACCAGAACCAGAGGCGTCAATGGACAGAACAAACTGATGGCCTGGTCCTGTTCTGGGGACGGATCTGGTCCCACTACAGATGATTGTCTAGTGAAACCAGCTGCTGGAAATCATCTCATTCTCCACACCAGCGATCCCAGCTCTGGTCCTGAGACCCCCAGACCTGCAGACCTGTGCAGAACTTCTCAGAGATCCATTTCATTTGGATCAAGTATGTTGCAGCAGGAAAACAGCATGTATCTGCAGGCTGGTTGGTCATGAGGACCGGGGTTGGAGCTCACCGCTCTACACAACACAGTGAGATAGCAACAGTGTTTTATCAGATCACTGCAGGACAGAAACCAGCAGGACCTGGTTCCACTGGAACCAGACCTCCTCCTCCGAGGAGCTCGTGTGTCAGCGGCCTGGTTTTCCAGTCTGGAAACTGAAAAAGTTTAGAATGGAATATTTGTTCGGAAAGATCAGAAACGGAATAAGAAAGAAGTGATTTGAGTTTCGGGGATCCAGATGACTGGATTGGTTAAAAGATCGTTGAATATGGTGAAGAGGGTATAGTTTATAGTTTAAACAAACGCAGCGTCTGCCTCAAAAGCAATGGCCAGGCTCTCATCTAAGGTTGTCTTGGCAGAGGTCTGCATGCTCACTGCTCCTGCTGCTCATTATTTCCTTCAAAAGAAAAGGAAACAGAAAACGAATCCAACCCAACAGTTTCCCTCTGAAGTCCATAAAACATTTATTTTATAAAGTCCTGATCACCAGTAAAGACAGGTGTAGTAATCTGACTCATCACTATTTTCACTGCTGTTTACAAAATATAGCTCTTATTTCTTTCCTGAATAAGGCGCACATCAGATGGTTGTGTTTCAATACATGAATAACAATAATTATATTTCACTGGTTCATGTTTTTCATCAAGAAAGAAATGTTGGGTTGGAAGAACCGTCATAGTAGTACGGAAAAGAGAAAACAGATGCACTGAATGAATCCGCTGGACCCTTGGCGCCGTGTGTGTGGTGTGTGGAACCAGAAGAAGAAAAGACTGAAAACAGGAGGGTACGAGGGGCTTCATGCTGCAGGCAGGGAGAAGGACAGGTTTGTGGGACGTCACAAAGACTGAGCGCGGACAGGTCACACTGGGTCTGCAGAACTATTCCTGGTTTCCAGTGGACTGCTGAGGACTTTGATCAGCGACCCGCTCCGCAGAGCAGTGAGTGGCTCGAGGCTAAAGTGGAGGCTCGCCCCACGATGTCCCACGTCCAGCAGCACAGAGAGGCTCCCAGCGGACCACCACTCACCTGCATCCAGGCCTGCAGGCAGGAGGGTTTCATTTCATCCAAAATTCATTCCTTTGAGCTCCAACGTCCCGAAGCTTTTATACCAGTTCATTCTAAAACATGTTGGTTAAACAGGTGGAAGTACTTTATCTCCTTTCTTCTTGTCATTGACATTGTTTAATACACAAGAAATCCTAAATTTAGTTTCTGATTCTCATTTCCTTCATTCAGACAGAAGCCTACTCTGTAAAAACTGATCTGTCAGCTAACTGGTGATGGAAAGAGCAAACTCACACTGGTACTGTTATAGTTTCTGATGAATCACTTTCTATTCTACGTGTGTGAGTGTGTGTGAACAGTATTAGACCCTAGACACAGTTTTCTACTCTGAGATGTCTCCTGTGAACATCGTGTTAATTTGAGGAGAAAAGACGGGGTGTGTCCAGGGAAAACAATCCTTTACCAGACAAGCCGGGCGGCAAAAGGGTTACATAACAAGCAATGTGCTACACATAAATACAACAACTTCTCAATGTTGTTTTTTCCCATTGTGCTTAAAATAAGTTTAACATTCCCAAATGGGATCAAACCATATGGCTTGCCGCCCTGCAGTAATGGATGAAGGTAGAAATGTCCTGAAGGACACGCTACAACTGTTCTGTGTCACATGGAATAAAGATGTTGGAAGCAACCTGAGGATGGGTGTGTAAATGAAGTTGGAGCGGTGTAGGACTCTGTGTGGATGGTGATGGATGAGGTGTTTCCATCGTGTTACTAATCTGTTCACTCCATGATGGACAGCCCCAACATGTGCAGAGAGCTGGCAGGAACTTTCATATAAACACTCTGATTCACCAACAAATCCTCTTACATTAGTTAACTTTTACTGAAGGAGTGAAAAATGAAACTCAGATTCACCAAAGTGGTGCAAAGTTCTTTCATTTTCCTCTGCCAAATGAAACCATGTCTGCAGCACGTTGGAAGGACGTGCCAATGGGCCAAACTTTGCAGGTAAATGCTTGAAAATGGCTCTGAAAGGTCATGGTACTTATAAACCATGTGCTGTAAGACAGGCAGGGGAAGATAACAAACACAACAAAGAATGGATGAAAGCACACAGAAAAATGAAATAAATAAAAATGTTCCTTCAAAGCTCTTGTTTTAAAGCTGTAATATTGAATCATCACAAAGCCAGATCCAATAATACAACCACAGCTTTATGTCCAGAGATCTGGTGGATAAAGGAGGACGAGATACTGCGTATAGATTTTCACTGCACAGCCTGCTGAACCTCCTGCGCTTTGGAAAGCAGATTCCTGTAAGACGCTGTGCACTGATGGAGCCAGTATCTGATGACATGAAACCTCCAGGTGAGTCGTTCAGCTGCGATGATAACCAGGACATCACCTCCGTGTTCTAATGAAACAAAGCTTTTATTCAGCAGGTGGGTGTGGGGGACTTGGACATTTCTGGATCTACCAAGGTGCTTTAACGCTCTAATGGACCAGCAGCATGAAAAAAATCCGTCTAGACCTTGAATGAATAAACTGAATGGAAAGTAGTTTGATTTTCTCCTGAGGGCTGTCATGTTAGGAAACAATCTGTGACGTCTTGCTGTTTAGTTTGAAGCAATGTGGATTTTTTTAACCAAATACTTTGTAAATGACTGAGTTATTTTAACACTGAGAAAAACATTATTGGACTTTTATGATTGCAGTTTTCTGAAGTGAACAGCAGAAACACTTTGTTCAACCACGTTGGCACGGAAACCTGGGTAGCTGCGGTTCGGCCTGGATAACAGGGAGAAATGCAACATTCCCATTGGCTACAGAAAGAGGAAGTTTTTGCGTTCAGCACACTTATTGGACTGGGAATGCCTTTTATGGCATATTATGTTGGCTGTTCTGGTGCTTCAGCTCCTGCTTGTGGATAGAAGAATGATGTCCCAGTTAATCAACACAGCATGACCGCTACAGCGCTCTGCTGGTGGAACATGGACCAGTACAGGCTTCATTTCTGCCCAATGCAAAAACTAAAGAATTCGTTATCAGGATTACGTCAAACTAAACAGCATTTTTCGTCTTTTCTTATTTTAGTTCCTACTAATTTGTCACACTGTGTACTGTGACAGTACTTACTACCTGGAGTTTGTACTTCTTTATTACTGTTTTGGATAACACTTTTCTAAATGGTTGGGAGAAGCAATAAGCAGGTAGAAAAAGGGAATATTTAAAACCTGATTAACAAAATGACTTGTTTAATGTTGTTGTTGCAGGTTAGATAATAAAGTCAGAAAAAACTCAACTGTTTTTGTTCTTTTAACTGCAGTAATGGTAACTTTCACAGCACTTTTCCAGTCATGTTGACCACTCGAAGCGCGTTGTGCAGCTTAATAATCTGCATGTTTAAAAGACTTTTTCTGTATATCTGTGTGTTTTAACAGCTTGTAGGTGTTCTAAATCACTCTTTCCCAGAATCTTTTTCTACTTTAGCTCATGTGAGCTGTTGGTAGTTCTGGAGGTTTTTTCAGCTTGAACATGGGCACATTGTGCTCTTTGTGGGGGAACAGACACCACAGCTCCTCCTTATCTCACAACAACTTGAACAGATGCAGCCTTTTAGTGCCATTGGCACACGGCCATCAGGATAACAATGATCAATTCTGCAGTCTAACCCAATGCTGCTGGAGATGGCTTATTGATGTCCTCACATTGCGTGCAGCAGAGAATGTGCCGCTGGTGATTTAATGACAGATTGACTTGCAGGTTGCAGCTGGATCTTTCTAGAATGCTAAGTGGTGAGGTTAGCCTGCTTACCTTTCTTCTTCTTATTAATAGTATTTTACTTTTTGAATTGGTTCATTTTGTAAGCTCCAGTTTTTTTACTGAGGAATCTCCAATGAAGCAGAAAGATGTAATTGTAATGAAAACCAAATGTTTTCTCAGGACTTTGCTGAAAGGTCAAACAGGCTCCTGAGTTTCAGCAGAGATGGGCAAGCTGAAATGTAGCATACACAGCCTGGTGGAACGTTATGCTCTTATATATGCCTTTCTGTTGTTGTCCATTCTAACATGAGTCATGGTGAGTCATCCCTGCTTTCCCACACACACACACCGCAAACACATACAGTTAGGGCTCGAGCTGAACTTCAAGGGCCAGTTGTTATAAAAGCAACACTGTGCTTATTATTGCTCCACTTCATCAGGCTGTCCTTCCTCTTGTTTTATCAGCATCCATTTCTGAAAACAAGCTTCCATCTTCAATCTCTCAGACCAAATGCAGCCATCAGACATGGTGATGGAGAAAGATGCCGAGCTGGGCCAGTGTGCTGATGGACAAAATAGAAGATGTAAAACAAAAACTATTACTGTTTTTAAGAAAGAGTTTAAGGAGTTAATATGTAGGATTGCAATTCTGTCATATCATTATTGTGTTTCTAGAAGAAGTGCTGAAGCTGTGTGAAATGATGAAAACACAGTGCGCTGCATGGTCTTGGGAAAAAACAGGAACGCAAATTAGATTTGGAAGCAACAGATTTCTAAACCCTGAAAAAACACACAGTGTATCACTGCCCCCACTCAAAGACTACACCCAGTTTCTCAGAGGCCATACCCAGTTTAGCAAAGACCAAACCCATTGTATCACAGACCCAACCAACTTATTAGAGGCCACACCCAGTGTATCCGAGGTAAGTGAGTACATGTTTATTTATATTCCACCTTTCAAAATAAATATCTTAAAGCGCTTCACAACAAAACACAAAAACTATAAAACAGCATAAAACTTTAAGAAAACATAAAAACAAATTGTAAAAATAAAAAAAAGTAAAAAGTTCACACCCAGTGTATCATAAGCTATACCAGTCTGTTACAGGCCACACCAGTCTGTTACAGGCCACACCAGTCTGTTACAGGCCACACCAGTATGTCACAGGCCACACCAGTATGTCATAGGCCACACCAGTCTGTTACAGGCTACATCAGTATGTTACAGGCTACACCAGTATGTTACAGGCTACACCAGTCTGTTACAGGCTACACCAGTATGTTACAGGCCACACCAGTCTGTTACAGGCCACACCAGTATGTCACAGGCCACACCAGTCTGTTACAGGCCAAACCAGTATGTCACAGGCCACACCAGTCTGTTACAGGCCACACCAGTATGTCACAGGCCACACCAGTCTGTTACAGGCCACACCAGTATGTCACAGGCCACACCAGTCTGTTACAGGCCACACCAGTATGTCACAGGCCACACCAGTCTGTTACAGGCTACACCAGTATGTCACAGGCCACACCAGTCTGTTACAGGCCACACCAGTATGTCACAGGCCACACCAGTCTGTTACAGGCCACACCAGTCTATTACAGGCCACACCAGTATGTCACAGGCCACACCAGTCTGTTACAGGTCACACCAGTATGTTACAGGCTACACCAGAATGTCACAGGCCACACCAGTCTGTTACAGGCTACACCAGTATGTTACAGGCCACACCAGTATGTCACAGGCCACACCAATCTGTTAAAGGCCACACCAGTCTGTTACAGGCCACACCAGTATGTCACAGGCCACACCAGTCTGTTACAGGCTACACCAGTATGTTACAGGCCACACCAGTATGTTACAGGCTACACCACTATGTTACAGGCCACACTAGTATGTCACAGGCCACACCAGTCTGTTACAGGCCACACCAGTCTGTTACAGGCCACACCAGTATGTCACAGGCCACACCAGTCTGTTACAGGCTACACCAGTATGTTACAGGCCACATCAGTATGTTACAGGCTACACCAGTATGTTACAGGCCACACCAGTATGTTACAGGCTACACCACTATGTTACAGGCCACACCAGTATGTTACAGGTCACACCAGTATGTTACAGGCCACACCAGTATGTTACAGGCCACACCAGTATGTTACAGGCTACACCAGTATGTCACAGGTCACACCAGTCTGTTACAGGCCACACCAGTCTGTTACAGGCTACACCAGTATGTTACAGGCCACACCAGTATGTTACAGGCTACACCAGTATGTCACAGGCCACACCAGTCTGTTACAGGCCACACCAGTATGTTACAGGCCATGCCAGTCTGTTACAGGTCACACCAGTATGTTACAAGCTACACCAGTATGTTACAGGCCACACCAGTATGTTACAGGCTACACCACTATGTTACAGGCCACACCAGTATGTTACAGGCTACACCAGTATGTTACAGGCCACACCAGTATGTCACAGGCCACACCAATCTGTTACAGGCCACACCAGTCTGTTACAGGCCACACCAGTATGTCACAGGCCACACCAGTATGTTACAGGCTACACCAGTATGTTACAGGCCACACCAGTCTGTTACAGGCCACACCAGTCTGTTACAGGCTACACCAGTATGTTACAGGCCACACCAGTATGTCACAGGCCACACCAGTCTGTTACAGGTCACACCAGTCTGTTACAGGCTACACCAGTATGTTACAGGCTACACCAGTATTTTACAGGCTACACCAGTATGTTACAGGCCACACCAGTATGTTACAGGCTACACCACTATGTTACAGGCCACACCAGTATGTTACAGGTCACACCATTATGTTACAGGCCACACCAGTATGTTACAGGCCACACCAGTATGTTACAGGCTACACCAGTATGTCACAGGTACCACCAGTCTGTTACAGGCCACACCAGTCTGTTACAGGCTACAGCAGTATGTTACAGGCCACACCAGTATGTTACAGGCTACACCAGTATGTTACAGGCCACATCAGTATGTTACAGGCCACACCAGTATGTTACAGGCCACACCAGTATGTTACAGGCTACACCACTATGTTACAGGCCACACCAGTATCTTACAGGTCACACCAGTATGTTACAGGCCACACCAGTATGTCACAGGCCACACCAGTCTGTTACAGGCTACACCAGTATGTTACAGGCCACACCAGTATGTTACAGGCTACACCACTATGTTACAGGCCACACTAGTATGTTACAGGCTACACCAGTATGTTACAGGCCACACCAGTATGTCACAGGCCACACCAGTCTGTTACAGGCCACACCAGTATGTCACAGGCCACACCAGTCTGTTACAGGCTACACCAGTATGTTACAGGCCACATCAGTATGTTACAGGCTACACCAGTATGTTACAGGCCACACCAGTATGTCACAGGCCACACCAGTCTGTCACAGGTCACACCAGTCTGTTACAGGCCACACCAGTCTGTTACAGGCTACACCAGTATGTTACAGGCCACACCAGTATGTTACAGGCTACACCAGTATGTCACAGGCTACACCAGTCTGTTACAGGCCACACCAGTATGTCACAGGCCACACCAGTCTGTTACAGGCTACACCAGTCTGTTACAGGCCACACCAGTATGTCACAGGCCACACCAGTATGTCACAGGCTACACCAGTCTGTTACAGGCCACACCAGTATGTCACAGGCCACACCAGTCTGTTACAGGCCACACCAGTATGTTACAGGCTACACCACTATGTTACAGGCCACACCAGTATGTTACAAGTCACACCAGTATGTTACAGGCCACACCAGTATGTTACAGGCCACACCAGTATGTTACAAGTCACACCAGTATGTTACAGGTCACACCAGTCTGTTACAGGCCACACCAGTATGTCACAGGCCACACCAATCTGTCACAGGCCACACCAATCTGTTACAGGCCACACCAGTCTGTTACAGGCCACACCAGTATGTCACAGGCCACACCAGTCTGTTACAGGCCCCACCAGTATGTTACAGGCCACACCAGTATGTTACAGGCCACACCAGTAGGTTACAGGCCACACCAGTATGTTACAGGCCACACCAGTATGTTACAGGCCACACCAGTATGTTACAGGCTACACCAGTATGTCACAGGTCACACCAGTCTGTTACAGGCCACACCCATCTGTTACAGGCTACACCAGTATGTTACAGGCCACACCAGTATGTTACAGGCTACACCAGTATGTTACAGGCCACACCAGTCTGTTACAGGCCACAACAGTCTGTTACAGGCCACGCCAGTCTGTTACAGGCCACACCAGTATGTCACAGGCCACACCAGTCTGTTACAGGCCACACCAGTATGTCACAGGCCACACCAGTCTGTTACAGGCCACACCAGTATGTCACAGGCCACACCAGTCTGTTACAGGTCACACCAGTATGTTACAGGCTACACCAGTATGTCACAGGCCACACCAGTCTGTTACAGGCTACACCAGTATGTTACAGGCTACACCAGTCTGTTACAGGTCACACCAGTATGTCACAGGCCATACCAGTCTGTTACAGGTCACACCAGTATGTTACAGGCTACACCAATATGTCACAGGCCACACCAGTATGTTACAGGCTACACCAATATGTCACAGGCCACACCAGTCTGTTACAGGCTACACCAGTATGTTACAGGCCACACCAGTATGTTACCGGATACACCACTATGTTACAGGCCACACCAGTATGTTACAGGCTACACCAGTATGTTACAGGCCACACCAGTCTGTTACAGGCCACACCAGTATGTCACAGGCCACACCAGTCTGTTACAGGCCACACCAGTATGTCACAGGCCACACCAGTCTGTTACAGGCCACACCAGTATGTTACAGGCCACACCAGTATGTTACAGGCCACACCATTATGTTACAGGCCACACCAGTATGTTACAGGCCACACCAGTATGTTACATGCTACACCAGTATGTCACAGGTCACACCAGTATGTTACAGGTCACACCAGTATGTTACAGGCCACACCAGTCTATTACAGGCCACACCAGTATGTCTCAGGCCACACCAGTCTGTTACAGGTCACACCAGTATGTTACAGGCCATACCAGTCTGTTACAGGTCACACCAGTATGTTACAGGCCACACCAGTCTGTTACAGGTCACACCAGTATGTTACAGGCCACACCAGTCTATTACAGGCCACACCAGTATGTCACAGGCCATACCAGTCTGTTACAGGTCACACCAGTATGTTACAGGCTACACCAGTATGTCACAGGCCACACCAGTATGTTACAGGCTACACCAGTATTTTACAGGTCACACCAGTATGTTACAGGCCACACCAGTATGTCACAGGCCACACCAGTCTGTTACAGGCCACACCAGTATGTCACAGGCCACACCAGTCTGTTACAGGTCACACCAGTATGTTACAGGCCACACCAGTCTATTACAGGCC
This sequence comes from Telmatherina bonti, assembly GCF_933228915.1. Lineage (NCBI taxonomy): Eukaryota > Metazoa > Chordata > Actinopteri > Atheriniformes > Telmatherinidae > Telmatherina > Telmatherina bonti. Next base: position 35,677,200 of record NC_136618.1, read on the forward strand.
ACACCAGTATGTCACAGGCCATACCAGTCTGTTACAGGTCACACCAGTATGTTACAGGCTACACCAGTATGTCACAGGCCACACCAGTCTGTTACAGGCTACACCAGTATGTTACAGGCTACACCAGTCTGTTACAGGTCACACCAGTATGTTACAGGCCACACCAGTCTATTACAGGCCACACCAGTATGTCACAGGCCATACCAGTCTGTTACAGGTTACACCAGTATGTTACAGGCTACACCAATATGTCACAGGCCACACCAGTCTGTTACAGGCTACACCAGTATGTTACAGGCCACACCAGTATGTTACCGGCTACACCACTATGTTACAGGCCACACCAGTATGTTACAGGCTACACCAGTATGTTACAGGCCACACCAGTATGTCACAGGCCACACCAATCTGTTACAGGCCACACCAGTCTGTTACAGGCCACACCAGTATGTCACAGGCCACACCAGTCTGTTACAGGCTACACCAGTATGTTACAGGCCACACCAGTATGTTACAGGCCACACCATTATGTTACAGGCCACTCCAGTATGTTACAGGCCACACCAGTATGTTACAGGCTACACCAGTATGTCACAGGTCACACCAGTATGTTACAGGTCACACCAGTATGTTACAGGCCACACCAGTCTATTACAGGCCACACCAGTATGTCACAGGCCATACCAGTCTGTTACAGGTCACACCAGTATGTTACAGGCTACACCAGTATGTTACAGGCCACACCAGTATGTCACAGGCCACACCAGTCTGTTACAGGCCACACCAGTATGTCACAGGCCACACCAGTCTGTTACAGGTCACACCAGTATGTTACAGGCCACACCAGTATGTCACCGGCCACACCAGTCTGTTACAGGTCACACCAGTATGTTACAGGCCACACCAGTCTATTACAGGCCACACCAGTATGTCACAGGCCACACCAGTCTGTTACAGGCTACACCAGTATGTTACAGGCTACACCAGTATGTCACAGGTCACACCAGTATGTTACAGGCCACACCAGTCTATTACAGGCTACACCAGTCTGTTACAGGTCACACCAGTATGTTACAGGCCACACCAGTCTATTACAGGCTACACCAGTATGTCACAGGCCATACCAGTCTGTTACAGGTCACACCAGTATGTTACAGGCTACACCAGTATGTCACAGGCCACACCAGTATGTTACAGGCTACACCAGTATGTTACAGGCCACACCAGTATGTTACAGGCTACACCACTATGTTACAGGCCACACCAGTATGTTACAGGCTACACCAGTATGTCACAGGCCACACCAGTCTGTTACAGGCCACACCAGTATGTTACAGGCTACACCAGTATGTCACAGGTCACACCAGTATCTTACAGGTCACACCAGTATGTTACAGGCCACACCAGTCTATTACAGGCCACACCAGTATGTCACAGGCCATACCAGTCTGTTACAGGTCACACCAGTATGTTACAGGCTACACCAGTATGTTACAGGCCACACCAGTATGTCACAGGCCACACCAGTCTGTTACAGGCCACACCAGTATGTCACAGGCCACACCAGTCTTTTACAGGTAACACCAGTATGTTACAGGCCACACCAGTATGTCACCGGCCACACCAGTCTGTTACAGGTCACACCAGTATGTTACAGGCCACACCAGTCTATTACAGGCCACACCAGTATGTCACAGGCCACACCAGTCTGTTACAGGCTACACCAGTATGTTACAGGCTACACCAGTATGTCACAGGTCACACCAGTATGTTACAGGCCACACCAGTCTATTACAGGCTACACCAGTCTGTTACAGGTCACACCAGTATGTTACAGGCCACACCAGTCTATTACAGGCTACACCAGTATGTCACAGGCCATACCAGTCTGTTACAGGTCACACCAGTATGTTACAGGCTACACCAGTATGTCACAGGCCACACCAGTCTGTTACAGGCTACACCAGTATGTTACAGGCTACACCAGTATGTCACAGGTCACACCAGTATGTTACAGGCCACACCAGTCTATTACAGGCTACACCAGTCTGTTACAGGTCACACCAGTATGTTACAGGCCACACCAGTCTATTACAGGCTACACCAGTATGTCACAGGCCATACCAGTCTGTTACAGGTCACACCAGTATGTTACAGGCTACACCAGTATGTCACAGGCCACACCAGTATGTTACAGGCTACACCAGTATGTTACAGGCCACACCAGTATGTTACAGGCTACACCACTATGTTACAGGCCACACCAGTATGTTACAGGCTACACCAGTATGTCACAGGCCACACCAGTCTGTTACAGGCTACACCAGTATGTTACAGGCTACACCAGTATGTTACAGGCTACACCAGTATGTTACAGGCCACACCAGTATGTTACAGGCTACACCACTATGTTACAGGCCACACCAGTATGTTACAGGTCACACCATTATGACACAGGCCACACCAGTATGTTACAGGCCACACCAGTATGTTACAGGCTACACCAGTATGTCACAGGTCACACCAGTCTGTTACAGGCCACACCAGTCTGTTACAGGCTACACCAGTATGTTACAGGCTACACCAGTATGTTACAGGCTACACCAGTATGTTACAGGCTACACCAGTATGTTACAGGCCACACCAGTATGTCACAGGTCACACCAGTCTGTTACAGGCCACACCAGTCTGTTACAGGCTACACCAGTATATTACAGGCCACACCAGTATGTTACAGGCTACACCAGTATGTTACAGGCCACACCAGTCTGTTACAGGTCACACCAGTATGTTACAGGCTACACCAGTATGTCACAGGCCACACCAGTCTGTTACAGGCTACACCAGTATGTTACAGGCCACACCAGTATGTTACAGGCTACACTACTATGTTACAGGCTACACTAGTATGTTACAGGCTACACCAGTATGTTACAGGCCACACCAGTATGTCACAGGCCACACCAGTCTGTTACAGGCCACACCAGTCTTTTCCAGGCCACACCAGTATGTCACAGGCCACACCAGTCTGTTACAGGTCACACCAGTATGTTACAGGCCACACCAGTATGTCACAGGCCACACCAGTCTGTTACAGGTCACACCAGTATGTTACAGGCCACACCAGTCTATTACAGGCCACACCAGTATGTCACAGGCTACACCAGTCTGTTACAGGTCACACCAGTATGTTACAGGCCACACCAGTCAATTACAGGCTACACCAGTATGTCACAGGCCATACCAGTCTGTTACAGGTCACACCAGTATGTTACAGGCTACACCAGTATGTCACAGGCCACACCAGTATGTTACAGGCTACACCAGTATGTTACAGGCCACACCAGTAGGTTACAGGCTACACCACTATGTTACAGGCCACACCAGTATGTCACAGGCCACTCCAATCTGTCAGGCTACACCAGTATGTCACAGGCCACACCAGTCTGTTACAGGCTACACCAGTATGGTACAGGCTACACCAGTATGTTACAGGCCACACCAGTATGTTACAGGCTACACCACTATGTTACAGGCCACACCAGTATGTTACAGGTCACACCATTATGACACAGGCCACACCAGTATGTTACAGGCCACACCAGTATGTTACAGGCTACACCAGTATGTCACAGGTCACACCAGTCTGTTACAGGCCACACCAGTCTGTTACAGGCTACACCAGTATGTTACAGGCCACATCAGTATGTTACAGGCCACACCAGTCTATTACAGGCCACACCAGTATGTCACAGGCCACACCAGTCTGTTACAGGTCACACCAGTATGTTACAGGCTACACCAGTATGTCACAGGCCACACCAGTCTGTTACAGGCTACACCAGTATGTTACAGGCCACACCAGTATGTTACCGGCTACACCACTATGTTACAGGCCACACCAGTATGTTACAGGCCACACCAGTATGTTACAGGCTACACCAGTATGTCACAGGTCACACCAGTCTGTTACAGGCCACACCAGTCTGTTACAGGCTACACCAGTATGTTACAGGCCACATCAGTATGTTACAGGCCACACCAGTCTATTACAGGCCACACCAGTATGTCACAGGCCACACCAGTCTGTTACAGGTCACACCAGTATGTTACAGGCTACACCAGTATGTCACAGGCCACACCAGTCTGTTACAGGCTACACCAGTATGTTACAGGCCACACCAGTATGTTACCGGCTACACCACTATGTTACAGGCCACACCAGTATGTTACAGGCTACACCAGTATGTTACAGGCCACACCAGTATGTCACAGGCCACACCAATCTGTTACAGGCCACACCAGTCTGTTACAGGCCACACCAGTATGTCACAGGCCACACCAGTCTGTTACAGGCTACACCAGTATGTTACAGGCCACACCAGTATGTTACAGGCCACACCAGTATGTTACAGGCCACACCAGTATGTTACAGGCTACACCACTATGTTACAGGCCACACCAGTATGTTACAGGCCACACCAGTATGTTACAGGCTACACCAGTATGTCACAGGTCACACCAGTCTGTCACAGGTCACACCAGTCTGTTACAGGCCACACCAGTCTGTTACAGGCTACACCAGTATGTTACAGGCCACACCAGTATGTTACAGGCTACACCAGTATGTCACAGGTCACACCAGTCTGTTACAGGCCACACCAGTCTGTTACAGGCCACGCCAGTCTGTTACAGGCCACACCAGTATGTCACAGGCCACACCAGTCTGTTACAGGCCACACCAGTCTTTTCCAGGCCACACCAGTATGTCACAGGCCACACCAGTCTGTTACAGGTCACACCAGTCTGTTACAGGCCACACCAGTCTTTTCCAGGCCACACCAATATGTCACAGGCCACACCAGTCTGTTACAGGTCACACCAGTATGTTACAGGCCACACCAGTATGTCACAGGCCACACCAGTCTGTTACAGGTCACACCAGTATGTTACAGGCCACACCAGTCTATTACAGGCCACACCAGTATGTCACAGGCTACACCAGTCTGTTACAGGTCACACCAGTATGTTACAGGCCACACCAGTCAATTACAGGCTACACCAGTATGTCACAGGCCATACCAGTCTGTTACAGGTCACACCAGTATGTTACAGGCTACACCAGTATGTCACAGGCCACACCAGTATGTTACAGGCTACACCAGTATGTTACAGGCCACACCAGTAGGTTACAGGCTACACCACTATGTTACAGGCCACACCAGTATGTCACAGGCCACTCCAATCTTTCAGGCTACACCAGTATGTCACAGGCCACACCAGTCTGTTACAGGCTACACCAGTATGGTACAGGCTACACCAGTATGTTACAGGCCACACCAGTATGTTACAGGCTACACCACTATGTTACAGGCCACACCAGTATGTTACAGGTCACACCATTATGACACAGGCCACACCAGTATGTTACAGGCCACACCAGTATGTTACAGGCTACACCAGTATGTCACAGGTCACACCAGTCTGTTACAGGCCACACCAGTCTGTTACAGGCTACACCAGTATGTTACAGGCCACATCAGTATGTTACAGGCCACACCAGTCTATTACAGGCCACACCAGTATGTCACAGGCCACACCAGTCTGTTACAGGTCACACCAGTATGTTACAGGCTACACCAGTATGTCACAGGCCACACCAGTCTGTTACAGGCTACACCAGTATGTTACAGGCCACACCAGTATGTTACCGGCTACACCACTATGTTACAGGCCACACCAGTATGTTACAGGCTACACCAGTATGTTACAGGCCACACCAGTATGTCACAGGCCACACCAATCTGTTACAGGCCACACCAGTCTGTTACAGGCCACACCAGTATGTCACAGGCCACACCAGTCTGTTACAGGCTACACCAGTATGTTACAGGCCACACCAGTATGTTACAGGCCACACCAGTATGTTACAGGCCACACCAGTATGTTACAGGCTACACCACTATGTTACAGGCCACACCAGTATGTTACAGGCCACACCAGTATGTTACAGGCTACACCAGTATGTCACAGGTCACACCAGTCTGTCACAGGTCACACCAGTCTGTTACAGGCCACACCAGTCTGTTACAGGCTACACCAGTATGTTACAGGCCACACCAGTATGTTACAGGCTACACCAGTATGTCACAGTTCACACCAGTCTGTTACAGGCCACACCAGTCTGTTACAGGCCACGCCAGTCTGTTACAGGCCACACCAGTATGTCACAGGCCACACCAGTATGTCACAGGCCACACCAGTCTGTTACAGGCCAGACCAGTATGTCACAGGCCACACCAGTCTGTTACAGGCCACACCAGTATGTCACAGGCCACACCAGTCTGTTACAGGCTACACCAGTATGTCACAGGCCACACCAGTCTGTTACAGGCCACACCAGTATGTCACAGGCCACACCAGTATGTCACAGGCCACACCAGTCTGTTACAGGCTACACCAGTATGTCACAGGCCACACCAGTCTGTTACAGGCTACACCAGTATGTCACAGGTCACACCAGTCTGTTACAGGCCACACCAGTCTGTTACAGGCCACGCCAGTCTGTTACAGGCTACACCAGTATGTCACAGGCCATACCAGTCTGTTACAGGTCACACCAGTATGTTACAGGCTACACCAGTCTATTACAGGCTACACCAGTCTGTTACAGGTCACACCAGTATGTTACAGGCCACACCAGTCTATTACAGGCTACACCAGTATGTCACAGGCCATACCAGTCTGTTACAGGTCACACCAGTATGTTACAGGCTACACCAGTATGTCACAGGCCACACCAGTATGTTACAGGCTACACCAGTATGTTACAGGCCACACCAGTATGTTACAGGCTACACCACTATGTTACAGGCCACACCAGTATGTTACAGGCTACACCAGTATGTCACAGGCCACACCAGTCTGTTACAGGCTACACCAGTATGTTACAGGCTACACCAGTATGTTACAGGCTACACCAGTATGTTACAGGCCACACCAGTATGTTACAGGCTACACCACTATGTTACAGGCCACACCAGTATGTTACAGGTCACACCATTATGACACAGGCCACACCAGTATGTTACAGGCCACACCAGTATGTTACAGGCTACACCAGTATGTCACAGGTCACACCAGTCTGTTAAAGGCCACACCAGTCTGTTACAGGCTACACCAGTATGTTACAGGCTACACCAGTATGTTACAGGCTACACCAGTATGTTACAGGCTACACCAGTATGTTACAGGCCACACCAGTATGTCACAGGTCACACCAGTCTGTTACAGGCCACACCAGTCTGTTACAGGCTACACCAGTATATTACAGGCCACACCAGTATGTTACAGGCTACACCAGTATGTTACAGGCCACACCAGTCTGTTACAGGTCACACCAGTATGTTACAGGCTACACCAGTATGTCACAGGCCACACCAGTCTGTTACAGGCTACACCAGTATGTTACAGGCCACACCAGTATGTTACAGGCTACACTACTATGTTACAGGCTACACTAGTATGTTACAGGCTACACCAGTATGTTACAGGCCACACCAGTATGTCACAGGCCACACCAGTCTGTTACAGGCCACACCAGTCTTTTCCAGGCCACACCAGTATGTCACAGGCCACACCAGTCTGTTACAGGTCACACCAGTATGTTACAGGCCACACCAGTATGTCACAGGCCACACCAGTCTGTTACAGGTCACACCAGTATGTTACAGGCCACACCAGTCTATTACAGGCCACACCAGTATGTCACAGGCTACACCAGTCTGTTACAGGTCACACCAGTTTGTTACAGGCCACACCAGTCAATTACAGGCTACACCAGTATGTCACAGGCCATACCAGTCTGTTACAGGTCACACCAGTATGTTACAGGCTACACCAGTATGTCACAGGCCACACCAGTATGTTACAGGCTACACCAGTATGTTACAGGCCACACCAGTAGGTTACAGGCTACACCACTATGTTACAGGCCACACCAGTATGTCACAGGCCACTCCAATCTGTCAGGCTACACCAGTATGTCACAGGCCACACCAGTCTGTTACAGGCTACACCAGTATGGTACAGGCTACACCAGTATGTTACAGGCCACACCAGTATGTTACAGGCTACACCACTATGTTACAGGCCACACCAGTATGTTACAGGTCACACCATTATGACACAGGCCACACCAGTATGTTACAGGCCACACCAGTATGTTACAGGCTACACCAGTATGTCACAGGTCACACCAGTCTGTTACAGGCCACACCAGTCTGTTACAGGCTACACCAGTATGTTACAGGCCACATCAGTATGTTACAGGCCACACCAGTCTATTACAGGCCACACCAGTATGTCACAGGCCACACCAGTCTGTTACAGGTCACACCAGTATGTTACAGGCTACACCAGTATGTCACAGGCCACACCAGTCTGTTACAGGCTACACCAGTATGTTACAGGCCACACCAGTATGTTACCGGCTACACCACTATGTTACAGGCCACACCAGTATGTTACAGGCCACACCAGTATGTTACAGGCTACACCAGTATGTCACAGGTCACACCAGTCTGTTACAGGCCACACCAGTCTGTTACAGGCTACACCAGTATGTTACAGGCCACATCAGTATGTTACAGGCCACACCAGTCTATTACAGGCCACACCAGTATGTCACAGGCCACACCAGTCTGTTACAGGTCACACCAGTATGTTACAGGCTACACCAGTATGTCACAGGCCACACCAGTCTGTTACAGGCTACACCAGTATGTTACAGGCCACACCAGTATGTTACCGGCTACACCACTATGTTACAGGCCACACCAGTATGTTACAGGCTACACCAGTATGTTACAGGCCACACCAGTATGTCACAGGCCACACCAATCTGTTACAGGCCACACCAGTCTGTTACAGGCCACACCAGTATGTCACAGGCCACACCAGTCTGTTACAGGCTACACCAGTATGTTACAGGCCACACCAGTATGTTACAGGCCACACCAGTATGTTACAGGCCACACCAGTATGTTACAGGCTACACCACTATGTTACAGGCCACACCAGTATGTTACAGGCCACACCAGTATGTTACAGGCTACACCAGTATGTCACAGGTCACACCAGTCTGTCACAGGTCACACCAGTCTGTTACAGGCCACACCAGTCTGTTACAGGCTACACCAGTATGTTACAGGCCACACCAGTATGTTACAGGCTACACCAGTATGTCACAGGTCACACCAGTCTGTTACAGGCCACACCAGTCTGTTACAGGCCACGCCAGTCTGTTACAGGCCACACCAGTATGTCACAGGCCACACCAGTCTGTTACAGGCCACACCAGTCTTTTCCAGGCCACACCAGTATGTCACAGGCCACACCAGTCTGTTACAGGTCACACCAGTCTGTTACAGGCCACACCAGTCTTTTCCAGGCCACACCAATATGTCACAGGCCACACCAGTCTGTTACAGGTCACACCAGTATGTTACAGGCCACACCAGTATGTCACAGGCCACACCAGTCTGTTACAGGTCACACCAGTATGTTACAGGCCACACCAGTCTATTACAGGCCACACCAGTATGTCACAGGCTACACCAGTCTGTTACAGGTCACACCAGTATGTTACAGGCCACACCAGTCAATTACAGGCTACACCAGTATGTCACAGGCCATACCAGTCTGTTACAGGTCACACCAGTATGTTACAGGCTACACCAGTATGTCACAGGCCACACCAGTATGTTACAGGCTACACCAGTATGTTACAGGCCACACCAGTAGGTTACAGGCTACACCACTATGTTACAGGCCACACCAGTATGTCACAGGCCACTCCAATCTGTCAGGCTACACCAGTATGTCACAGGCCACACCAGTCTGTTACAGGCTACACCAGTATGGTACAGGCTACACCAGTATGTTACAGGCCACACCAGTATGTTACAGGCTACACCACTATGTTACAGGCCACACCAGTATGTTACAGGTCACACCATTATGACACAGGCCACACCAGTATGTTACAGGCCACACCAGTATGTTACAGGCTACACCAGTATGTCACAGGTCACACCAGTCTGTTACAGGCCACACCAGTCTGTTACAGGCTACACCAGTATGTTACAGGCCACATCAGTATGTTACAGGCCACACCAGTCTATTACAGGCCACACCAGTATGTCACAGGCCACACCAGTCTGTTACAGGTCACACCAGTATGTTACAGGCTACACCAGTATGTCACAGGCCACACCAGTCTGTTACAGGCTACACCAGTATGTTACAGGCCACACCAGTATGTTACCGGCTACACCACTATGTTACAGGCCACACCAGTATGTTACAGGCTACACCAGTATGTTACAGGCCACACCAGTATGTCACAGGCCACACCAATCTGTTACAGGCCACACCAGTCTGTTACAGGCCACACCAGTATGTCACAGGCCACACCAGTCTGTTACAGGCTACACCAGTATGTTACAGGCCACACCAGTATGTTACAGGCCACACCAGTATGTTACAGGCCACACCAGTATGTTACAGGCTACACCACTATGTTACAGGCCACACCAGTATGTTACAGGCCACACCAGTATGTTACAGGCTACACCAGTATGTCACAGGTCACACCAGTCTGTCACAGGTCACACCAGTCTGTTACAGGCCACACCAGTCTGTTACAGGCTACACCAGTATGTTACAGGCCACACCAGTATGTTACAGGCTACACCAGTATGTCACAGTTCACACCAGTCTGTTACAGGCCACACCAGTCTGTTACAGGCCACGCCAGTCTGTTACAGGCCACACCAGTATGTCACAGGCCACACCAGTATGTCACAGGCCACACCAGTCTGTTACAGGCCAGACCAGTATGTCACAGGCCACACCAGTCTGTTACAGGCCACACCAGTATGTCACAGGCCACACCAGTCTGTTACAGGCTACACCAGTATGTCACAGGCCACACCAGTCTGTTACAGGCCACACCAGTATGTCACAGGCCACACCAGTATGTCACAGGCCACACCAGTCTGTTACAGGCTACACCAGTATGTCACAGGCCACACCAGTCTGTTACAGGCTACACCAGTATGTTACAGGCTACACCAGTATGTTACAGGCTACACCAGTATGTTACAGGCTACACCAGTATGTTACAGGCCACATCAGTATGTCACAGGCCACACCAGTATGTTACAGGCCACACCAGTATGTTACAGGCTACACCACTATGTTACAGGCCACACCAGTCTGTTACAGGTCACACCAGTCTGTTACAGGCCACACCAGTCTGTTACAGGCTACACCAGTATGTTACAGGCCACACCAGTATGTCACAGGCCACACCATTCTGTTACAGGTCACACCAGTATGTTACAGGCTACACCAGTATGTCACAGGCCACACCAGTCTGTTACAGGCTACACCAGTATGTTACAGGCCACACCAGTATGTTACAGGCTACACTACTATGTTACAGCCCACACTAGTATGTTACAGGCTACACCAGTATGTTACAGGCCACACCAGTATGTCACAGGCCACACCAGTCTGTTACAGGCCACACCAGTCTTTTCCAGGCCACACCAGTATGTCACAGGCCACACCAGTCTGTTACAGGCTACACCAGTATGTTACAGGCCACACCAGCATGTTACAGGCCACACCAGTATGTTACAGGCTACACCAGTATGTCACAGGCCACACCAGTCTGTTACAGGCTACACCACTATGTTACAGGCCACACCAGTATGTCACAGGCCACACCAGTCTGTTACAGGCCACACCAGTATGTCACAGGCCACACCAGTCTGTTACATGCTACACCAGTATGTTACAGGCCACACCAGTATGTTACAGGCCACACCAGTATGTTACAGGCTACACCAGTATGTCACAGGCCACACCAGTCTGTTACAGGCTACACCAGTATGTTACAGGCCACACCAGTATGTCACAGGCCACACCAGTCTGTTACAGGCCACACCAGTATGTCACAGGCCACACCAGTATGTCACAGGCCACACCAGTCTGTTACAGGTCACACCAGTATGTTACAGGCTACACCAGTATGTCACAGGTCACACCAGTCTGTTACAGGCCACACCAGTCTGTTACAGGCCACGCCAGTCTGTTACAGGCCACACCAGTATGTCACAGGCCACACCAGTCTGTTACAGGCCACACCAGTATGTCACAGGCCACACCAGTCTGTTACAGGCCAGACCAGTATGTCACAGGCCACACCAGTCTGTTACAGGCCACACCAGTATGTCACAGGCAACACCAGTCTGTTACAGGCTACACCAGTATGTCACAGGCCACACCAGTCTGTTACAGGCCACACCAGTATGTCACAGGCCACACCAGTATGTCACAGGCCACACCAGTCTGTTACAGGCTACACCAGTATGTCACAGGCCACACCAGTCTGTTACAGGCCACACCAGTCTGTTACAGGCTACACCAGTAAGTTACAGGCCACACCAGTATGTTACAAGCTACACCAGTATGTCACAGGCCACACCAGTCTGTTACAGGCTACACCAGTATGTCACAGGCCACACCAGTCTGTTACAGGCCACACCAGTATGTCACAGGCCACACCAGTATGTCACAGGCCACACCAGTCTGTTACAGGCTACACCAGTATGTCACAGGCCACACCAGTCTGTTACAGGCTACACCAGTATGTTACAGGCTACACCAGTATGTTACAGGCTACACCAGTATGTTACAGGCCACACCAGTATGTTACAGGCTACACCAGTATGTTACAGGCCACACCAGTATGTTACAGGCCACACCAGTATGTTACAGGCTACACCACTATGTTACAGGCCACACCAGTATGTTACAGGTCACACCATTATGTTACAGGCCACACCAGTATGTTACAGGCCACACCAGTATGTTACAGGCTACACCAGTATGTCACAGGTCACACCAGTCTGTTACAGGCCACACCAGTCTGTTACAGGCTACACCAGTAAGTTACAGGCCACACCAGTATGTTACAAGCTACACCAGTATGTTACAGGCCACATCAGTATGTTACAGGCCACACCAGTATGTTACAGGCCACACCAGTATGTTACAGGCTACACCACTATGTTACAGGCCACACCAGTATCTTACAGGTCACACCAGTATGTTACAGGCCACACCAGTATGTTACAGGCCACACCAGTATGTCACAGGTCACACCAGTCTGTTACAGGCCACACCAGTCTGTTACAGGCTACACCAGTATGTTACAGGCCACACCAGTATGTCACAGGGCACACCAGTCTGTTACAGGTCACAACAGTATGTTACAGGCTACACCAGTCTGTTACAGGCTACACCAGTAAGTTACAGGCCACACCAGTATGTTACAAGCTACACCAGTATGTCACAGGCCACACCAGTCTGTTACAGGCTACACCAGTATGTCACAGGCCACACCAGTCTGTTACAGGCCACACCAGTATGTCACAGGCCACACCAGTATGTCACAGGCCACACCAGTCTGTTACAGGCTACACCAGTATGTCACAGGCCACACCAGTCTGTTACAGGCTACACCAGTATGTTACAGGCTACACCAGTATGTTACAGGCTACACCAGTATGTTACAGGCCACACCAGTATGTTACAGGCTACACCAGTATGTTACAGGCCACACCAGTATGTTACAGGCCACACCAGTATGTTACAGGCTACACCACTATGTTACAGGCCACACCAGTATGTTACAGGTCACACCATTATGTTACAGGCCACACCAGTATGTTACAGGCCACACCAGTATGTTACAGGCTACACCAGTATGTCACAGGTCACACCAGTCTGTTACAGGCCACACCAGTCTGTTACAGGCTACACCAGTAAGTTACAGGCCACACCAGTATGTTACAAGCTACACCAGTATGTTACAGGCCACATCAGTATGTTACAGGCCACACCAGTATGTTACAGGCCACACCAGTATGTTACAGGCTACACCACTATGTTACAGGCCACACCAGTATCTTACAGGTCACACCAGTATGTTACAGGCCACACCAGTATGTTACAGGCCACACCAGTCTGTTACAGGCCACACCAGTCTGTTACAGGCTACACCAGTATGTTACTGGCCACACCAGTATGTCACAGGGCACACCAGTCTGTTACAGGTCACAACAGTATGTTACAGGCTACACCAGTATGTCACAGGCCACACCAGTCTGTTACAGGCTACACCACTATGTTACAGGCCACACCAGTATGTTACAGGCTACACCACTATGTTACAGGCCACACTAGTATGTTACAGGCTACGCCAGTATGTTACAGGCCACACCAGTATGTCACAGGCCACACCAGTCTGTTACAGGCCACACCAGTATGTCACAGGCCACACCAGTCTGTTACAGGCTACACCAGTATGTTACAGGCCACACCAGTATGTTACAGGCCACACCAGTATGTTACAGGCTACACCAGTATGTCACAGGCCACACCAGTCTGTTACAGGCTACACCAGTATGTTACAGGCCACACCAGTATGTTACAGGCCACACCAGTATGTCACAGGTCACACCAGTCTGTTACAGGCCACACCAGTCTGTTACAGGCTACACCAGTATGTTACAGGCCACACCAGTATGTCACAGGGCACACCAGTCTGTTACAGGTCACAACAGTATGTTACAGGCTACACCAGTATGCCACAGGCCACACCAGTCTGTTACAGGCTACACCACTATGTTACAGGCCACACCAGTATGTTACAGGCTACACCACTATGTTACAGGCCACACTAGTATGTTACAGGCTACACCAGTATGTTACAGGCCACACCAGTATGTCACAGGCCACACCAGTCTGTCACAGGCCACACCAGTCTGTTACAGGCCACACCAGTATGTTACAGGCCACACCAGTCTGTTACAGGCTACACCAGTATGTTACAGGCCACACCAGTATGTTACAGGCCACACCAGTATGTTACAGGCTACACCAGTATGTCACAGGCCACACCAGTCTGTTACAGGCTACACCAGTATGTTACAGGCCACACCAGTATGTCACAGGCCACACCAGTCTGTTACAGGCCACACCAGTCTGTTACAGGCCACACCAGTATGTCACAGGCCACACCAGTCTGTTACAGGCCACACCAGTCTGTTACAGGCTACACCAGTATGTCACAGGCCACACCAGTCTGTTACTGGCTACACCAGTATGTTACAGGCCACACCAGTATGTCACAGGCCACACCAGTCTGTTACAGGCCACACCAGTCTGTTACAGGCCACACCAGTATGTCACAGGCCACACCAGTCTGTTACAGGCCACACCAGTATGTCACAGGCCACACCAGTCTGTTACAGGTCACCCCAGTATGTTACAGGCCACACCAGTCTATTACAGGCCACACCAGTATGTCACAGGCCACACCAGTATGTTACAGGCTACACCAGTATGTTACAGGCCACACCAGTATGTCACAGGCCACACCAATCTGTTACAGGCCACACCAGTATGTTACAGGCCACACCAGTATGTTACAGGCTACACCAGTATGTCACAGGTCACACCAGTCTGTTACAGGCCACACCAGTATGTTACAGGCTACACCAGTATGTTACAGGCCACACCAGTATGTTACAGGCTACACCAGTATGTTACAGGCCACACCAGTCTGGTACAGGCCACACCAGTCTGTTACAGGCCACACCAGTCTGTTACAGGCCACACCAGTATGTCACAGGCCACACCAGTCTGTTACAGGCCACACCAGTATGTCACAGGCCACACCAGTCTGTTACAGGTCACACCAGTATGTTACAGGCTAAACCAGTATGTCACAGGCCACACCAGTCTGTTACAGGCTACACCAGTATGTTACAGGCCACACCAGTATGTTACAGGCTACACCACTATGTTACAGGCCACACTAGTATGTTACAGGCTACACCAGTATGTTACAGGCCACACCAGTCTGTTACAGGCCACACCAGTAAGTCACAGGCCACACCAGTCTGTTACAGGCCACACCAGTCTGTTACAGGCCACACCAGTCTGTTACAGGCTACACCAGTATTTTACAGGCCACATCAGTATGTTACAGGCTACACCAGTATGTTACAGGCCACACCAGTATGTTACAGGCTACACCACTATGTTACAGGCCACACCAGTATGTTACAGGTCACACCATTATGTTACAGGCCACACCAGTATGTTACAGGCCACACCAGTATGTTACAGGCTACACCAGTATGTCACAGGTCACACCAGTCTGTTACAGGCCACACCAGTCTGTTACAGGCTACACCAGTATGTTACAGGCCACACCAGTATGTTACAGGCTACACCAGTATGTTACAGGCCACACCAGTCTGTTACAGGCTACACCAGTATGTCACAGGTCACACCAGTCTGTTACAGGCCACACCAGTCTGTTACAGGCTACACCAGTATGTTACAGGCCACACCAGTATGTCACAGGCCACACCAGTCTGTTACAGGCTACACCAGTATGTCACAGGCCACACCAGTCTGTTACAGGCCACACCAGTCTGTTACAGGCCACACCAGTCTGTTACAGGCCACACCAGTATGTCACAGGCCACACCAGTCTTTTACAGGCCACACCACTATGTCACAGGCCACACCAGTCTGTTACAGGCTACACCAGTATGCCACAGGCCACACCAGTCTGTTACAGGCTACACCAGTATGTTACAGGCCACACCAGTATGTTACAGGCTACACCACTATGTTACAGGCCACACCAGTATGTTACAGGTCACACCATTATGTTACAGGCCACACCAGTGTGTTACAGGCCACACCAGTATGTTACAGGCTACACCAGTATGTCACAGGTCACACCAGTCTGTTACAGGCCACACCAGTCTGTTACAGGCTACACCAGTATGTTACAGGCTACACCAGTATGTCACAGGCCACACCAGTCTGTTACAGGCCACACCAGTATGTCACAGGCCACACCAGTCTGTTACAGGCTACACCAGTATGTCACAGGCCACACCAGTCTGTTACAGGCTACACCAGTATGTTACCGGCTACACCAGTATGTTACAGGCTACACCACTATGTTACATGCCACACCACTATGTTACAGGCCACACCAGTATGTTACAGGTCACACCATTATGTTACAGGCCACACCAGTATGTTACAGGCTACACCAGTATGTTACAGGCTACACCAGTATGTCACAGGTCACACCAGTCTGTTACAGGCCACACCAGTCTGTTACAGGCTACACCACTATGTTACAGGCCACACCAGTATGTTACAGGTCACACCATTATGTTACAGGCCACACCAGTGTGTTACAGGCCACACCAGTATGTTACAGGCTACACCAGTATGTCACAGGTCACACCAGTCTGTTACAGGCCACACCAGTCTGTTACAGGCTACACCAGTATGTTACAGGCTACACCAGTATGTCACAGGCCACACCAGTCTGTTACAGGCCACACCAGTATGTCACAGGCCACACCAGTCTGTTACAGGCTACACCAGTATGTCACAGGCCACACCAGTCTGTTACAGGCTACACCAGTATGTTACCGGCTACACCAGTATGTTACAGGCTACACCACTATGTTACATGCCACACCACTATGTTACAGGCCACACCAGTATGTTACAGGTCACACCATTATGTTACAGGCCACACCAGTATGTTACAGGCTACACCAGTATGTTACAGGCTACACCAGTATGTCACAGGTCACACCAGTCTGTTACAGGCCACACCAGTCTGTTACAGGCTACACCAGTATGTTACAGGCCACACCAGTATGTTACAGGCTACACCAGTATGTTACAGGCCACACCAGTCTGTTACAGGCTACACCAGTATGTTACAGGCCACACCAGTCTGTTACAGGCTACACCAGTATGTTACAGGCCACACCAGTCTGTTACAGGCTATTCCAGTATGTTACAGGTCACACCAGTATGTTACAGGTCACACCAGTATGTTACAGGCCACACCAGTAAGTTACAGGCTGCCCTGGCTACCACAGTGGGTGTGTGCGGTGGGTATGTGCGGTGGGTGTGTATTGTGGGTGTGTGCGGTGGGTGTGTGTGGTGTGTGTTTGCGGTGGGTGTGTTTGGTGGGTGTGTGTGGTGGGTGTGTGCAGTGGGTGCTTGTGTGGTGAATTTGTGCGGTGGGTGTGTGCGGTAATAATAATAATAATAATAATAATAACTAGAGAAATTGCTGTTCTTGCAGAACAGCAGTGTGAATGCTTTCATGCTGAAACGCTTGAACTGTAATGCTAAACTGTAATGCTAATAAAAAAAAAAACAGAGTTAAAAGAGTTTAAACAGAGTTAAAATTGCTGAAAGCTGAGCTAAAATTAGTTTAATGTGTTTGAATATGGCTGAAATGTGGTTGTGGAAGGATTAGATGAAGAAGTTGTACAGCTGAGGTGGTGTTTGGTGTTTCAAGGTGTTGAAATTGTTTGAAGGTTGTGAAATGAGTGCAAGACAGTAGAACTTGGCTGAAAAATGGGTGTAAAAGAGTTAAAAATGGCTGAAATATCCTGGTTGAAGCCTTAAGCTGAACTATCAATGAAGATGGAGAAAGCAGTACAAGTGCTGAATCCTGAAATGGTGTTAAAAGGAGTAAAGAAGGGTTGAAAGTTGAACTGAAAACAGTGGAAGACAGTTGAACATGGCTGAAATGTCCTGGTTGAAGTCTTTAGCTGAAGTATATATAAAGCTGAAGCCATTGGTACAAGTGTTGAAGCCTGAAATGGTGTTTAAAAGGAGTAAAAAGAGTGGAAAGTTGAACTGAAAACAGTGGAAGACAGTTCAACATGGCTGAAATGTCCTTGTTTAAGCCTTTAGCTGAAGTTACTCTCAAGCGGAAGCCATTAGTACAAGTGTTGAAGCCTGAAATGGTGTTTAAAAGGAGTAAAAATGGGTTGAAAGTTGAACTGAAAACAGTGGAAGACAGTTGAACATGGCTGAAATGTCCTGGTTGAAGCCTTTAGCTGAAGTATATATAAAGCTGAAGCCATCCGTACAAGTGATGAAGCCTGAAATGGTGTTTAAAAGGGGTGAAGAGGGTTGAAAGTTGAACTGAAATGAGTGCAAGACAGTTGACGACGGTTGAAAAATGAGTAAAAGACAGTTAAACGTGGTTAAAATGTTCTTGTTGAGGCCTAAGCTGGACAGGAGACATAAACAGCTCTGTATTAACAGTGCTGAATCATCACTGAACACCTTTGACCTATTAGTTGTCATGACAACAGCCCCTCCCTTCACCCACTGCAGTTCCAAAATGACACGCTGGGGCTGAGAGGGGGAGACTTTTTGCTTCGCAGACCCTCTGTGAGCCTTCCGAACTGCTCGACGTTACACGAAAACCGTAACAGATATCAAAATAATTCTTTCACCGTGAGTGGCAGAAGGCTTTCAGGAAAACAGGGATGTAATTTATTTGATCCTAGAGTGAACTGAATTTAAATGACAGCGAGTTAAAAAAAAAAAGTGGAGCTGAGAGGACATTTTTCCATTGTTTATGGCAGCTTGAATGGGGAAAAAAGCAGACTTTAGGTCGCTTGGAGGGCCGTAGTTCAAAATCTGTAGATCCGAGCTCTTTCATTCTTCGACTGAGTTAAAGCCAGGAAGATTTCCAAGGTTTTGATGTATAATATGTGTCTGTAGGGCAAAAGCTTCAGGAGTTATGAGAATTTGTTCGAGGAGCGAAAAGTTTTAAAAATTTAAAGTGGAGCTAGAGTGACAGCAAAAATCAGATTTTGAAAAAAGTTGTATGATTTTACAACTGCGATATTTCAAAAACGGTAGAACATATGGACAAGAAAAGTCATTTTTAAATAGCTGAATTTCTTGTGACTTGTTTAAAGTTGGAATGGTGTTTCTAGGTGAAAATTTGTGGAAGGAGTAGCGTTTTGAAAGGGCGAAAGTTTTTGTGGAATTTTCAGCTGTTTCCATTCATTTCAATGGTAGAAAAAAAGTAGAAAAAGTAGAATTTTTTAAAAAGTAAAACAGTTACAGAGTAGAAACTTCAGAGCACCCTTCTGCTGAACAACCTGAACGTTTTGATACCAAACTTCTTGAAATTGGTAGAACCTAGTGGAAGCAGTGAACGACCAAAAAACGGCAGAAGAATAATAATAAACGTGAATAAAGAGAAACAGGAAAACTATTGTGTGAATGCTTAAAAGCATTCACACAATGAATGCTTAAAAGCATTCACACAATAATTTATTCATTCATTCATCATCCAAACTGTTTAATCTGATGAAGGGTTGCGGGGAAGCTGGAGCCTATCCCAGCAGTCTTTGGGTGAAAGGCAGGGTACACCCTGGACAGCTCGCCAGTCCATCACAGGGCAATAATAATAATAGACTTTCAATTTTAGTAGCATTTCTGTGGATTAAACATTGTGGATAGATGGCACTATATCCTTATTTTTATTTATTTTCCATCCCTCCTTGGTGGAGCTTGTATTAGTAGATGGAACAGCAGACTGGGATTCCTGACAGTGTTCAGTTTGTTCCTGTGTCGCTGCAACTATTTCAGAAGTGTGTCTGTGGATGTAGCTGCCTGAGGACCTGGAGATCACAGCTACCCTCATTCCTACTAGACAAAGCTTTCCTCAAATTATCTGAATCTTTTATAAAGATTCTCAATAATTCAGTGTAGAATTGTGACAGAAAAAGGAGGAAAATAACAATCTTCTCTGGTAAAAACAAAAGCAGAAGAATTTCAGAAAACAGTAAAGTTGCAGATGAATTAAAGATGACATTATGTCAGTCATACCAGTAGAGATAAAATATTTCCAGCCTTCCTGAACATCCCTCCTGACTGTGCTGAGTGAAACTAGAGTTATCATAATCATTTCAATGATTCTAGATGTTCGTTCTTCCACTGAATGGCTTCTAGACTGAATTTGTTTTAGATTTGTTATTCATTCAATTTCTGAACCCATTTAATCTGAGTAAGGGTCGCACGGAAGCAGGAGCCTATCCCAGCAATCTCTGGGCGAGAAGCAGGGTACAACCTGGACAGGTCGTCGGTCCATCGCAGCTTTAGATTTGTAATGAACAACAAATCTACTGGCTGATGCTGAAACTGAGGCGGTTGAATGATAGTAGTGATCACTGCTACACGACGCTGTTAGCAAAGCACATATACTGAGACTGCAAATACTGTAGCCACACTGATCTGAAGACTCCTGAAATGCCACCCGCATATAAAGTGTCCAACTAGGAGAGCAACTGGACAGAGTCTATTTAAACAATTACCAGGATTTTAGAGCCAATAAGATACCTCATCTGGACCAGTCAGACCACATGTCTCTGCTCATCGTTTCAGCATACCCTCCCCTCAGGAAAAGTGCTCCAAACAGATCCAGAATGATAAAAACATGGTCTAGAACACAGCTATCCTGGAACACATCAGGTTGCACAGACCTCGTCACTATAGACAGCATATGGGTTTTCCTAACACAAAGCATTGGATGTGCAAAGAGATGCAGAACCTGATCTGGGGTAGGAACGCCGCCTTCAGGTCCTGAGATAGACCTCTAAAGAAGGTCATCACAGAGACCAAAGCTGTGGACCGTAGGAAGCCTGATCTGCTTCCAGAGCAAGAACTCCAGGCAGTGTGGCAACGCACCCAGCACCCATTATCCAGCACCCAGCACCCAGCACGCAGCAATCAGCACCCAGCACCCATTATGCAGCACCCAGCACCCATTATCCAGCACCCAGCAATCAGCACCCAGCACCCATTATCCAGTACTCATTATCCAGCACCCATTACCCAGTACCCATTATCATGTACCCAGCAATCAGCACCCAGCACCCATTATCCAGTACCCATTACCCAGTACCCATTATCATGTACCCAGCAATCAGCACCCAGCACCCATTATCCAGTACCCATTATCCAGTACCGAGCAATCAGCACCCAGTACCCATTATCCAGTACCCATTACCCAGTACCCATTATCCAGTACCCATTACCCAGTACCCATTATCCAGTACCCAGCAATCAGCACCCAGCACCCATTATCCAGTACCCATTACCCAGCACCCATTATCCAGTACCCATTACCCAGTGCCCATTATCCAGTACCCAGTACCCATTATCCAGCACCTAGCAATCAGCACCCAGCACCCATTCTGCAGTACACATTTTCCAGCACCCAGCACCCATTACCCAGTACCCATTATCCAGTACCCATTATCCAGCACCCAGCAATCAGCACCCATCATCCAGTATCCAGCACCCAGCACCCATGACCCAGTACCCATTATCCAGCACCCAGCACCCACCATCCATTACCCAGTACCCATTATCCATGACCCAGTACCCATTATCCAGCACCCAGCACCCACCATCCATTACCCAGTACCCATTATCCAGCACCCAGCACCCATTATCCAGCACCCAGCACCCATTATCCAGTACCCAGCACCCATTATCCAGTACCCAGCACCCAGCACCCATTATCCAGTACCCATTATCCAGTACCCATTATCCAGTACCCAGCACCCATTATCCAGTACCCATTATCCAGTACCCATTATCCAGTACCCAGCACCCATTATCCAGTACCCAGCACCCATTATCCAGTATCCAGCACCCATTATCCAGTACCCAGCACCCATTATCCATTACCCAGCACCCAGCAGCTAATCCTCCATTTGGGAATAAAATCTTTCAAATAACTGTTTTGTTACATGCTAAAAGATTTTTTTAACACAAAACTTCAGTTATGATGAAGACTGGAACTGAGAAACACTGAGCTATATGCAGGCAGCATATCTGAGAAATTTGGGAAGTGAACATGGATTGTGGCTCCATGCACATACTTCCTGCTAAACAACTTTATTGTCACACTCTACTTAAGTATTGAAATGTTATCAAATATACAGTATTTTCGTGACTATAAGGCGACCTTAAAAGTCTTTTATTTTCCAAAATAGACAGAGCGCCTTATAATGTGGTGCGCCTTATGTGTGTACCAAGTTCCAAAATCTGTTAATGTTGTTGTGTGACTTTGATGAGCGCTCCGCTTGACTGACCGACCCGCTGCATATATAACAGAGGGCAGCATGAGGGTACACCCTGGACAGCCTGCCGGGCCATCGCAGGGCCAAATGTTATTTCCTTTTCCTTTATTTCTTGTTTTAATATGAAGTTATGCTTCTGATTTTCTCATGTTTTATTATGTCTGTGATGAACTTTCAATCACCCTGTTGTTGAATTCTGTTGTGTGAATAAACTTGACAACAGAAGCTGCTCTTTTTGGACCTGAGCTGCAGATTTAATACCATCCTATTCAACAGACAGCTGACTAAACTGTCTGAGCTGGAAGTGTCTCATTCTGTCCCCCTCTGGATTCTGGATTTCCTGATGGACTGTTGCAGTAGGGTGAAAATAGTCCCCCAGCGCTCCTCTGCTACCATCTTCAGCACTGGTTCTTCCCAGGGCTGCACGCTGAGTCCACTGCTATTCACCCACTATGAATCCTCTCATGATTGTTGCCCTTCCCACAACATTTACAGCATCATACTGTTTGTGAATAACAGCATGACTAAAGAAACATGACCATGATCTATCAAATAGATAATATTTAAAAGAATAATCCTGAACAGAACCACTGTGATGGACCAGCGACCTATCCGGGGGTGGACCTGCCTCTCGTCCAATGATTGCTGGGATCAACTCCAGATTCTCCGCAACCCTTAAAACTGCAGTAGGTAATATTGGGGAGCTAGCAAGATTTGGAAGTGGCACCTTGTCTTGGCCCCTCCCCTTGTCTGGGCCCCTCCTCCTGTCTTGGCTCCTCCCGCTCTGGTTTTGCTCCTTGCATGATCCAAGGCTAGTATCTTACCTCCACCAAGGAGGTGATGTTTTTACCTGTTTGTGTTCAAGATAAATCAAAAGTTCTGGATGGATTTTCATTTCATTTTCAGAAGTTGTTGGAAATGTGAAAAGGAAGAACTGGATTCATTTTGGTGGTGATCCGGATCACCGTTTGGATCCAGGAACTTTTTAAACGCCGTGGTTGAGGTTTGTGCTCTCCCAGTGTTTTTCTAGTTCACAGCTTTTTCCACCAACGATTTTCTCTTTCTCGGCTGTTTAGCGGGAGGAGGCAAATAAACCGAGCCGGGTCGGGAAATCCTTCCTGCATTTTCTCAGCCATGAAGAAGCTTACGAGATATAAGAAATGAACAACTCCATTTGGGTGGGATCATTTGGATTGGTCAGAGTTTTTACAGATTTACAGTAAACTGAGGGGTCTAACTAGATTTCTTATTGTTCATGATTACAGAATGTATAGACTACTATCAGGACGAGGAACCACTTCACCCAGAGGAACATGTCTCTGAGCAGGATTACCTACCCCAGCTTTAATAGGACTGAGTGGTTTGGAAAATAAACGAATGAATGAATAGAACCAAAACAATGAGATAATTATGGACTACTGCGGGGAAAAGACAGGTATTCTGCCACTGCTCATTCATGGTTCTGTGAAGATGGTTTTGGATGTTGGCTTCTTGGATGTGCACTTTGAGGATGAGCTGACCTGGAGTGGAGCACAGCGGCCCCTCTGAGGAAGGTCTAGCAGAGAGACCAACTGTCTCACGGGCTGGTGTTAGGAAGGACAGCTCTGTGCTTGGATGAGTGAATTACACAGACTTAGACACGATAATGAAAGGAGGACGTATCTGCTGGTTTTCATGGACCAGTCAGATAAATACTTAAACTGTGTCCACCCCAAGAACAAGTTGGCCCAGCAGGAGAATGCATGTCAGATGGCCAGTTCGTCCCTGTCTGGAGCCATCGTTGCCCAGCAACATCCTTGGGCTGAGAAGGAGGACTTCATAACTTAATACTGGATGCCCTTCTGCATTCCTTTACAGCAGCATTTAGCTTCATGACTCCGTGTCATGAGCTAGCAACTGGACATCAAAACACTGGTTGCATTAGACACACACCATGTACGATTCAGCAAAACATAATGGACATCTTGCAAAAGTACTAGAGAAGCTCGGAGACGGGACAGAACAGAGGTTGACGCTGAATTAACAGTCCTTATTGCTGCTAAATAAAATAAAAAAATAAAAAAAAATTCAATTTGGATCTTTAAAGATTTCGATGTTAAAGAGAAAGTGTGCGCTTGATGTGAACACAGCTTACTCCAGCATTTTTGGGGCATCCAGCCAGCTACTGCTTAAATCTACACTCTCATGTCTCTCAGTAGTCAACTGTGTTAAAACCGATCTAAACACCCAGAAAATAAACGTCTGACCCGTAAAGCTCACAAAAGATGTGAAGAGTTGTTACGAAAGCAATGAATGAAGTTCAGTTTTTGGAGGATTTTATTATTTACATTTATTGTTCAGATGTTTTACTTTAAAAAATCAAATAAATCATTGTTCGACCTGCATGGATTAATTTCTGTTAAATGAAGATATTCTGGCTGTTATAAAATGAAAAGACAAATGTCTAAATGCAGGATTAAATGATTTAAAACATCAGATTTAGGCAAAACAGAGCAGTAAAATAATAACAGTAAACAAAAACTATTAGAACTGTATCAGGATTTCCTCTGAAACATCTGAACAGTCCTGATTGTGTTGACAGAGCCACACTGGGACTCATCATCTGGTCTGGGCTAATTACATCTGCAGCTACTGACCCTTTCCAGCTGAAGTCTCAGGTGTACCACCTCATCATTCATGCTCACATGCTGTCAATGCAGCCATCTTCAGCCATCCACTGTGCTTTAAATCCAAACCTCGGCCAGCCAGCGTCACGTGGAAATGTTTGTACAGTCTACACATTGTTCTGCACCAAGATGGAAACAGGATGAAAATCTGCTGGTTTACTTTGTTTTCATGCTGCACAAGGGGGGTGGTGGGGGTGTGGACCCAAATGCAGGACTGCAGGCAGGAATGCTGAATCTAGATATTTATTCCAGAAAACTGGACACAGAACCACAGGAAGCAAACAAAATGAACCAGCAAGTGTGGAAGTTAGATTTGATCCAAGGTCAACTTCTGCACCTGGTAAACAATGACATCTGTTGCAGTAACATGACAGCTCTTTCAACACAGCAGTCACCAGCAGTCAGCTTGGACAGTATGTAATTAGCAACCTGTGACATGTCTTCCCATGTAAAGAAGTGTTGGTGCAGAGATGAGCCAATATAAGCAGAGGGTTCCTATGAAGAGATGCCTCCCGTGTCCCACACAGAAGCTGTGTCCGTCTGCAATAAATGTAGCCCCTTTATGGGCTGCCATGTCCTCTCTGTAGCATCAAGGTAGTATAAAATATTCCACAACACAAACAGAACTGAAACCAAGGGCTATAAACACTGGGAAAGCAAACAAGAGTGTAGATGTAGTGAATAAACTAAACGAGACCAGGTGAACTTAATGAACAGGAAATCAATACAGGAAACACGACACAAAAATGATCTGAACGGGGAACACTAGAAAATAAGACAGAAAACCAAAACTGAGAGAAACACATGAAAAGTCACATCATGACACATGTGCTGATCATGAAGCAGCTGCTGTCAAGGACAACTAATGGAAACATGACAGAATAAATAGACAGGAGCCGCTGCTGGACTGATGTAAAAAGGCCATGAGTGCACCCAGAATGGTGACTACGCCCACAACTGTGTGTGCTGTGACACTGGTACATATTTCCTACTGGGAAAACAGTTGCAGTTTATTTTAAGCATTTTACTAGATAAAGTTCTGTAACCGAGTCTCATTTTACTGCATCTGATAAGATCTGAAATTGGCCAAGACACACAAAAGCAATGAAGTTAAGTCCTTGTGATGTAATGAATTAAATGTGAGATTAAAAGCTGTACATGTAAGGACCAGCTCCAGGTTCTGCAGGGTTGTGTTGAAAGAAAGTCATTACGTGGCTTGGCAGTGGACAAACACTACAGCAGAGAAAGATTGCATTCAATATTGTGAAGGTAATGGCTTGGACACAATTTCTACTGATGTGTTTGTTATCATGCTCCTTTTACAAGGTCGTGCACGGTTTCTCTGCTCTGGGAGCATTGCCGGCTTACACTTGTAGACAAGTGTAGATACACTGTTCTGGACTGTTGTGTGCACAAAGTCTCAATCATTCAATTTAATTACAGTTTTTAAGGCTGTTCTACGCAGGCTTTTGTCAGACTTCATCTCAAGCTTTATGTTCTTGATTTGACCCCACCAAAACATGAAGATTCTCCCAGATAATAAGCTGAAGCTGTAAGGTTTCTTTTAGAATATGTGACAGCTCATAGGTAACTTAGACACTAGATGGTCGATTTTAAATAAAAAACAAAGAAAAATAAAAACTATTTCTTTTGCTCAATGGTTCATTGGGACTTTTAATATTCATTCATTTATTCATCATCCTGACTTAATCCAATGAAGGGTTGCGGGGAAGCTGGAGCCCATCCCAGCAGCCTTTGGGCTACAGGCAGGGTACACCCTGGACAGCTTGCCACTCCATCACAGGGCCTACTTTTAACATTTTATTCTCTAATTTATTATTAACTTGTATTTCCATATACTTTTCAGACTTTGAGCTGCACTGGATGGTGATGGATGGTAGGCAGGAATGTCAGGATGTTCAACACAAAGCTCATCCTGCAGTTTAGGTTGAGTTGGAAAAAGACAGTGTAGATGAGGGACTACAATCACCCTGCTCTGGGATGATATGTAGATGTGGAAAGGTACATGTGCTGTTCTTTAAATCAACACAGTGGAAAATTATTGGACAGGTGATTTTATATGGAAACTCGTCTGCAAAGAAAAGATCCAAAAATTCATGAAGAGGATTTAAGGCATTATGCAGAAGCCATGAACTCTGTATGATAAATCAAAGCCCACCGCATGAGACGCTGGTTATGGTTATACATCGGCGTACACCACAATCGCTGAAGGACTTGACCCGAGGTACACTTCAAAGTGCTGAAGAGCTAGTAGTAAGACTAAGTTTTTCTGTTCAATGGTTGCGTATTTGAGTTGGTGTTTGTTAAACTTCTTGGAGAAATAACAAACAGGATGTTGTATACCTTGAGCATTTTCCTGCAATAAAACAGCCGCAGCTCCCACAGCGCTTGCATCGATTTCAAGAATAAAAGTGAGGGGTTTCACGACAGATGAAAAGTTGCGACAAAAGCTGCGTCAGTATCCAACCATGCCTAAAAACCGCAGAAGCTCACGTCTGGTGGCAGGGGCTGGATACTCCAAAATAGCATTGATTTTGCTCTCAAGAGGACGCACTTGTCCCTGACTTCCAAGGTATGTAACATTTGCCTGAGCAAACTCACATTTGGCCAATTCAAGGTGAGGGATGCCTGTGCTAAACGATCAAATACATCTCTTAGAGATTGTAAATTAGAAAACTAAGTGTCACTGAACACAACAAGGTCATCTAAGTATGCTGAGCAGTTAGGCAGACCAGAAAGCACTTTGTTAACCAACCTCTGAAAGGTTGCAAGTGCACTGCACATTGCAAAGGCCATAACTGTGTATTGCAAGAAATTGTCAGGGGTCACAAAAGCAGATATATCAGAGGCACGGTCCATTAAAGGAACCTGCCAATATCCTTTTAGTAGGTCTAGTGTGCTGACGTATGTGGCAGCGCCAATACTGTCAACACAATCATTGACCCTGGGGAGGGGAAAGGAATCCATGACTGTGACAGAATGAACTTTCCTATAGTCCATGATGAATCAATAGTGCCATCAGGTTTTTCTTCAACCAAACACAGAGAACTCCATGGACTATGACTAGGTTTAGCTAAACCATTCTGTAGCAAGCGTCCCATTTCTTGCTTCATAAGAGCACGTTTCAAGGGATTTGCTTGGTACGTATTTGCTTTGGAGTGTTGCACATCAATATCATGGGCCAAAACAGTGGTACGCATTGCTACATCTCCAAAAAGACATAAAGTAATTTATTAAAAGGGTGAGATCACTTTGTTGTTCCTGAATTAAATGACAAAGTGAGCTAGGTAAGGAGTTTAGCATCTCAGACTTTGGAAGACAGGCCATCAAAACAATAGGTTTTTGACATGTTCAGGCCATTGTCTGTATCATCCTCTTCAGGTATTTCCAGTTCAGGTACTACGGCAGCAGTGGCCTGCCTCTCCAGATCAGGGGCTGGTCTCCAGTGGTACATCTTTAACATGTTTACATGGCATACAGGAGACTTGCGTCATCGGTTTGGCGTTCTAATTACATAATTGTAATCTCCTAGGCGTTCCAAAACCTCAAACGGTCTTTCATATTTGGCTGATAGTGCAGAGCCTACCACAGGTAGAAGCACAAGAACTTCGTCCCCAACGTGGAATTCCCTAACAGCAGCCGTCCAGTCATGTATCTGTTTCATCTTAGTTTGAGATGAAGTCAGATGTTCCCTGGCCAATGCGTTAAATGGGCATGAAAATCCCTGACATATTTACTCACCACAACTTTCGGACTCTCTGGAAACAAAAACTGTTCCTTTAATGCTCGAAGTGGGTCACGAGGTGTATGCACAAAGACAAGTTCTAAAACCGAGTGACTCCTGTACCGCCTCGCGAGCAGCGAATACAGCAAAGGGAACACCTTCATCTTCAGCTGTCCTTGGTTTCCAGACAGTACTTTTTTTTGGCATAGTTTTCAGTCTGGTGCAATCGTTCTAAAGCTCCTTGAGACTCTGGATGATATGCACTAGAAGTAACATGTCTTATACCTAGTGTTCTGCACACTTGGTTAAAGTGCTTTGAAAGGAAATGTGTTCCTTGATCAGTCCGTATTACTTTTGGAAGTCCGAATGTTGAGAAGAACAGCATTAGGTTCTTTATTATAGACCTAGTGGTGATGTTACACAAAGGAATGATTTCTGGAAAACGTGTGGATGCACACATGATAGTCAGAAGGAACTGACGTCCACTCTTTGTTCGCGGCAAGGGGCCTATGCAGTCAACAATAACCTCATCTAAAGGCTGTTCCAAAATAGGAATAGGACACAAGGGAGCAGGCGGTATGGGCTGATTTGGTTTACCCACAAGCTGACAAACATGGCAACTCCGGCAATATCTGGTAACATCACCTTTCATTCCAGGCCAAAAAAAAAAAAAGCTGCGGTAACAACTGATACATTTTTGTGATTCCCAGATGTCCGTTCCATTTGTTTCCATGAGCTAGTGACAAGACTTTGTATTGAGTCGGCACCAAAATCTGACCTACCGTACTCCAACCTGCCAAGTCGCTATGAGGAGGGGACCATTTCCGCAAAAGAACACCATTCTCAAGGAAATACACTTGTGATTCTTTTTCAGCTTGTTCAGCACTTCTTACATTATCAAAACACTTTTGTAGTGTCGGATCAGCCATCTGAGAAAGGGACAAATGCTCATGTGTTAATGGTAGTGGGTCGGATGAAGGATTTTCTGAAACATCCTGTCCCGGCAGACTAGTGTTCTCTTCAATTTTGGTGGGAGGATTGTCTTCCAAGAAGGGAAACAGGACAGAGTCAGAAATCTCAATGTCAGTGTTTTTTACTGGTTTGTGCCCGAGTGACTACGCAGGCAGGGTACAATTTGGAGTCATGAGACGGATCGGTGGGGATGATAGCTGAAGGTTCATCCACCACCTCTAGAGTTGGTACCACTAATCCACCTGCCACATCATTACCCATTAGCATTGTTACACTTTTTTTGGGCAAACTAGGGCAGACAGTGAGCGGAAAGAAACCATTAACAAGCTCAGACTTAATGCATACACAGTGAACTGGTCTTGGGACGTAACTCATCCCAACACCTTGTAAAACAGAGTTGTATCCGCAGGATGAAGCGCTCTGGCGGCTGGTGAGATATTTTTTTTAGGTGGGGCAGTCACTTCCAGTAATTGTCAAAGATTGTAAACATTAGCTAATGCAAAAGAGTAAATTAAGATATTTCCCACTGAAGGTTACACATTCAACAATTGCATGAAATAACACCATAACAGCAAATATCAAAACTTCTTTATGTAGTCATCTATAAAAGGAAAATGGCTTATTAACAGTGTTCCATTTAAGCCACTGAAGCCGCTGATTCTGATGCTGACTGCTGTGTCTGAACAGAACAAACACATGGCATGGAGATGACCTGATGGAGGCACAACCTCCCATCTCTGGAGATCAGTTGTGTAAAGTTTCTGTTCATCTGTAGAGGAACCTTGCTCTCCTCTCCTTCTGCATGGCAAACCTCTCAATGACCCTCTTATTAAAGTCAGGAATGTCCCTCACAAGTTTCTTCTCCATGGAGAGCATTGCCAGAGGACTGAGGCCATCCTGAGTCATGGAGTTCCTCAGGAAGGTCCTGATCCTCTTCAGAGTGGAGAAGCACCTCTCAGACTCAGCCGTTGTCATGGGAGTCGTCATGAGGATCTGGAGAAGGCTGACAGTCTCTGAGAAAGTGCTCTGAAGTTTGTTCTCCATGAAAAACTGCTACAGAGGCTTTAAACTCTCTGTTGTCGTAGATGAGGGACAGTTCTGAGCCTGGCCTTGTCCAGCATGGGATAAGCCTCCACCGTTGTGTCCATTGCTGCCTCTGGAAATCTCCCGCTGTGCTGAGGAAAACGTCTCCATGCAGCCGTGTTGCACTAACGAGATGCTGAGTGGATGCAAAGCGTTCCTCAGCATGCACCAGGATGGTATCACAGACCTGGAACCAACAGAACCTTTCCTTTAGAATAAAATTACAACTGGAATATTTCTATTCTAAGGAGGGAGCAGTTATTCCCCCCCGCCACATATCCAACATCCCTCTGTCAGACAGAGCATCATTTCACCAAAATAAGAGTCCAGACTACATAAATATTAGTCACAGACTGTCAGTTACTTTATTCCTATTGGCCGTGGTTTATAAGATCTTTCCCACCAAATCTTTTTTCTTCTCTTTTTCTCTGTTCTGTAAAAAAAGGGAACAATGAGACTTACTTCTGTGGCCAACCTCTGTTGTTCTTCTGGTCCCAGCGTCCTCTGTCTCTTTAGTGGCGGTCCAGCTGTTCTCACAGAGGGACGGGATGGACATCCTGGTCCAAACATAAAAAGTTGCACTCATTACCTTTACATGACTGATGTTTATAAGCACTTTAAACATCTGTGGAACTGATCTAAACCTACTGTGGACTTAGTCTGTATGAGTAACAACCTGGATTAAGACTGAGTTCATCATAAAACTCAACAAAAGTTTTATCCTAGAAAAGTTCACATGTTGAAGATTATCTGATAGAAACTAATAATTCAGTCAAATGTTTCTAGTTTCCACTGAAGGCCTAAAAGAACTCTGTGCTCTATAAGAATAATTTACTATGATAATAAGACCAATAAAACCTTTTACAGATTTGATTGAGCAGCTTCTCTTTGACAATAACATTCTGTCCGTTACTTTAGATATAATTATTTACCTGATCTTGAGGAAACTGTGGTGGAACCGCTGAAGGAGAGCTTTAATCCAGACAGGGTGGATGTTCCTCTTCTGTAGCTGGTTGAACAGCATGTCCACATGAGGCGTCCTCACAAAGCCCCCAGCCTCTCTGCTAGTTTGGTTGTCAAAGTTTCAGAGTCTCTGATGGTCTGGAAACACTTCAGCAGGTCGTCTTTGTGCTCGTACACAGTGTTCACAGCGCGGTTGTGGAAGTTCCAGCGTGTTGCCGAGGCTCTGGGCAGTCTATGAGAAACCACCTGATCCAGAATCGCGGTTATCTTTGGTGACCTGGAGAAGAATTCAGCGAGGTCGGAAAGAAGCGTGTCGATCCTGGGCATGTGGGATGTTGCCTGCTGCATGATTAGGTTCAGCTGATGTGCGTAGCAGTGGATGTAATGAGCATTTTCACAAACATCCATAATTTTGTGCTGCACACCTCCGGTGGCCCCTCTCATAACAGCAGCCCCGTCATACGCCTAGTTTGGCCTTCTGTCCGTCTGGGAGGACGGTGTGTAGCCTCTGGAGGACGGTGTGTAGCCTCTGGAGGACGGTGTGTAGCCTCTGGAGGACGGTGTGTAACCTCTGGAGGACGGTGTGTAGCCTCTGGAGGACGGTGTGTAACCTCTGGAGGACGGTGTGTAGCCTCTGGAGGACGGTGTGTAACCTCTGGAGGACGGTGTGTAGCCTCTGGAGGACGGTGTGTAACCTCTGGAGGACGGTGTGTAGCCTCTGGAGGACGGTGTGTAACCTCTGGAGGACGGTGTGTAGCCTCTGGAGGACGGTGTGTAACCTCTGGAGGACGGTGTGTAGCCTCTGGAGGATGGTGTGTAACCTCTGGAGGACGGTGTGTAGCCTCTGGAGGACGGTGTGTAGCCTCTGGAGGACGGTGTGTAGCCTCTGGAGGACGGTGTGTAGCCTCTGGAGGACGGTGTGTAACCTCTGGAGGACGGTGTGTAGCCTCTGGAGGACGGTGTGTAGCCTCTGGAGGATGGTGTGTAGCCTCTGGAGGACGGTGTGTAACCTCTGGAGGACGGTGTGTAGCCTCTGGAGGACGGTGTGTAGCCTCTGGAGGACGGTGTGTAGCCTCTGGAGGACGGTGTGTAACCTCTGGAGGACGGTGTGTAGCCTCTGGAGGATGGTGTGTAACCTCTGGAGGACGG
Source organism: Telmatherina bonti (assembly GCF_933228915.1). Lineage (NCBI taxonomy): Eukaryota > Metazoa > Chordata > Actinopteri > Atheriniformes > Telmatherinidae > Telmatherina > Telmatherina bonti. The sequence goes on from NC_136618.1 coordinate 35,710,877, forward strand.
TGTGTAACCTCTGGAGGATGGTGTGTAGCCTCTGGAGGACGGTGTGTAACCTCTGGAGGACGGTGTGTAACCTCTGGAGGATGGTGTGTAGCCTCTGGAGGACGGTGTGTAACCTCTGGAGGACGGTGTGTAACCTCTGGAGGATGGTGTGTAGCCTCTGGAGGACGGTGTGTAACCTCTGGAGGACGGTGTGTAACCTCTGGAGGACGGTGTGTAGCCTCTGGAGGACGGTGTGTAACCTCTGGAGGACGGTGTGTAACCTCTGGAGGATGGTGTGTAGCCTCTGGAGGACGGTGTGTAACCTCTGGAGGATGGTGTGTAGCCTCTGGAGGACGGTGTGTAACCTCTGGAGGACGGTGTGTAACCTCTGGAGGACGGTGTGTAACCTCTGGAGGACGGTGTGTAACCTCTGGAGGATGGTGTGTAACCTCTGGAGGACGGTGTGTAACGTCTGGAGGACGGTGTGTAGCCTCTGGAGGACGGTGTGTAACCTCTGGAGGACGGTGTGTAGCCTCTGGAGGACGGTGTGTAACCTCTGGAGGACGGTGTGTAACCTCTGGAGGACGGTGTGTAGCCTCTGGAGGACGGTGTGTAACCTCTGGAGGACGGTGTGTAACCTCTGGAGGACGGTGTGTAACGTCTGGAGGACGGTGTGTAGCCTCTGGAGGACGGTGTGTAACCTCTGGAGGACGGTGTGTAGCCTCTGGAGGACGGTGTGTAACCTCTGGAGGACGGTGTGTAACCTCTGGAGGACGGTGTGTAGCCTCTGGAGGACGGTGTGTAACCTCTGGAGGACGGTGTGTAACCTCTGGAGGACGGTGTGTAACCTCTGGAGGACGGTGTGTAACCTCTGGAGGACGGTGTGTAGCCTCTGGAGGATGGTGTGTAACCTCTGGAGGATGGTGTGTAGCCTCTGGAGGACGGTGTGTAACCTCTGGAGGACGGTGTGTAACCTCTGGAGGATGGTGTGTAGCCTCTGGAGGACGGTGTGTAGCCTCTGGAGGATGGTGTGTAACCTCTGGAGGACGGTGTGTAGCCTCTGGAGGACGGTGTGTAACCTCTGGAGGAGCGCTGAGCTCATGGTGTCCGCGGAAGCATTCTGGATGTTCATGAACTCGAAGAACCGCTCCTGTATTTTGCTGCCAGCTATGTTGCGCAGTACAAACACCAGCTGACAGTGGGTGGAAATGTCAGTCGTTTCATCGGCTTGAATGGCAACAAAATCTGCATTCTTCACTTCCTCCACGATGTAACTCCTCACCACGGACAACATGCAGTCCAGTAGCTCGTTCTTGACCATCTTTGATGTCCCTTTAAACACAGTCGCCGTCTTCAGGTGCTCCTGAAGCACGTTATCCAGGGAGGCAACGAAGTCTACCAGCCCCCGAAAAACACCGAGGTTTTCAAACGAGTCTGTCTCGTCATGTCCAGGCAAGGCCAACTCAAAGGCACCACAAAACTTAACACAGTCAATTATTTTGGATAAAACATGTCTGTTTTTATCCACGTCCTCATTGTGTTTCCTCACCGCCAGTCTGTGACCGTAGCTATGTTCTGCCTTCCCAACATGGCTAGTTTCACGGAGTTATCCATGTGTGCTCTGGTATTTTCCTGTTTTTAATTTTCTCAGACAGATGCTTCATATCCCTCACTCCCGTAACGGTCCAGGTGGGATCTGTCCCAGAGGTTTTAAAAAGCAAGCATGGGAAACAAAATAAAGCATTAGCATAGCTGTATCCAGCTAGCCAAGCCTTTCTGGTGTACCAGTTACGGGAGAATCCTCTCACATAAGGTTTTCCCTTCTCGCTTGCCGGCTGTCTGATGGTGAGGTCAGGTTGATCCGGTCCCAGCTCTTTTATCTGAATCTTCTCCATCAAAGTTCTCCTCTCAAATGGGTTTTGAAGGAGAGATCTGACAGAGTTAATGCTAGTTCCTACAGTTTCCATCGTACGATCGTGTGAAAAATGCCGTCTGTTGAGTGTCATCTAACTGCATAAATTCAGGCATAAATTGTTGCCCTTCAGGGAACTATTTGGACCACGCTGACAGGCTAAATTCGCCGGCAATATGATTATGCTATTGACTAATGTGCTGCAAAACCCCACCTCCTCGGGGCGATTTTTCGATCGCCCCAAAGCTGGACCTGACGCATATAGACGGTAGACATACAGTAGACATGCAGTAAAAACACATTTTAAATAAAAGTTTTTCTGTTAAAAATATATCAATTTACACCAATTTATCACTGTGTCACTGGATATATCCATTATGTAAATACAAAAATTTAATTTTTGATGTTTTTGCAAAACTCTTATGAACAATGCTTCCTGCCGGGAGCTGCCCGGGAGGGCGGCGCCCTAGCGCCCTCTATTGGCCAGCCGCCCCTGATGAAGCGTTTGAAAATGGTAAAGCACTAGCAAGAATGAGAGACTGTGAACCACCAGTGTCTCTTAATATACGGATGAGTGTATGGTCATCTGGATTACCAGACACATAACCCTCAAAACCAAATGATAAACAGGAATCAAGAGAATCCGTTTCAGGGCAACCATAACCAGTGTCTCTACAGCGGGTATGAGTTTTTACCAAACCAACTCCCTTGGGCTGTTCTGATTTTGCTTGGTTTTTACACTTAAAGGTCAAGCAATCTGCGATGACATGTCCGGTTTTATGACAATAAAAACATTCTCAGTTTTCAATACCACTAGATGTCTTAACAGATGCAACATGAGTTGCAGAGGTAGCACGATTTTTCTCATTAACAGAAAATGACGTCTTGTGTGTGAGTAAAAATTCATATGCTACAAGAGCAGCTGAAAAAAGAGTGGATACTTTTTGCTTATTTAAATACAGGACCACACGATCAGGAAGGAATTCTATGACCAAAACTAATTCTCTTAAGGACTCATACTCTATGCTTTTGGATGCTACACACCATTTGTCAATGAGAATGTTTTTTTCTCCGGCCAATCCAACACAAGTTTGTCCAGCAGATTTTGTCTGATGGCAAAATCTTTGTCTGTAGGCTTCAGGAACCAGTTCGTATGCTTGCAGAACAGTACCTTTGACTTTGTCATAGTCCAGGCTATCCTTTAAAGGAAGCACTGCGATTACCTCTTGTGCTTTACCAGACAGCTTGCACTGTAACAACAGAGGCCAAACATCCTGTGGCCAAAACAGAGCATTAGCGATATGCTCAAATGCTGAAAAATAGGAATCAACTTCAGATTCCCTGAATGCAGGTACCAGAGTAATGCACTTACTTACATCAAAGGCAGTGGATACAGAGGGCTCAACTGTGGAGCTTCCACTAGGGATAGATGGCGCTTTAGCTTCCAGTTCCAGCTAACACAGTTTTACCTGTGTTTCTGCCTCGATTTGAAATTTCTGGAGGTCAAACCCGAGTTGGGTTTGCCGAGCCTATTGTTTTTCGCGTGCCTCGATCTCAAGTCGTGCCAGGCGCACTTTCAGTCAGGTCCCACCTCGGGCATACAAACTGCCTGGAGAGAGTGGATCAAACCAAGGGAGTGTAACCGGTGTTCTACCCAAGCGGTCTCCACTATGCACATTATCTTCCACAGCATCAGCAGTAGGAGGCATGACTTTCTCCTTGGGGTCACCCTCTACAGGAGTGCCCTCACAAGGTACTGCAGTTACAGCAACAGGCACAAACACTTCCATTGCGACCAACTGCTCCACCAGACTAGCCTTTATGTCACTCCTAGTAGCCTGCTTTGGGATATGAAGCTGATAGTGGTCTGTAATCTGCAGTAAATCAGATTTATGGCATCTGTTCAGGGCCACACGAGAGGGAGAAGCTAACAAGCTCTCCAGATTGAAGGTTGCCATAGAGAGTGGTAACACACCAAAGAACAAAAGAAATATTCATATTTCCACACACAGAAAGTCTTGCATTACAGTAAGAAAATAAAAAAGAAAAAGACGGGAAATATCCTGGATGAGCTCCCACTTATGTTACAACCCATCGGTCTAGGGGTAAGAGCCGCAACATAAAACAAATGTGCCAGACTGAAAAGAAAATTGGGAAACTTTATTGTCCCACAGCAAAATAAAAAGAATCCATACAGGCCCAATTGGAAGGGCAGGTGGTGCAGAAAAACCAAATACTAAAACCGAACTAATTTTAAACACAAACACAATGAAGCACCTTTAACCCACGTCATTAAACAATCAAAACAGACAACAAAGATCCAAGGCTACACAAAAGCCAACAATACTATCGACAAGGGTGTAAAGGCTTTTCAAAAACCAACCACCAAAAACCAGTCTTAGTGGCCACCACACAGCTGCCCCAGAATGAAGAACTTGGTGCTCTTTTATCCTGGATTGGAGAGGTCCTCATTGGAGCTGAGGTCAGCCACTCAGAGATGGCTGAGATGAGACCAGGTGACGTGGAGGATCCAATCCCATATATATTGTCTTATTAGACCACTGCAGGCCTTCAAACTTAATGAAAGAAATAAATACTGATCAGTATGGAGTTAAATACTACATAAGCAAGACAGACTACTACATTTTATGTGGAGGAAAAAATTAGCGTTAGCTAACAACTGTCCTAAATATGTGGAGGACTGAAACTGGCAAAACCAATATTATATAAAAAGGCTCAATAAAGAAACTTATATGGTAATAAGGTAAACAAACAAACAAAAAATATCTCAATTGAGACATAAATGAATATTTTTATTGTAATTTTCAACTGGTCTTGATCTGAAAGGGTCTTTAAACTAAAATGGAGTTTATGAAGGCGTCTCAATCCTTAAGGGTGAAAGTCCCATCAGCCTGCGTGGAGATTGCCATCACTACGTAGAGGATTAAATATTAAAAACATTCATTTATTTTGACATGTTAAAATGTCTTGATTTAAAGCTTGCTTGAGGTGAATTTCGCCTTCTGCACGACACACTTCATTCCACAGTTTGATCTATTCAAAGAATATTTCCTTTATTTTATTCTGTTTGTTCACTTGGAACATGGAAACAAAGATTACTGCAGTTACAAAGTAAACTCATTAATATACATTCATAAAAATTAATCCAATGAAAAATAAAAAGAAAGAGTACTTTATCCAGTATTATTATTAATGTGTTGTTTCAGTCACTCCTGTCTTTCAAAAAGAGAACATTTGGAAAGGATGACAGGCACAAAAAATCTGCTGAAAAGATCTGATGGCTGCAGATACAGATGCAGGTAAAAATGCAGATGTAGATATGGATACAAATATACACTACTCAAAAAAAGTTAGGGATATTCAGCTTTTAGGTGAAATTTCACAACAAGCCTAAAATGCATTGAAACCTGTACAGGTGAACTTAATGTGATCTTCTCTAAGCTTTTAAATGCACATGTCCAACTGTTAAATGTTTCAATAAATTTTGCACAAGTTGCTGTTCTCTAACAAGGAGCTTAACGGCAAAAATCACAGCAGGTGTGTGATCCTTGAATTGACCAATAAATGTCCTGGTTCAATTAGAGCTGGTGTTTAAACAGTTGTCCTCATCATGCTGTTCACATTTTGACATCATGAGACCAAGACGACACCTAACAATGGAACAACAGTCCCTTGCCATTGCCATGCTTCAAACAGGACGTTCTCAGACAGAAGTGGCCACTGAGCTTGGAGTGTCACAGAGTGTCATCAGCAGGTTGCAACAGAGATATGGAGAGACTGGAAGAGTCACAGAAAGGCCTAGAAGTGGACGTCCTTTGGCCACATCCCGTGCTGATGACCGCTACATTGTGAACACTGCCCTGAGAAACCGGATGATGAATGCCACTCAACTCCAGGCACGTTTAAGAGAGGTGAGAGGCACCCAAGTGTCACGTCAGACCATTCGAAACCGTTTCCATCAGCGTGGTCTGCGTGCTAGACGACCTGCACGGGTACCTGACCACACCACCAGGCACAGGCATCATCGTCTTGCATGGGCCAGGGAGCATTTACGCTGGACGAGGAACCAGTGGGCCTCAGTGCTGTTCTCTGATGAAAGTCGATTCACACTGAGCAGAAATGATGGCCGGCAACGATGTTGGAGATGTCAGGGAGAGCGCTATGCATCAGCCACTGTTGTCACCAGGCCAGCTTTTGGTGGTGGCGGTGTTACAGTGTGGGCAGGGGTGTCCACTTGGTACAGAACTGCCCTACACTTTGTGAATGGTACAGTGACAAGCCCATACTACCTGAATAACATCATTAATCCAGTGATTGTGCCCCTACATGAACAGCACAGGCCTAATTTCATCTTCATGGACGACAATGCTCCTGCTCATCGAGGCCGCATCATCAGGGAACGGCTGTTGGAGACTGGTGGACCTCAAATGGAACGGCCTGCACTCTCTCCAGACCTGAATCCCATTGAAAACCTGTGGGATCGGCTGAGCCGTCGTGTAGAGGCTCGAAACCCTGCACCCCAGAACCTCAATGACCTGAGGGCTGCCCTTCAAGAAGAGTGGGATGCCATGCCTCAGCAGGCAATAAGTTGCCTTGTGAACAGCACGAGACGTCGTTGTCAAGCTGTAATTGATGCTCAAGGGCACATGACCAGATATTGAGACATTCACATTTTTTGTTATGGTGTAACTACCATTGTTGTTACCTTTTGTGTTGAATGAATTTTTTGAGATGAGGAAATCAGTAGTGCATCCTTCTACTTAAGTGTCTTACTTTTATGATATTATATCACTGTAGCATGAACATATTGCATTTTCCATAAATTTCACCTGAAAGCAAGAAATGGGGGTTTCATTTTGAAACCCCCATTTCTAGATATAAGATAACTATGAAACACTCCAGCGTGACCTAAATACATTTTTAATGGATCTTTCCTGCTTTAAATGTTCCTGATCCACTCAATCTGTGGAAATCCCCCCCCCCCCATGCAGCTGCAATCACTCTCTCCATCACCACTGATAATGCGGCTTGCCAAAAACACTGGCTCACAGTGGCAGCACTTCCTGACAACAAAGTGGGTTAATGATGCAGGAAGACCGCCTGTCAACCTCTGGTCCAGCCTCGTGTTTGTCTGTCCATCACAGCTATTTGATTGTCTGTCCCATTAGTCTGCAGGCCTGCTAGAGGAGGAAAGAGAGCTTGGACAACACTTTTCTGGGCTGTACACATCGTTCCTGCTTGGCTTTACTGCAGACACAGAAGTTGCAAAGCCAAAAGCAGGTTGAGTGAAGCGGTTGGATGATCTGGCTGGTTTTCTAAAGAGCAACATGTGTGTGTGTATTTATTCACGTCCAGCTCCAATTCTTCTTATGCAGCTTAACCAAAGCCATGACATGAACTACACGGGTCTAAACCGGGATAGAAAACAGAGGAAGCCTGCTAGGATGCACTCTGAAGGTCATGATCAGCATGATGAATCAGCAGTCTGGATTTCTGCTTCTGACTCACTTTCATGGCGCTCTGATGTTCAGTGCATGTGTAACGGTGGCCGGGGCATGTTAAAACAAAAGAAAGAAAATAAACAGGTAAAAACGTCCTCCCAGCCACCTTGGATCTTTAAATAAAAAAAATCAGGGGGACCAGAGACAACCCCACTAAATCTTAATAAAAGCCAGTTTATTAAAAACAAGATTAAAGATTAAATAGATTAAATACTAAAATAGTTGTGGCACAGTTAAAAACACATGCAATAAAACAATTCAATGTGAAACCCATGCATCCGACCCCTGCAGCATCCGGAGCACTGCGTCTCCCTGCTGTGTTTCCAGCCCAGGTTTGGACATGGCAGCTGTGTTTAGCCTTCCAGCCCCCTGCCATGCAGCAGAAACTGGATACCAACATGAACACCCATCATGGACAACTCAGTGGAAACACCATCATCCCTTTGGTTACGTCCTCCATTATCGGGGTAAAAGAGGAAAACAAAGAGAGAAATGGACAACAGGAGAATCAGACTGACTCTTACTAGTTGCAGTTTAAACGGGAACAATGCTGCGGGGGGGGGGGTTTGATTGCAATGAACAGTTGATCTGGTTATTTCATAATTAATGAGATCATTTCTTTGCAGCAGAGCGGCGTGGGACTGTGACCTTGTCTTTAAATGCTACGTGTTCTAAACATTTTCCTACTTTCTCACCACCTCCATCAGCTGTTTTATTTAAACTTTCCTTTCAACCTCACGTCAGCAGCAACTGCCCCCCCATGTTGTTGTTGGAGGTCTAAAAGTGCAAAAACAAAAAGCAGCCAGAGCTCATGCACTAAATGGTGTTTGCAGAAGATCTGAACATTTTAAACTCAACATTTAAAGTTTCAAAACTTTTCTGCAAACGTGCAGACAGACGGTTTCAGAGGTTTTAACAGACTGATGTGGTGGGACAACACGCCATTCCTGAGACTCTGAACATGTCGATGTGAAAACAGCACGGCTGCAACAAGAGCTCTACGTCTCTGGACATGTGAGGAAGAAACGGAAAATTAAAATTCAAGTGATGCTTTGCAGAGTTTCAAACTTTTTCTCTGACTTTAAAAATACTTTTTAAGTTTTCAAAACGTTATTTGAAGTTTTTAATTGTCAGACTGCTGTGATGGACGAGCTGTCCAGGGTGTCCCCTCCGTTCACCCAAAGCCTGCTGGGATAGGCTCCAGCTTCCCTTCATCGGACGATGGATGAACGGATGAATTTTCAAACTCGGACTTTCAGGGTATGACAAGACTCTTTTTGTTTCAGAACATGCCAGGATTCTCATCCTGTAGAAAAAACTAAATCAATATTTCTGCAATGAAAAAAATAAAATTAAAAGAACAGTGAGAAGAAAGTGTTCACCTGAAACTTCTGTCATTCAGGTCATTAGTCTGAAAGTAGCTGTGCATGTAAATGCCTCCCTGAGCAGCAGAGTCCAATCAAACTCCACTTCTGGGTCTGATTCTATCGAATCTTCAGGTTTTTTGCGACATGTTGCTTCAAATTATTTCATTGAGCACACACAGAGCCAGTGGTTGTGGTTTTACAGCACAAACAAGAGACATGCAGGCCTGCGGAAAATCACCTCGGTGAAGCAAGTAATTAATATTAACTTTGAAACTGTGTCGTAATTTTCATGCTGCTGTTAATTATCTCATCACTTGCATGGGCTCGGAGGATCAGAACAGCCGACGATATCCCTCTAACTTTGCTGTAGAGCTTATTTATCATCATGTGTTGTAATTATACCCGGGGCTCGCCACATTGGCTTGGATTTGCTGCGGCGCTGATAGCATAAATGTTTGATGAGATGTTTCCACTGATGTGTGACGGGCTCTGTATCGTCGCCAGAGAGGTTCGCAGGTTCCCGCCATCACTGATGGCGTGTTTGCTACAGTCACCGCCGATAAGAGCATGCAGCAGGGAAAAGGGATTTTCATGACGTACTTAGTCACACATACATCTCATTTGTCAAAGGTCAAGCGTGTGAATAAAAGCGAATGATTGCTGTCTATCACCCTGCATCCAGTTAAGCAGCCTCCTGAGTCATCACTGAGCCACCGCACGGAGGGAATGTATGATACATCAGGTTCATTCTGAAATATGAAGGATTTGCTGTCAGTGTTTTCCGAATATTTCAGTGAACTGAAAATAAATCAGTCAATAAATAAATAATGTGCTGAATGCATCCATTAATAATTCCCAGCACCCTCTACCTCTCTAAAGTTTTCCTCAAGATGTGGAGATGCAGTTTATATGTTCAGACGTTGTCCTTCAAATATCTTGTCTGTTTTCTTTTCTTTTAATATGAGCCTGTTTTAGGTTACTGAGGGTTTAGCGGAGGGCCAGCCGACCGGCCCGAGGGTCCGATGAGTCCAACTGGAGAAGAGGAGTGATGCCAGACATGGTAACAGTGCTGTGCAGCTGTCAGTGGGCTGCTGGCCGACGGGTCTGGACATCCCAGGTCTTCGTAACAGAGATGGACCGTTTGGGAGACGGCAGCACAGACTACTGGACATCACAGAAACGCCTCCTCTTCTTTATTCTTTATTCTTGTGCTTTTTTAAAAAGCCTTTTATTGGTTAGTTTTTCGGAGGACTCTTTCTGGCACCAGTTTTTCATCATCGCTGTCTTCAGACGGATCATGGTTCCTCTATTTCAGCAGTGGATTTCTGGACTGGCATCACCACCATGACACGTTGCAGCAACCACCAGGTCTTCTGCAGGCTAATGTAACAGAATAAATAGTGTATTCCACTTGTCACGGTATTGGGCTGCATTATGCACTGTATGTGTGGTGACTTGTGGGCGTTCCTCCTGAATACTGGCTTACTTGCGTCATCAACTACGCTTGATTGTTGCCAGTATTGGGACGGATGCGTCCGAGGTAAGTCGGTTCTAGTGAGCACTCTATGCACAGGAATATTTTTCCACGGTCTAAGTCTTTTCATTTCCTTACAGTGTCATGTAAACCAACTGCATGTTAACTGTGCCTGACCAGCACTCTGTATCCTCTGCAGTATTGTGACGGAGGCGTCTGAGAATATATGGCCGGTGCAGGCGAGACCAGACCACTGTTTCAGCGCCTTTATTAAACACAACGCAGAGTACTTTCACCAAGAGAGAGCTGAACCAGTCAGTACCAGGACTGACTTGGTTACACTGGTGCCGTGACCCAAGCATCGGATCCGACTTGGCGGGTTTGGGTCTGTCTACATGCTGGAGTATTCGACTGTGCAGCGGAGTCATCCCTTGCAGCCAGGATTGCTACACAGGGATTGGCTCAGTGTTTTCCGGCAGCAGGAGGAGCGCGAAGCGCGCCACCTATCAGGAACTCTGAAAGACTGCATTGTCATGTGACCGCGCGGTCGCGCCAGGAGCGTGGACTCTTCTGCACATGAAGTAACATATTTCGCCACAAGAGGACAGTGTTGCACCGCGGACGCTACGGTTTTACTGAGGTGGGTGGTTTAAGCTGTTCTGGCTGTCTAACAATTCAGATAATTTCTGGTTTATATATAACGTTTATATATAACTATAACTTTTGTGTTACTTAGCTTGATTCTTTTGGCTGGCTCAACCTAAATTTATTGAGGCCTGTTTCCTTTTAATTGTGTTTAGTTATTTTATTCACTTGTGCATTTTTTTTTTTTTGCAGTTGGTTATACATAGGGGTTTACCCAGAACCTGTGGTTCAGTCATGGACAGTAACGCAAGTTATGGCAGAGGGAGGGGTTCGGTAACATCTACTCCTCTTCCCACCATTGGCAGGGGCAGAGCCACATTCTTGCTTTCTCCTGGTTTATCTGTCCCTAGTCCGGGTTTGGAGAACTTAAGCGGTGGTAGTAATGTTGGGGGTGTTCCACATGACTTCGCGCACACTCAAACCTCACAGGGTGAGGATGTGTCAGGCAATAATTTGCTTGATATAGCCACGCAGATTGGGCTCTCAATAGGTGACACCATTGCCTCCTGCATTGAGTCTCGGTTGGGCAGCAGGATGGGGTTATGTTCAGTTGGGTCTGCGATCAATGTAATGACAGATCCTTCGCAATTTAATGTTGTGATCAGTCCTGAAATTAAAGAGCCTGTTAGTTTTAAAGGGGACGGGCATGACATACACACGGTTCAGGAGTGGGAAGGAGTGATGGGGACTTACCTAACGAAGAAGGAGATTCCGTTAGGGGAACAGGCTGATGAAGTGCTGAGTAAGCTTTGTGGGAGGGCACGGGAAGTGGTGAGAGTGGGTTTACGTAGCAATCCCTCCCTTGTCCTGTCTGGTGGCCCAGCCCCCACTTTTGAAATTCTGAAACAGCATTTCAGTGACACAGTCTCATCCAACATGCCTCTAGCTGACTTTTATGCTACCTTGCCTAAGCCAGGTGAGAAGCCCTTTTACTACTGGCTGAGGTTGAATAGAGCCATGGAAGTGACAGAAGACTGTCTGAAGACTGTTCAAACGTCACTGCCCGGACCCTGAACTTTCAATGATATTCAAATGTAAACCCCTGACTCAGTGGTCTGTTACTGAGGTGCATGAAAAACTAGTGGAACATAGCAGGGACCATGAACGGACATCACAGATCGGACTGGCCCTTTCTTTAACCTCAAATCAACAGGAGGTTAACACCTGTGTGCAGCATGTGATGCCACCCATCATTTCCGTACTGGCACCGGATGTAGGAAAGGCTGGTGAGTCCACTGATCGCCTTGATCGTATCATTAGTATGTTGGAGCGCGTGCTTGAACAGCAACCACAAAGAAGCAGAATGCGTGATGGAGCTGAGGGTCGTTCATGCCAGAATCAGACATCAAAACTTGAATCTAATGTACCTTGTGCTGTTTGTGGGGATGGGAGCCACACAACTCATTATCACTGTAGAGCCAATCATTTGTGTTTCGTTTGCTTTTCACCTGATCACACGCGCACAGACTGCACCGGAGCTCTAGCTACCAAGTCTAAGATCACCACACCATCGGCGCGGCAGGGGGAAAACTAGCTGGCCTGAATTTGGAGGGGGTGGATGTTGGGTCTAAATGTGATTCCCCAGGGATTGATGTTGGTTATTTAGAATCTGTCTACCAGAGTTTATGTGAGGAGAGAGACTGTGGACGCAGACCAGTCCTCCAAAACACTCAGAGACTGAAATCTCATGATAACCTTTTCTACGAAGATGTGATACTCGGTGGCAGAACAGTAGTCAAAGCCATGATTGATAGTGGGTCAATGGCTTGCACACTGAGTTCCGCTGTTGTTCCTCAGTTACTACAACAATCTATTTTGAGAAGCCGGATTTTGGAACATACTGATATAGTGGTCTGTTGTGGTGGCTCTAAGACGACTCCGTCAGGCTTGTGTGATCTGGAAATGGAGATCTATAACTGTAAAGTGATTGTTCCAACACTAGTGGTTGATGGCCAGAGTGACGATCTCATTCTCGGCAGCAATTTGCTGAGATATTTGGTTCATCAACTTAGAATGAAGCGGGGTGTGCAAGATTGTGGCGCTCCCACACTTGTTGATGGAAGCGAGCCCAGGGATAGGTTATTCAGTTTGATGGCTGAGGTGGAGAACTGTACAGAGAGTCTACCTGATAAAATCGGAGTCATCACTATAAAAAAGGCTATTACACTGGAACCAATGACTGAACATGTGTTCTGGGGCAAACTGAAGCAAACCAGTGACGTGTCATCTGGTAGTACGGTTGTGGTGGAACCAACAAGTGCCAAGTCAAGACCAAGATCAGTCATAGTAGGCACAACAGTGGCATTGTTGAGAGATGATGGGTGGCTACCTGTTAAAGTGATAAACCCATTTGACAAGCCTATCATTGTAAAGAGAAATGCTAAGCTTGCTGACGTGCATGTTTGTATGGCATTGAAACGTTTCAGTGGCGCCAAGTGCACCTTTGACCCTCAGTCCCCCGTTCAGCAAAATGTGCAAGTGTCAACCACAGGGCCAAACTGCGGCCATGATGAACACAGCTTGGTAACAGAGAGCTCTAGCCTTCCTGATTGCCATCAGTCAGGGGAGTTGGACAGTCAGGCTGACCCACTACACTCCGCACTGTATGACTTGGGGCTGTCTGACATAGATGTTGATTCATGTGAAGTGTCCCTGGCTGGCAAGGAGAGCCTTGTCAACCTCATTGCTAAATTTCAGTCCATCTTCTCGAGGGATAGGTTGGATTGTGGAAAGGCTTCGGGCTGTCTCCATCGAATAAGGGTTGTTGATGAGAGTCCATTCCGACTGCCATGCAATACCTCACAATATGAAAAGTTGCGACAAGCCTTGGACGAAATGGAGGAGCGTGAAATCATAAGAAAACCAAGCTGTGAGTTTGCATCTCCTTTGGTGCTAGTCTGGAAGAAGTCAGGAGATTTGAGGATCTGTAATGATTTCCGCTGACTTAATGCACGGACTGTGAAAGATGCTCACCCACTCCCACATCCATCTGACGCTCTAGCCGCGTTGGGTGGCAATGCTTTCTTTTCCACAATGGACCTCACCTCAGGTTACTATAACGCAGAGATGCATGAGGAAGATAAGAAGTATACAGCTTTCACGTCGCCATTTGGACGCTACGAATATAATCGCATGCCACAAGGGCTGTGCAATAGTCCGGCGACATTTATGAGAATGATGCTGAGTGTATTTGGAGACCAGAACTTCCTCAGCATGCTCTGTTACTTGGATGACGTCTTGGTGTTCGCCCCCACAGAGGCTTTAGCTTTAGAACGCCTGGAGCTTGTATTTCAGCGACTACAAGCTCATAATCTGAAGCTGGCCCCAAAGAAATGCTATTTCTTACCGAAGTCAGTCAATTTCTTGGGGCATATTGTGACTGCAGATGGAATCAGTTCTGACCCGGAAAAGGTCGCTGCCATTACATCATTGACAGAGTCTGACCTTATGGAAAACAATACAAATGTGCCCTCACAACGGAAGATACGCTCATTTTTGGGCATGGTAGTATATTACCAACAGTTCATTGAAAGTTGTTCTTCAATAGCAAAACCACTGTTCAGGCTCACATCAGGCAAAAAGGGCCACCGGGGATCAGCAAAGAAGCATCACCAGGGGAAGCTTACAGCTTGTGATTGGACAGAAGAGTGTAAAGAGGCTTTTTGTCGGCTGAAGCAGGCTTTGTTGGACCATGTTGTTTTGGCCCACCCAGACTTTAGTAAGCCCTTTCTGCTATGTGGATGCTTCCACTAATGGATTGGTTGCGGTTCTGTCGCAGGTTCCTGAAAATGGGTCGGCTGCCAGACCAATTGCCTTTGCGAGTAAGTCCCTTACCTATGCACAGTCCAAGTACCCAGCACACAGGTTTGAATTCTTTGCGTTAAAATGGGCTGTGTGCGACAAGTTCCATCATTGGCTGAGGGGCCACCGGTTCACTGCCTGGACGGACAACAATCCCCTAACGTACGTACTGTCCAAGGCTCACCTTGATGCTTGCGAACAAAGATGGATTGCAAAGTTGGCACCCTTTCATTTTCTCAGATACATACCGGGACCTAAAAACGTAGTGGCTGATGCTCTGAGCAGGGAGCCATTTGTGGAGCGCAGCACATCCCATTGTTTGACCAGGGTGGCGTATGTAGATCTTCTGGCAGAAGCTACTGCAGTTTGTACACATGGGGTGCAGGAGGCATTCTGCTGCTCTGCTCATTTGGGTGACACAGCTCTAGCTTCGGGTCAGTCTGTGACCTCTCAGTGTGCTAATGTTGTTAAAGCAGAGACTTTGACCGCGGACGAGGTCGCTGCGGTTCTTTGTGCACATGAGCAGGTTGGGTCCAGGATCTGTCCTCAGGCACTTATGCTGCTGCATTGTCCTCAGACTGTACAGTCTCCTGACAGCACTGATTTGAAGGTACTCTCACATGATGTGCTGTTGGATGGACAGTGCAGTGATGATGTTCTGAGCAGGGTTATTTTTTTATGTGGAAAGAGGACATAGGCCATCGTGGAGGGAATGTGGGAAGGAACCTGAGGGGGTCAACAGGTTGTTAAGAGACTGGTCTAAGTTGGTAATGAAGGGCAGTGTGCTATACCGCGTGACACAGAATGTTGTGACCAAAAAGAAATCCTTCCTCTATGTTGTCCCATCTTCGCTGCGTGCCAAAGTACTGAAGGGGGTTCATGATGAGGCTGGTCATCAGGGACAACAGCGGACATTGTACCTGGCTCGGCAAAGATTCCACTGGCTGGGGTTGGCTAGAGATGTAGTGGAGTATGTGAAACGCTGCCGACGGTGTGTGGTGAGCAAGTCACCAGAGCCAGAAGCCAGAGCCCCTCTGAAGAATATCAGAATGTCGGAGCCTCTTGAGCTGGTGTGTATTGACTTTTGGACCGCTGAGGATTCAGCCAATAAGTCCTTAAATGTCCTTGTGGTCACCGACCACTTTACGAAGATGGCTCGCACCTTTTTGTGCCCTAACCAATAAGCGAAGGCTGTTGCACATCAGCTCTGGCATCATTACTTCATCATTTATGGGTTCCCCAGACGATTGCACACAGACCAAGGGGTAAATTTTGAGAGCGCTTTGATCGGTGAGTTGCTGGCTGTGGCTAGGGTTCAAAAGTCCCACACGACGCCCTATCATCCAATGGGCAATGGGTCCTGTGAAAGGATGAACAGAACTCTTGGAAATATGATCCGTGCCTTGCCACCTAAGGCTAAGCACAGATGGCCTGCAGCTTTGCAGTCACTCACCTTCGCTTATAACTGTACGGTTGATGAAACAACTGGCTATGCACCGTTTCTACTTATGTTTGGACGAGTGCCAAGGTTGCCCATTGATTTCGTCTTCGGATCTGTTCTGGACATCCCTGATGTCACGGACTACAGTCAGTATGTTCAGTCGTTGAGAAAGACTTTGAAAGAGGCCATTGATGTTGCCCAAACTGTGGCGTCCAGGCAGTTGCAGCGTCACACTGATCTCTATAACAGAAAGGTGCGTGGGGCACCGGTGGAAGTGGGTGACCGGGTGTTGCTGGCCAATAAGGGAGAGCGTGGCAAGAAAAAGCTCGCTGACCGGTGGGAAAATGTCATCTATGTGGTGGTGGAGTTGAACGAAGGAAGCCACACTTTCAGGATTCAGAATGCTGCCAATGGTCAGGAGAGGGTGGTCCATCGTAACCTCATTATGCCAGTGAACTACCTTCCCTTAGGGGTCCCTACCTCTGAGGATGGACTGGACAAGTTTTCCAGGTCCAGTTCTATGGCGGGTGATGCTGGCAAGGTGTCAGTGGGTGTTTCTGTGGATTCTGTAGAGTACAGGAACTTGGCTTGGGTGTCGGAGCTGCCATCTGTGTCATCCAGTGATGGCAACTTGGAGATTGCTGGATAGCTAAACAGGGGAAATGTTGAAGGAATGCATGGATCCGACTGTGCCCAAGCTCCTGGCATCGTTCTATTTGCGCCACCTCTTGGTCGAGGGTCTGGTGTCTCATCCCAATCCAATCCTCCAGCCTCCATGGCTGGCACACCGCATGTTGGTGACTTCAATCTTGCTAGCAGCACAACTGTTGTTGATGATGGACATGTCGGTTCTGTAGGTGTGGGGGACTCAGTCTTTTCTGGGACCGCTGCGCATGATTGTGTGGCATTGGGGGATACCATGGCAGTCAGGGGCCAGGTTAGGTCCAGGGGTGGGAGACTGTTGAAGCCTGTTACAAGACTTATTGAGTTGATGCATCAGAAAACAGGGTTATCATCATTGTCGTAAAAAAAAAAAAGGAAAAGAAAGAAAAAAAAAAATAATGACACATAGGTACAATTTTTTTTCTGTATGTGTTTGATTACATCCAGCACTGTTAATGCTGTTGTATACTGTTTTCGTTCTAGTTCATGCTTTTGAAAACTGATGTATTTTTTTTTCTGTGTATGCGTGAGCCCTGAGTTATCCTTTTTGCCACACTGAGGTGATTTACAGTGCACAGTGTTTGTGATATGTAACAGACATATTTCGCTCTGTGCATGGTTATGGGGTCTGGCCAACCTCTTCCATGCTGACCCTTTTTGGGTAGTCTCTTGACTGAGATTTTGTGACTGTAGTGGAGAATTAATCAGTGTTGTGCAAGTAAGCAACGTGGGCTAAGATGAGACTGAACTTTGTTTTTCCTCCTTCATTGTTCATGTTGCTATTTTGTTTTTCTAGGTTCTTTACCAGGCGTGGTTTGTACCAACAGATGCTTAAGTGGCTGGTCTCTTTTTTATTTTTTTTTATTTTCTTGGCTTATTCGTCCGTGATCAAGTGGAATTCAGCAGGGGGGTATGTAACAGAATAAATAGTGTATTCCACTTGTCACGGTATTGGGCTGCATTATGCACTGTGTGTGTGGTGACTTGTGGGCGTTCCTCCTGAATACTGGCTTACTTGCGTCATCAACTACGCTTGATTGTTGCCAGTATTGGGACGGATGCTTCCGAGGTAAGTCGGTTCTAGTGAGCACTCTATGCACAGGAATATTTTTCCACGGTCTAAGTCTTTTCATTTCCTTACAGTGTCATGTAAACCAACTGCATGTTAACTGTGCCTGACCAGCACTCTGTATCCTGTGCAATATTGTGACGGAGGCGTCCGAGAATATATGGCCGGTGCAGGCGAGACCAGACCACTGTTTCAGCGCCTTTATTAAACACAACGCAGAGTACTTTCACCAAGAGAGAGCTGAACAAGTCAGTACCAGGACTGGCTTGGTTACACTAACACCTTAATAATCTGATGTACAGTATTGATGAGAAAAGGAAGGAGACTGTATATTTACAAATATTGTACAAGTATTTAAAGAAACCATAGTCATACCTAATCATGCATATGATGAGAACAGCTGAAAGCAACTGCCAGTCAAAAAACCAAAACAGCATAAAGTATATGAATTATTAAACAACATATCTGTCTTAATGCAACAAAACAAGCACAAAATATGCAGGCAGGTACATCAGAGCCGAGAGAGGAGCTGCTTCAGTCAGCTCTGCTGAAAACTGACTGAACCAACGCTCCAGTCAGAGGTGAGCCAAAGGCCAAAGTGGCAACGTGGAGCCATGCTGGAGTTTTTAAGATCCACAAAGCAGAGTACCACACAGCCTAGCTGCTGTAGCTAGGCTGTGTGGTACTCTGCTTAGCTACAGCAGCTAG
This sequence comes from Telmatherina bonti, assembly GCF_933228915.1. Taxonomy (NCBI): domain Eukaryota; kingdom Metazoa; phylum Chordata; class Actinopteri; order Atheriniformes; family Telmatherinidae; genus Telmatherina; species Telmatherina bonti. The sequence continues at coordinate 35,729,458 of NC_136618.1, forward strand.
GCTGTGTGGTACTCTGCTTAGCTACAGCAGCTAGGCTGTGTGGTACTCTGATTAGCTACAGCAGCTAGGCTGTGTGGTACTCTGCTTAGCTACAGCAGCTAGGCTGTGTGGTACTCTGATTAGCTACAGCAGCTAGGCTGTGTGGTACTCTGATTAGCTACAGCAGCTAGGCTGTGTGGTACTCTGCTTAGCTACAGCAGCTAGGCTGTGTGGTACTCTGCTTAGCTACAGCAGCTAGGCTGTGTGGTACTCTGCTTAGCTACAGCAGCTAGGCTGTGTGGTACTCTGCTTAGCTACAGCAGCTAGGCTGTGTGGTACTCTGATTAGCTACAGCAGCTAGGCTGTGTGGTACTCTGATTAGCTACAGCAGCTAGGCTGTGTGGTACTCTGCTTAGCTACAGCAGCTAGGCTGTGTGGTACTCTGATTAGCTACAGCAGCTAGGCTGTGTGGTACTCTGCTTAGCTACAGCAGCTAGGCTGTGTGGTACTCTGCTTAGCTACAGCAGCTAGGCTGTGTGGTACTCTGATTAGCTACAGCAGCTAGGCTGTGTGGTACTCTGCTTAGCTACAGCAGCTAGGCTGTGTGGTACTCTGCTTAGCTACAGCAGCTAGGCTGTGTGGTACTCTGCTTAGCTACAGCAGCTAGGCTGTGTGGTACTCTGCTTAGCTACAGCAGCTAGGCTGTGTGGTACTCTGCTTAGCTACAGCAGCTAGGCTGTGTGGTACTCTGCTTAGCTACAGCAGCTAGGCTGTGTGGTACTCTGCTTAGCTACAGCAGCTAGGCTGTGTGGTACTCTGCTTAGCTACAGCAGCTAGGCTGTGTGGTACTCTGCTTAGCTACAGCAGCTAGGCTGTGTGGTACTCTGATTAGCTACAGCAGCTAGGCTGTGTGGTACTCTGATTAGCTGCTGTACCACACAGCCTAGCTGCTGTAGCTCAGGAGGAAGAGCAGTCGGCTTATAACTGGGAAGTTGGGTGTTTGAGTCAGGCTTCCCCTGACACACATAGTCAGTGACTATGTGTTGTGATGTTTCTTTTCAGTTGGCTCTTTGTTTCCAAAGGAAAGCCTTTTCTTTCTGCTCCCAAATCACTCCATTCAGGATCTTAAGGAGCATTTATTTTACCGTAGCTTCTAAAAACTGAACGGTTTGTTTTAAAAACCTTTTGTGTTCGATGAGAAGCATTATATTTACCTCCATTTGTGCATTTTTATTTAGTTTATCATTTTTAAAATTACAATTAAAGTTTTTATTGCACAAATTAACAAAAAAGTCACGAAGCAGAATAAAAACCAAACTCATTGAGGTCCTTTAAAGTGCAGCTTGTCACTCATATTAAACATCATGACACACTCAGACGTTCTCCTCATGGCCGTCTGCTGTCTCCCTCGCAGCGTAGCATCTCCCTGCTTTTTGTTTTCACCAAGCGGGATGATCCACATCCTCCCATGGGACTGGCTGCATGGTCATGTGGGCCCGTCGAAGCAGACCCCTGCCTTGTGTAGAGCTGCAGGGCTGAGCAGCAGAACAGTGAGCTGACTCTGACTGTGTAAAATAAATAACTTGTGATGAAATTACTACTTCATTTTTCTGAAAAATAAGAGTATGAGTAGATGTTCACACATGATGGCCTAAAGATGCACTGATGGACATGATAACAGGTGCTTGCTGCACCTCATGACATCATCACAGGTTACTTTACATGCTGAGAAAAACATCAGCTTGTGTTTGTCTCTGACAGAGGACAAGATGTAAAAAACGTTTTCTGTTGTTCCGCAGCGCTCACATGCTGCTGCCGCTGGATATTTAGCTTTATAATGGACACACTTTTCCTGGGATTTTCTCCTTGTTCTCTCCAGTGTCCTCCATCAGGCCATCAAACCAGCCAGATGGAAGAGTAACTCAGCATGGACAATCATGTTGTGTTAGTATTAACTGTCAGTGTGAGAAAACATCTCTGCAGATTGAACTACAAATAAAGCAAAAAGCCATTTTATTGTCTCTAAGCTACTAAAGTAACTGCTGTGCAGGTGTTGGACAGATATACATACTACTGTCCTGGACGTCCAGAGAGCTCAGTTTTAGTCTCAACTGGACCTTCTTCCAGATGTTTGGTCCATCTCTAGAGTTTAGGTAAATGTGTGTGTAATCAGTATATTTCTCTGGCCCTGTACTGGCTTTGTGAAGCCATATGTTGGCTCCCTCAGGGTTTCCTGCACTTTCTCCCTTCTCTGGTTAGGCCCTCTTCGCCTGGGCTTGTTTCTTCCCCTCTTCAGAATAGAATAGAACAGCAGCTCTCATGTAAAACAAACAATAAAAAATAATCAATAAAATAAATAGGACACAGTGCAATACTATGAATACAACCGCTATGAATGAGATAAAATAATAATGAAATAAAATAGAATAGAAAATATGATCTAAAATGTAGAAAAGCGACCGAAACACATGACGTTCCACAGGTTCTTAAACTGCAGCTTAGATTTATTGCTTTGACAAACCAGAGTTCAGTGATGCAACAACTCTGGGATAAACACTGTTTTCAGCCAGTTCGTTGTAGCTTTGGTAAGGAGCAGAACTTACTGGGGCTTGGTCACACACTACTGGGCCATCGGGGCACTGGGTCCCTGCGTCTCCAGCTTTGTGTGTATTGGTTAACAACTTTGGTGTTAAGAGTGCACCTATGGAGGGGCCTTTTAAATGGCATGGTGTAGGCCTGGGGTGTACTCAAGGATTGCTGAGAGCTTTTCGACTTTTAATTCTCCACCATAGCCATTAAGACTCATCTAGACGCCTCCCCACACCCAGTATTTCCATCATAACATTTCATTGACCCAGATACTGAAATAATGTGTCTAACCTCAGCATTTATGTACAGAAGGCACAGATATTTGCAAAACAAGGTGCACATTTGTTTCAAATAAAAGGAAAATACAGCAGGGACTAATAGTGCCACCCCACTTGTGCAGGTAAGTAATTACATTATCTGGAATATCCTTGAGCCACAACAATGGTCATAAAAATATTAGTCTGTTGGCAACACATGAAATAAGACTACTTGGTGAACAAGCCTTTTTTATAACACCCCAACCAAAAGGATGCAAACAGAAAATGAACATCAATATGCACACTCAACCTTAGCTCTAACTGAAAATGTCCAACAGATTGCACCTCATTAGTGAAATGTCCACAAATGTCCATCTGTGGCAGGACTGGAAATCCAGAGGAAAAAGATGGGAGTCGTCATCAGGGCCCTTTATGCCTTCCTGATCCATCATGATTGTTGGTGATCACCTGCTCCAACCTTGGTGAAGGTATTGGAAAGCAGAACCAGCTCCTTCTTGGTTGGATCTACTTGCCGTGTCCTTCCTCAGCACACCGGGAAACGGTAAGTCTTCCTCCTCTGACAGCCGGTGGCTTAGCCACACACTATGGCTACACTAGTAAGCCAACTGTCCACACTTAGCTATGATAACTCTGATGTTGTACGACGTGTCTCCCGGTAGCTCCGTGTCCAGCAGCTAGGTCTCTTCCTCTGATCAAACCATATGGTCTGTCCTCATTCCTCCTTCTTTGATCGTCAGCTTTAAATGTTCTTTTAAACAAGCTAACACAACTGTCATCTCTCTGCGTTCAGCACTGTGTAGCCACTGCACGTTGACTGATTGTCCCTCTTTGGACGTTCCACGTGGGCACGTTGGTTTATGGGTAATGTAGTCCACTGCCCAGTACCTCCACACCTTCATAGTCTTGAAGCGTCTACCTGAGGGCAACAGTTCAAAAAGATTGTGACCAGGGTGGGAGAGGTCTCAGGGGATCCTGTGGCTCTGCTGAGAGTTGTAAATGTTCTCAAGAAATTAAAGAGCACAGTCAATCAGTTTTTGGGTGGGGTTGATGGCCGTCTGCGGTGCCTTCCTCTCTGCAGCTATGCAGCTGGCAAACCCAAATGAGATGCCGTGGTGCAGCTCCATCTCCACGGTGCAGCGCTGAAAGGACACTAACAGTTTTTAGATGGTTCTTTCTGAGGATCCTGAGAAAATAGCTTTTGTCAGCAGTGATGTGGTTTTAGTTTTTCAGACCATGTTGACACCCTGTCCTCCTCGTCCCTGTACGGCCTCTCATCTGCCCCTAAGATGAGTCCTGCAAAGGTGGTCTCATCTGCAAACTCAATGATTGTGTTGCTCCCATGGGTGGGGTTGCAGTAATAGGTACAGAGCAAGCGGTAACCTCCTACGGTTAAAAGTGAAGCCTATGCGGAAGTGCATAAAACTGCAGTTCCACCTTCATTTACTAGGGGCTGCAAAACAGAGCAAATCCCCAAAGACTCCCATGTTAAAAAGACCAACTTCACAGCAGAAATAAACATGTTTACAGCTGAAATAAACATGTTCACAGCAGAAATAAACACATTTACAGCAGAAATAAACATGTTCACAGCAGAAATAAACACGTTTACAGCAGAAATAAACATGTTTACAGCAGAAATAAACCTGTTTACAGCAGAAATAAACATGTTCACAGCAGAAATAAACACGTTTACAGCAGAAATAAACCTGTTTACAGCAGAAATAAATATGTTTACAGCAGGAATAAACATGTTTACAGCAGGAATAAACATGTTTACAGCAGGAATAAACATGTTTACAGCAGAAATAAACATGTTTACAGCAGAAATAAACCTGTTTACAGCAGGAATAAACATGTTTACAGCAGAAATAAACATGTTTACAGCAGAAATAAACCTGTTTACAGCAGAAATAAACATGTTTACAGCAGAATGTTTCCACATGCATGAAGGTGGTGTGCAGAGCAGCAGCAACAGCATCTCCATTCATTCATTACCCGAACCGCTTAGTCCGATTAAGACTGCAATCTGATGAGAGTCAGGATACACATGGACAGGCCGCTCCAGGTCTGGGGAGCAATGTCCAGCAATGGTTCAAGTATTAGCACACCAACTTATATTAACAAAGGTGCAAAAGTCCCCTGCTTTGCTCTTACCAGAGTTACTGTCTCTGTCATGCTGGTAAACTGTGCAGCCTTCCAGCTGTGTCTGGAATGGATGAGCGAAGCCATGTTTCCCTGAACAGCAGAAGGCAAAATTCCTGGATGAGCCCTTTTGATGCGATCTGCAACTTTAAGTAATCCATTATGTTGACCATGGATCTGGTATTTGAGACAAAAACACAAGGAAGGGGCAGTTTGTGAGGTTGCTTTTTCATCCATACAATTCCTGCCCTGCAGCCCCGTTTCCGTTTCCTCTCCCACCAACGCTTCTTTCTCCGGCTAGCAGGAATCCTTAGAGTGGTGTTAGCGCTAGAACCAATGTTCTAGATGTTCCCTCCATGATTCAATGTTTAGGAGGTTTGTATGACTATAAACAGGCTTGCTGTGTACGTACAAGTTACAACAAAAAAAGACAGGAGCTGTAAGCTACCACTATGCGCATTGTCACTTTGAAAAGCATCATTTTTTCCCTTTGCCTGATCTTATTTTTTTCCCTTTTGCCTGTTTTTTTTCCTCTTTGCCAAGTCTTTTTTCCCCCCTTGCCTGGTCTTGTTTTATTTTCCCTTTGCCTGGTCTTGTTTTTTTTCCCCTTTGCCTGGTCTTGTTTTATTTTCCCTTTGCCTGGTCTTGTTTTATTTTCCCTTTGCCTGGTCTTGTTTTATTTTCCCTTTGCCTGGTCTTGTTTTATTTTCCCTTTGCCTGGTCTTGTTTTATTTTCCCTTTGCCTGGGGTTGTTTTTTTCCCCTTTGCCTGGTCTTGTTTTATTTTCTCTTTGTCTGGTCTTGTTTTATTTTCCCTTTGCCTGGGGTTGTTTTTTTCCCCTTTGCCTGGTCTTGTTTTATTTTCTCTTTGCCTGGTCTTGTTTTATTTTCTCTTTGTCTGGTCTTGTTTTATTTTCCCTTTGCCTGGTGTTGTTTTTTTCCCCTTTGCCTGGTGTTGTTTTTTTATCCCTTTGCCTGGTCTTGTTTTCTTTTCTTTGTCTCATCTTGTTTGCCTCTACTTTTTCTTGTTTTGTTGCAGCTGCCATAATCTACTTTATATTCTTCTTGGCAATGATGGAGCTCTACAGGTATTTGAAAGTTTCTGATAATTTAAAGCCCAACTCTTCATTGTGTCTCCTGCTTGGTTTTTCTTCTTGGTCACTGGTGAATCAGAGTCTGGGTCTTTTGAAATAAGTTCATATATAAAGGTGGTTGGTTTTTGTTTGTTTTATTATGGGACCTCTGAAAGCAGCTTGAAGCAGCAACTTTTATTTAACAGTTTCATACCAAAGGAACAAACATCACATGTTTATTTTCATTCATCTTTGTGTGTGTGTGTGTGTGTGTGTGTGTGTGTGTGTGTGTGTGTTGACACTGAGCATCTAAGACTATTTCTCTAGATAATATCTACAAATCTTTATAGATTGCATTTTCTGACACATGAATATATATAACTACAGGCGTATTACTGATCAAATTTGAACTTGTCTGCACTATATTCTGTCTTACAAACAGCTGAGAGGTTGGTCCTTTCCCACTTTATCTGCAGTGTGATATCGCTCTTAATGGTCCTGCCTTAGGATCCATACTAATGGTTATGACAGGCTCGGATCTTTTGTTTCTTGCTAACATGTATGGATGTGCCATCACGCGCTCTGCTGAAAGAATTTGTAGTGTTTCAAGGTTTAGGCCCAGAGAGCAGCTCGGATGATGGAAATGTCCTCACTCAGAATAATGTAAACAAAGACAAAAATCAGGAGTTGTTTTAAAGTCAGTTCTTATTCAAATTTAAGTCTAAAGAAATTATTTTCCCAGCTGCTATAGAATCATTAATGATGATGATCAGAGCCACCCCCTATATCTTGTCTTCTCTCGGCAGAGGAGCTCTGTTAGCTCCAGGTTTCTCTCATTGGGCTGCTCCACTGACTAAAAAACTCTTTCATCCCTCGTGCCATCAGGCTGTATAATGCAGCCACTTCAGGGAGGAGCAGGAGAGACTGATACTAGTCCTGAACTTTGTTTTTTCAGTGCCTTAACTTGTAGCACCTTAACCTGTAGCACTTTATCTTTTAATGCTGTTGAATTATTTATTTGTCTGGACAGTGGTCCAGAGACCAGCAGGGTGGAGACAGTGGTCCAGAGACCAGCAGGGTGGAGACAGTGGTCCAGAGACCAGCAGGGTGGAGACAGTGGTCCAGAGACCAGCAGGGTAGAGACATTGGTCCAGAGACCAGCAGGATGGAGACAGTGGTCCAGAGACCTGCAGGGTGGAGACAGTGGTCAAGAGACCTGCAGGGTGGAGACAGTGGTCCAGAGACCAGCAGGATGGAGACAGTGGTCCAGAGACCAGCAGGGTGGAGAAATTGGTCCAGAGACCAGCAGGGTAGAGACAGTGGTCCAGAGACCAGCAGGGTAGAGACAGTGGTCCAGAGACCTGCAGGGTGGAGACAGTGGTCCAGAGACCAGCAGGGTGGAGACAGCGGTCCAGAGACCTGCAGGGTGGAGACAGTGGTCCAGAGACCAACAGGGTGGAGACAGTGGTCCAGAGACCAGCAGGATGGAGACAGTGGTCCAGAGACCAGCAGGATGGAGACAGTGGTCCAGAGACCAGCAGGGTAGAGACAGTGGTCCAGAGACCAGCAGGATGGAGACAGTGGTCCAGAGACCAGCAGGGTGGAGACAGTGGTCCAGAGACCTGCAGGGTGGAGACAGTGGTCCAGAGACCAGCAGGGTGGAGACAGTGGTCCAGAGACCAGCAGGGTAGAGACAGTGGTCCAGAGACCAGCAGGGTAGAGACAGTGGTCCAGAGACCAGCAGGGTGGAGACAGTGGTCCAGAGACCTGCAGGGTGGAGACAGTGGTCCAGAGACCAGCAGGGTGGAGACCGTGGTCCAGAGACCAGCAGGGTGGAGACAGTGGTCCAGAGACCAGCAGGGTAGAGACATTGGTCCAGAGACCAGCAGGATGGAGACAGTGGTCCAGAGACCAGCAGGATGGAGACAGTGGTCCAGAGACCAGCAGGATGGAGACAGCGGTCCAGAGACCTGCAGGGTGGAGACAGTGGTCCAGAGACCAGCAGGGTGGAGACAGTGGTCCAGAGACCAGCAGGATGGAGACAGTGGTCCAGAGACCTGCAGGGTGGAGACAGTGGTCCAGAGACCAGCAGGGTGGAGACAGTGGTCCAGAGACCAGCAGGGTAGAGACAGTGGTCCAGAGACCAGCAGGGTGGAGACAGTGGTCCAGAGACCTGCAGGGTGGAGACAGTGGTCCAGAGACCAGCAGGGGGAGACAGTGGTCCAGAGACCAGCAGGGTGGAGACAGTGGTCCAGAGACCAGCAGGGTGGAGACAGTGGTCCAGAGACCTGCAGGGTGGAGACAGTGGTCCAGAGACCTGCAGGGTGGAGACAGTGGTCCAGAGACCAGCAGGGTGGAGACAGTGGTCCAGAGACCAGCAGGGTAGAGACAGTGGTCCAGAGACCAGCAGGATGGAGACAGTGGTCCAGAGACCTGCAGGGTGGAGACAGTGGTCCAGAGACCAGCAGGGTGGAGAAATTGGTCCAGAGACCAGCAGGGTAGAGACAGTGGTCCAGAGACCAGCAGGGTAGAGACAGTGGTCCAGAGTCCTGCAGGGTGGAGACAGTGGTCCAGAGACAAGCAGGGTGGAGACAGCGGTCCAGAGACCTGCAGGGTGGAGACAGTGGTCCAGAGACCAACAGGGTGGAGACAGTGGTCCAGAGACCAGCAGGATGGAGACAGTGGTCCAGAGACCAGCAGGATGGAGACAGTGGTCCAGAGACCAGCAGGATGGAGACAGTGGTCCAGAGACCAGCAGGATGGAGACAGTGGTCCAGAGACCAGCAGGGTGGAGACAGTGGTCCAGAGACCAGCAGGGTAGAGACAGTGGTCCAGAGACCAGCAGGATGGAGACAGTGGTCCAGAGACCAGCAGGGTGGAGACAGTGGTCCAGAGACCTGCAGGGTGGAGACAGTGGTCCAGAGACCAGCAGGGTGGAGACAGTGGTCCAGAGACCAGCAGGGTAGAGACAGTGGTCCAGAGACCAGCAGGGTGGAGACAGTGGTCCAGAGACCTGCAGGGTGGAGACAGTGGTCCAGAGACCAGCAGGGTGGAGACAGTGGTCCAGAGACCAGCAGGGTGGAGACAGTGGTCCAGAGACCAGCAGGGTAGAGACATTGGTCCAGAGACCAGCAGGATGGAGACAGTGGTCCAGAGACCAGCAGGATGGAGACAGTGGTCCAGAGACCAGCAGGATGGAGACAGCGGTCCAGAGACCTGCAGGGTGGAGACAGTGGTCCAGAGACCAGCAGGGTGGAGACAGTGGTCCGGAGACCAGCAGGATGGAGACAGTGGTCCAGAGACCTGCAGGGTGGAGACAGTGGTCCAGAGACCTGCAGGGTGGAGACAGTGGTCCAGAGACCAGCAGGGTAGAGACAGTGGTCCAGAGACCAGCAGGGTGGAGACAGTGGTCCAGAGACCAGCAGGGTAGAGACAGTGGTCCAGAGACCAGCAGGGTGGAGACAGTGGTCCAGAGACCTGCAGGGTGGAGACAGTGGTCCAGAGACCAGCAGGGGGAGACAGTGGTCCAGAGACCAGCAGGGGGGAGACAGTGGTCCAGAGACCTGCAGCAGGGTGGAGACAGTGGTCCAGAGACCTGCAGGGTGGAGACAGTGGTCCAGAGACCAGCAGGGGGGAGACAGTGGTCCAGAGACCAGCAGGATGGAGACAGTGGTCCAGAGACCAGCAGGATGGAGACAGTGGTCCAGAGACCAGCAGGGTGGAGACAGTGGTCCAGAGACCAGCAGGATGGAGACAGTGGTCCAGAGACCAGCAGGGGGGAGACAGTGGTCCAGAGACCAGCAGCAGGGTGGAGACAGTGGTCCAGAGACCAGCAGGGTGGAGACAGTGGTCCAGAGACCAGCAGGGGGGAGACAGTGGTCCAGAGACCAACAGGGTGGAGACAGTGGTCCAGAGACCAGCAGGGTGGAGACAGTGGTCCAGAGACCAGCAGGGTGGAGACAGTGGTCCAGAGACCAACAGGGTGGAGACAGTGGTCCAGAGACCAGCAGGGTGGAGACAGTGGTCCAGAGACCAGCAGGATGGAGACAGTGGTCCAGAGACCAGCAGGGTGGAGACAGTGGTCCAGAGACCTGCAGGGTGGAGACATTGGTCCAGAGACCAGCAGGATGGAGACAGTGGTCCAGAGACCAGCAGGATGGAGACAGTGGTCCAGAAACCAACAGGATGGAGACAGTGGTCCAGAGACCAGCAGGGTGGAGACAGTGGTCCAGAAACCAACAGGATGGAGACAGTGGTCCAGAGACCAGCAGGATGGAGACAGTGGTCCAGAAACCAACAGGATGGAGACAGTGGTCCAGAGACCAACAGGATGGAGACAGTGGTCCAGAGACCAGCAGGGTGGAGACAGTGGTCCAGAGACCAGCAGGGGGGAGACAGTGGTCCAGAGACCTGCAGGGTGGAGACAGTGGTCCAGAGACCAGCAGGGTGGAGACAGTGGTCCAGAGACCAGCAGGGTGGAGACAGTGGTCCAGAGACCAGCAGTGTGGAGACAGTGGTCCAGAGACCTGCAGGATGGAGACAGTGGTCCAGAGACCAGCAGGGTGGAGACAGTGGTCCAGAGACCAGCAGGGTGGAGACAGTGGTCCAGAGACCAGCAGGGTGGAGACAGTGGTCCAGAGACCAGCAGGGTGGAGACAGTGGTCCAGAGACCAGCAGGGTGGAGACAGTGGTCCAGAGACCAGCAGGGTGGAGACAGTGGTCCAGAGACCAGCAGGGTGGAGACAGTGGTCCAGAGACCAGCAGGGTGGAGACAGTGGTCCAGAGACCAGCAGGGTGGAGACAGTGGTCCAGAGACCAGCAGGGTGGAGACAGTGGTCCAGAGACCAGCAGGATGGAGACAGTGGTCCAGAGACCAGCAGGGTGGAGACATTGGTCCAGAGACCAGCAGGGTGGAGACAGTGGTCCAGAGACCAGCAGGGGGAGACAGTGGTCCAGAGACCAGCAGGGGGAGACAGTGGTCCAGAGACCAGCAGGATGGAGACAGTGGTCCAGAGACCAGCAGGGTGGAGACAGTGGTCCAGAGACCAGCAGGGTGGAGACAGTGGTCCAGAGACCAACAGGGTGGAGACAGTGGTCCAGAGACCAGCAGGATGGAGACAGTGGTCCAGAGACCAGCAGGATGGAGACAGTGGTCCAGAGACCAGCAGGGTGGAGACAGTGGTCCAGAGACCAGCAGGATGGAGACAGTGGTCCAGAGACCAGCAGGGTAGAGACAGTGGTCCAGAGACCAGCAGGATGGAGACAGTGGTCCAGAGACCAGCAGGGTAGAGACAGTGGTCCAGAGACCTGCAGGGTGGAGACAGTGGTCCAGAGACCAGCAGGATGGAGACAGTGGTCCAGAGACCAGCAGGATGGAGACAGTGGTCCAGAGACCAGCAGGGTGGAGACAGTGGTCCACAGACCAGCAGGGTGGAGACAGTGGTCCAGAGACCAGCAGGGTGGAGACAGTGGTCCAGAGACCAGCAGGGTGGAGACAGTGGTCCAGAGACCAGCAGGATGGAGACAGTGGTCCAGAGACCAGCAGGGTGGAGACAGTGGTCCAGAGACCAGCAGGATGGAGACAGTGGATAACTGAAAAAATTAAGGACAGATTTTCATGTAATTTTCAGTTGTTGGAAATGTGAAAAGGAACAACTGGTTACATTTTAGTGGTGACTCGGATCACTGTCTGGATCCGGGGACTTTTTAAAAGCCTTGGTGGAGGTCTGTGCTCTCCGAGTGCTTTTCTAGTACTGGATGTGATAGTTTTGGCATCGGTGGGCGACATGTTGTCGTTAGCAGTGAAGCAAATGAGAAGTGTTTTAGGAGAACATTTCAGCTGACTTGTACTGTAGTCTGTTCTGTTCTGTTAGGTGTGGAATTTGCTGTTCTGTGCAGAGTGTAACCAGGAAACCTCAGGGAATAAAGATAAGAAGAGATGAGACGCTTTGGTAGAAAGCATGATTATTGTAGCAGCCACATTAATGAACATTACTGACTGCAAAGGCAATTAATTACTGCTTGCATCATCACCCTGGAAAAAGTGTTTAATTATTTTTGATGCACTCTGTTGCACTCAGCAAACGTCATGGAGTGTGCTCAGGCAGACAACATGGATGCTGGCAGGAAACCAGCTAAAATGTGGTTTCACTGGCTAATGGCTATTGTACTGGCAAAGCAGATGGTGTTTCATGACAGTTAAAACACACACTGCTCTTCTGCAGCAGAGGTGACATTTCTCTGTTTGAAAGGTTCCTTTTCTTGTTTATTTGTGTTATTATTATTGATAAGAGATGAAATAAGGAAGCGAATAGAGAAACTAAAAAGATGGAAATATTCTGGTAAAAGAAACCAAACTGCAAAATCACAGTAAAACACAGAGAACCAGAACAAAACAAACAGAAAACAGTTGACAGCTTTGTGTTTGTGTTGGGCGGCTGTAGCTGAGGAGGACAAGCAGATGTTTCCCAACTGGAAAGTTGGTGGATGGATTCCACTCCATTCCCCCTGACGAGCCTGTCGGGTGGTGGTGGGGGGGGGGGGACTGGCGAGTTTTCCAGGATGTGTCCCGCCTTTCGCCCACAGACTGCTGGGATAGGCTCCAGCTTCCCCTCATCGGACTCAACGAGTCGGATGATGAATGAAAAAGCCAAAAGCAAACGGTAACCTCCACTACTGTCCAGCCTAAACATGAAACGGAGGAACTGCAGCGTTGCTTTAACGTTACGGTAGGACAGAAAATGATACAAAATCTGCTTCTGATTTCAGCGCCATCCAACATCATCCTCGGTGAGAACTTTCTCCTGGCAGCACCAGGAAAAGGGATTTTATTTATTTGCTTGCTTAACATTTCATCAATACAAATGATTGATCCAGAGCTGGAAACACGTGATGATGTGTCACAACGGTGGAGCAAGAGGCGTCGCTTTGACCACACACACACACACACACACACACACACACAGTGTGTGTTGTCCGAATTAAATCAGATTTTATGATCAACTTCCAACATCGCCGTTAGTATCCAGTAAATGAGATTTACTCGGTAGTGTCCAGATGTCTTCTCGTGAAGTTAGGAAGGAAACTGCGATTTTATTGCCATCCTGTGTCGGTGAAAGGAGGTGATGACGTCAGCAGGAGGGCAGCTGGTTAACTGGTTGTCTTTGCCTGGTAAAGCCGGGGTGGTGATGTTGGGAGCTAGCAGGATGTGAAAGTGGCACCCTGGCTTGGCCCCTCCCCTACATAGGCCACTCCCCTGTGTTTGCCCCTCCTCTTGTCTTGGCTCCTCCCCCTCTGGTTCTGCTCCTTGTGTGATCCGAGGCTTTTTTATTCGCAGCTTTTTCCACCAATGATTTTCTCTTTCTCGGCTGTTTAGCAGGAGGAGGCAAATAAACCGAGCCGGGTCGGGAAATCCTTCCTACATTTTTTCAGCCATGTTTGCCGTCCCAGTTTCTTCTTCACTACTTCTTCGCTGTTTATATGCAGGGTGTGGCTATCAGGTATGCGCTGCTGGAGGGGGAGGAGGGGAGCCGGGAGAAGAAGCTACGAAATATAAGAAATGAACAACTCCATTTGGGTCCGAACATTTACATCTCCTTTGTTTCTCTCATTATTGGAAAATGGTCTGGAGACATAATTGCTGCTTCTGCTCTTTTTCACAGAGCAAACTGAACATCTATCCATTTTATACGAGGTGAACTTGTTTATGACGCGTCGGGTACAGAGCCAGCAACTTATCAGGAGCTGGGACCCGACAAAACACACTATGCGATCCTACCGGGCAACAACAATGCAGAAAGTATTCAAAACTTTAATCCAGTTGGCCACGAGGTCCTCAGCAGATCTAAACCAGAGGGAACCAACCCGTCCCACTCACCCCACCCTGTATCAGCCCCTCCGTTAAAAGCACAGCACTTTGTAAGAAACAGAAAACAAAAAGACATGCAAGGATAAAGGAACCCACTATGTTTCACTAGAAAAAAAAAACAAAAAAAACATCTCACAACGTGGGACAGTAAACCTGTAAAAATATCCTACAGTACTGAATGGCAGGATGTTACTGGTGGAAGTCGTTGGGAGTGGTTGGTCCTTCGCCTGCAGCCAGAGTCCAGGCAGCAGGTTAAAACACAAAGGAAAGAAAAATGGTAGTGGTCCACTGCCTCCCCCAACCAGTATGAAAACAAACAAAAGAAATCAGTCCATATCCAGCATAATAGGAACTCTCCTCCGGCCGCGGGAAATATGTTTCCTGCATCTCTGAGGCACGATGTTTCTCATTTTAGTGGAAGAAGGTTCTAGAAACCTGGTTTAAATGTGAACCAAATGAAAAATCCTGGAAAGGAATAACTCCAGTTTCCTCCCTATAAGTGACATGAGGCAGCCATCCAGGTGTTTGTAACCCAACAGGCTGAGTGGTGTCAGTATGGACAAGTATAGCCGGGTGTCGTCTGCATAGCAACGGAAGCTTCTAGCGTGCCGTCTAATAATATCAGCTAAATGAGGCGTGTAGAAAGTGAAAGAAATCCAGATCAACTGAGTGACTTACTTTGGTGAATGAAGACTCGTCATTCACACGAACAAACTGGAACCTTTCACATCATGTCACCGTGTTTTCCAAGAACTGATTCAGGAGAAGCGTGGCGACGATCTGTGCATCTCCCAGCATGATGGAGGGCAGCGTCGCACTGTAAATGACTAATCCTGGCTCAAGAGTTTGGATCTGTGCCGTGGAAACCCTGACATCTGGATCCAACAGAGGAGTCAAGGCTTGTGGTCAGGAAGAAAAACTTTACAGTGTGCATGTTGGGATGAAGCCATGATGTCCAACTGGTGTAGGGATGAAGGAATGGTGGAAGAGTAAAACATGGCCGCCACATCTTCCATCTACAGGCGGAGAAAGGAGTTCGACAAAAACCAGATTCAGTCATGACTCATCATCAGAATGTAGTGTGTCGGTGATGAGGGCGTGAAAACATCCTGCTGCTTCACACAAACACCTGCTGACAAACATGTCATCATATGAGACAGTTTACACACATCAACACCTGCTAGCTGTCTGCTAGCACACACACACACACACACACACACACAGATGCAAACATGACTGTTAAACATAGGAGGTTCTGAGGTAAAACTAGCAGAACAAGCTGCTGATCAGACATCCCTGGCTCTGGAATTTGGGAATTCAGTAGGTGGAAGAAAATGCTTATGAGAGCAAATACAACCATTTCCTGCTTCTTCTTCTTTTCGGGATTTTCTCACCAGTTACTGCCCCCCCGATTGGTCTCAAATACATTTAAGAGACATTTTTTTAAAAAGAAGCACAGTTTGTTCCCATTACAGGAGAGGGCAAAGTGTTCCCAGTCTGCTGGGAGAACCATCATTTTCCAGTCTTTTCTGCTGGTTTAATGACTCAGGACATGCTGTCCGCTTGTCGGGTCGCTGGTCAACCACACACACACACACACCTCATTTCTTTCCGGTCTGTTGCCTCTTTGACCGATTAAGTACCAAGGCTAATTTATTTATTTATTTATTTTCTGCTTTATTACATTTGATGTCTAAGTTAGGAAAATTTTAAACAATGAAATGAAATAAAATCAAAGAA
The DNA here is from genome assembly GCF_933228915.1 of Telmatherina bonti. Taxonomy (NCBI): domain Eukaryota; kingdom Metazoa; phylum Chordata; class Actinopteri; order Atheriniformes; family Telmatherinidae; genus Telmatherina; species Telmatherina bonti. The sequence continues at coordinate 35,745,125 of NC_136618.1, forward strand.
AATGAAATTAACTCAAATAAACTGAACTGAATTGAAACAACATCCATCCAAAGAGCAGCTGTAATAAAGGACCCTCTTCTAAATGTTCTGCCAGATTTCTTTGATTCATTCAGGTTTTTATTTGCCAGCTGATTCTCACATGAAGCCAAACGGCAGAGGTGACGGAAGCCCGCTGGGCCGGGTGAGGAGTGTGTTGGTGGAGGTGGGGAGTGTGTGGATCCGCCAGACTGACGTGTCTCCGCCAGCGCAGAAGAAGACTGCAGCGGCTTCTTCCACACAGTCGCGAGACAGAGCAGGAGGAAGGAAACAGGAAGTTCAGCAGCTGCAGCTTTCAGCATGTTCCTCCTCCGGAACTCTCCGTCCAGACTCGCTCTTCCAGCGGCTGCCTGACTCCTCCGGAGAGCAGCTTTTCTCTTGGCTTTGCAGCGGAGACAGACTGTTTCCCTCCATCTGATGTGAGAAGAAGAAGAGGAACGTCTCTGCTGGAATCATGAGGACACCTCAGGACTCCGCTGGATTGCTTTTCTTAGCGGGATTCTGTGTCCAGCTGGGATTTGGTTTTGAAGGTAAGAGGCTCACTGGGAGCAAACTGGGAGCAAACTGGCGCTGTGATGCGGCTGTGGGGGCTCTGCTGCCCTGCGCACCGCGAGCTGCTCGCGCGGAGAAAGTGCAGAAAGTGCGCAGTGCGCGTGTCTGCGGAGCGGTGGAGATGATGATGATGATGATGATGATGATGACATGTTGCGTGATTTCTGCTGCGGGGAAAAGCAACTGGTGGGCTTTTCACGCGCCAGTCTGGCTCGCTCTCCCCCCGCATGAGAAACGGTTTCCTGGTGAAGGACAGGATCTAGTCCAGGCAGCACCGTGGGACGTGTCAGCACCGTGGACAGCCGCCGCGTGCAGCTGTCCACGGTGCTGAAACCACGCGCCGTTCCGCGCGCCTTCCCTCCGCTCAGTGTTAAGATCTTCCTTCTCCACCAAGAACCTGAAGCAGGAGGCTTCCTTCTGCCTGCTTTGCACAGTTATTTATTTATTTATCGTTTAATTAATTAATTTACCTTTATTTATTCATCTTTATTTATTTATTTATTTATTTATATTTATTTGTTTATTTATTCATCTTTATTTATTTATTTATCGATTCCAGCAAAATGTGACGAAAGTTTTAGCTTTTCTTCTTCAGGCTTTTTGTCGGATTTGTTTGACTCGCACGAGCCCCCCAAAAAAACGAGATGTTGAGGAAAATTCCATGAAAAGAATTCTGCGCGTGTCTGCGCGCGAGGACGCGTCTGAATAATTCAATGTTTGTGCGGAGAGGGGGGTTTGGAGGGGGGTGCATCTTCATCAGGCTCCTTTCCAAACGTCCACCTCGCGCACGGCAGCCAGCTCCACTGATTAGTGCACGATGATTTATCTGCCTGTAGAAACTGTCCCCTCATCTATACCCCCCTCCCTCCCTCTTCCTCCCCTCTCCCCCCCCCCCCCCCCCCCCCCCAGGTCGCTTCACGGATCTGCCCTCCAACATGACGGTGAAGGAGGGCCAGAACATAGAGATGGCGTGCGCGTTCCAGAGCGGAACCGCGTCCGTGTACCTGGAGATCCAGTGGTGGTTCGTCAGGGCTCCAGAACCCACTGACAGCGTGGAGGACGTGGACTCTGCAGAGGTACAGGGACCCTTCACTTCATTCACCCTCCTGATACCCCTGCGGTCGGGGGGAAGGGGGGGTGGCAGCATGTTGCAGACGCACAAGCGCGTGCTCGCCTATCGCGCCACAACTTCTCACCAAACACTTGCTGTCCTTATAAACATCCAGCTTTTAGAAATGATTAAACACTATTTATTATCCCCCCCCCCCCATAATTACATGATAGATGAAGGAAACGAGCCTGAATGGATGAAAAATGGTGAATCGATCCATATTCTGCTGATGTGACTCATTAAGATGGAGAGGCTTTACACCCCCCCGCGCCGTTGCTTTGAATGGCGAAGGGCTGCTTAATGGGTGGGGGTGTTCTCCAAACAGACGGAAGCGACCTGGTCTGGCTGACAGCAGGTCGTCCATGTTGGGGGGGGGGGGATTTCTCATGGCAGACATCAAACATATATTTTGTCACAAAGAGGAGGGATGTGTGTTTGCTTGTGTGTTTGAGGAGGGGGTGGATGTAGCTTGATATCCATGTGGCTTTAATTATTGCTCCATTGTTGCCCAGCTCTCACAGCGGCTCCGGCGGCGCTTTGATGTGGGTTTGAGCCGACATGACTCCTGCATGTTGGGCTGAAGTGGCCCATTGATGCACACATCACATTGTTCACATTTCTTATCAGGCAAAGCTGTTTGAAACGAAGGCTGCTGCGTGCATTGTTCGGAAACAGTCAGGTTGGCGTGTGAAAGAAGTGGTTTGGAAATCACCAGGCCTTCTGGAAACAGTCTCATAGAATGCAAATATTATGTTTACAGGAAAGTGTTGATGTGTTTAGAGAGGAGGACATGAAAGACAGGAGAACACAGCTCCTTCCTGGAAATAAAGCAAACGTTATCATCACATGACAAAACGATGCCGAACCTCTCTGTGCCACGCCATGCCGTTCCAGACAGCCATGACATCACACAGCCATGACATGACCTCACCAGGGTCAAACGACTCCAACAGGTCCACTTGGACCAGGTTCTGGGATCAGTCTGCATTCCTTCTTGCAGTTTTCTGTTGATGGCTCTGAATGATAGAAATCTCTCCACATAAAGCGCAGATCTGCAGCTACAAACTTCTGCTTCTCAGTCTTGTCCAACACAAAACACATTTCTCTGCGTGTCATCCAGAAAGACGGCGTGATGTCATTCCCTACGTTTTACCACTCTGTGGGCCCCTGAGCAAGGCCCTCAGCCAGAAGGTCCTGGCTGGGATCAATACAGCTGTTTAATTAAATCTATTATATAAGATATTATTTTATTACAGGACATATAACATTTCTATAGCTGCTGTGTGTGTGTGTGTGTGTGTGTGTGTGTGTGTGTGTGTTACCTCAAGTTAACTCTTGCTCCTACTTTGTGCAAGTTTATTTCTAAATTATGTTCAATAACAACAATGAAAATATAAAATATATTATAAAAAACACAACAATGATAATAGTTATAACAATAATATAACAATAACAATAATTCATTTAGAGTGGCTACAAACCTCGGAGGTGGAGGTTCTGCTGGTTTATGCAAACCCACCTGGAAGGATCTTTTCGGGTGTTTCTGAGAACGGGTCTTGGCCTGACTTCAATGTCGTTAAATGTTGGAGTGATCTGGGTCAGCATCTGGAGGTTGGCAAAAATCATTTTCAGAATTTCTGCATATCACACTAAAGGTCAGAAAATCCAGGAACAACATTCTGGATACTACCATCCAGAACAGGAACAATGTTCTAGATTCTACCATCCAGAATGGGAAGAACATTCTGGATACTACAGTCCAGAATGGGAAGAACATTCTGGATACTACCATCCAGAACAGGAACAGCATTCTGGATTCTACCACCCAGAACAGGAACAGCATTCTGGATTCTACCATCCAGAACAGGAACAACATTCTGGATACTACCATCCAGAATGGGAAGAACATTCTGGATACTACCATCCAGAACAGGAACAACATTCTGGATACTACCATCCAGAACAGGAACAATGTTCTAGATTCTACCATCCAGAATGGGAAGAACATTCTGGATACTACAGTCCAGAATGGGAAGAACATTCTGGATACTACCATCCAGAACAGGAACAGCATTCTGGATTCTACCACCCAGAACAGGAACAACATTCTGGATTCTACCATCCAGAACAGGAACAACGTTTTGGATACTACCATCCAGAACAGGAACAACATTCTGGATACTACCATCCAGAACAGGAACAACATTCTGGATACTACCATCCAGAACAGGAACAACATTCTGGATTCTACCATCCAGAACAGGAACAATGTTCTAGATTCTACCATCCAGAACAGGAACAACATTCTGGATACTACCATCCAGAACAGGAAGAACATTCTGGATACTACCATCCAGAACAGGAACAACATTCGGGATACTACCATCCAGAACAGTAGGAACATTCTGGATACTATCATCCAGACCAGGAACAACATTCTGGAAACTACCATCCAGAACAGAAAGAACATTCTGGATACTACAGTCCAGAATGGGAAGAACATTCTGGATACTACCATCCAGAACAGGAACAATGTTCTAGATTCTACCATCGAGAACAGGAACAACATTCTGGATACTGCCGTCAAGAACAGGAACAGCATTCTGGATACTACCATCCAGAACAGGAACAACATTCTGGATACTACCATCCAGAACAGGAACAATGTTCTAGATTCTACCATCCAGAACAGGAAGAACATTCTGGATACTACCATCCAGAACAGGAAGAACATTCTGGATACTACAGTCCAGAATGGGAAGAACATTCTGGATACTACCATCAAGAACAGGAACAATGTTCTAGATTCTACCATCCAGAACAGGAACAACATTCTGGATACTACAGTCCAGAATGGGAAGAACATTCTGGATACTACCATCCAGAACAGGAAGAACATTCTGGATACTACCATCCAGAACAGGAAGAACATTCTGGATACTACCATCCAGAACAGGAAGAACATTCTGGATACTACCATCCAGAATGGGAAGAACATTCTGGATACTACCATCCAGAACAGGAACAATGTTCTAGATTCTACCATCGAGAACAGGAACAACATTCTGGATACTGCCGTCAAGAACAGGAACAGCATTCTGGATACTACCATCCAGAACAGGAACAACATTCTGGATACTACCATCCAGAACAGGAACAATGTTCTAGATTCTACCATCCAGAACAGGAAGAACATTCTGGATACTACCATCCAGAACAGGAAGAACATTCTGGATACTACAGTCCAGAATGGGAAGAACATTCTGGATACTACCATCAAGAACAGGAACAATGTTCTAGATTCTACCATCCAGAACAGGAACAACATTCTGGATACTACAGTCCAGAATGGGAAGAACATTCTGGATACTACCATCCAGAACAGGAAGAACATTCTGGATACTACCATCCAGAACAGGAAGAACATTCTGGATACTACCATCCAGAACAGGAACAACATCCTGGATACTACCATCCAGAATGGGAAGAACATTCTGGATACTACCATCCAGAACAGGAACAGCATTCTGGATTCTACCACCCAGAACAGGAACAACATCCTGGATACTACCATCCAGAACAGGAACAATGTTCTGGATACTACCATCCAGAACAGGAACAACATTCTGGATACTACCATCCAGAACAGGAACAACATTCTGGATACTACCATCCAGAACAGGAACAATGTTCTAGATTCTACCATCCAGAATGGGAAGAACATTCTGGATACTACCATCCAGAACAGGAAGAACATTCTGGATACTACCATCCAGAACAGGAAGAACATTCTGGATACTACCATCCAGAATGGGAAGAACATTCTGGATACTACCATCATGAACAGGAACAATGTTCTGGATTCTACCATCCAGAACAGGAACAATCTTCTGGATCCTACCATCCAGAACAGGAACAACATTCTGGATACTACCATCCAGAACAGGAAGAACATTCTGGATACTACCATCCAGAACAGGAACAACATTCTGGATACTACCATCCAGAACAGGAACAACATCCTGGATACTACCATCCAGAACAGGAACAACATTCTGGATACTACCATCCAGAACAGGAACAACATTCTGGATACTACCATCCAGAACAGGAACAGCATTCTGGATTCTACCATCCAGAACAGGAACAACATTCTGGATACTACCATCCAGAACAGGAAGAACATTCTGGATACTACCATCCAGAACAGGAACAACATTCTGGATACTACCATCCAGAACAGGAACAACATCCTGGATACTACCATCCAGAACAGGAACAACATCCTGGATACTACCATCCAGAACTGGAACAACATTCTGGATACTACCATCTAGAACAGGAACAACATTCTGGATACTACCATCCAGAACAGGAACAACATTCTGGATACTACCATCCAGAACAGGAACAACATTCTGGATACTACCATCCAGAACAGGAACAACATTCTGGATACTATCATCCAGAACAGGAAGAACATTCTGGATACTATCATCCAGACCAGGAACAACATTCTGGATACTACCATCCAGAACAGAAAGAACATTCTGGATACTACAGTCCAGAATGGGAAGAACATTCTGGATACTACCATCCAGATCAGAAAGAACATTCTGGATACTACAGTCCAGAATGGGAAGAACATTCTGGATACTACCATCCAGAACAGGAACAATGTTCTAGATTCTACCATCGAGAACAGGAACAACATTCTGGATACTGCCGTCAAGAACAGGAACAACATTCTGGATACTACCATCCAGGACAGGAACAACATTCTGGATACTACCATCCAGAACAGGAACAATGTTCTAGATTCTACCATCCAGAACAGGAAGAACATTCTGGATACTACCATCCAGAACAGGAAGAACATTCTGGATACTACAGTCCAGAATGGGAAGAACATTCTGGATACTACCATCAAGAACAGGAACAATGTTCTAGATTCTACCATCCAGAACAGGAACAACATTCTGGATACTACCATCCAGAACAGGAAGAACATTCTGGATACTACAGTCCAGAATGGGAAGAACATTCTGGATACTACCATCCAGAAGAGGAACAGCATTCTGGATTCTACCACCCAGAACAGGAACAACATCCTGGATACTACCATCCAGAACAGGAACAATGTTCTGGATACTACCATCCAGAACAGGAACAACATTCTGGATACTACCATCCAGAACAGGAACAATGTTCTAGATTCTACCATCCAGAATGGGAAGAACATTCTGGATACTACAGTCCAGAATGGGAAGAACATTCTGGATACTACCATCCAGAACAGGAACAGCATTCTGGATTCTACCACCCAGAACAGGAACAGCATTCTGGATTCTACCATCCAGAACAGGAACAACATTCTGGATACTACCATCCAGAATGGGAAGAACATTCTGGATACTACCATCCAGAACAGGAACAACATTCTGGATACTACCATCCAGAACAGGAACAATGTTCTAGATTCTACCATCCAGAATGGGAAGAACATTCTGGATACTACAGTCCAGAATGGGAAGAACATTCTGGATACTACCATCCAGAACAGGAACAGCATTCTGGATTCTACCACCCAGAACAGGAACAACATTCTGGATTCTACCATCCAGAACAGGAACAACGTTTTGGATACTACCATCCAGAACAGGAACAACATTCTGGATACTACCATCCAGAACAGGAACAACATTCTGGATACTACCATCCAGAACAGGAACAACATTCTGGATTCTACCATCCAGAACAGGAACAATGTTCTAGATTCTACCATCCAGAACAGGAACAACATTCTGGATACTACCATCCAGAACAGGAAGAACATTCTGGATACTACCATCCAGAACAGGAACAACATTCGGGATACTACCATCCAGAACAGTAGGAACATTCTGGATACTATCATCCAGACCAGGAACAACATTCTGGAAACTACCATCCAGAACAGAAAGAACATTCTGGATACTACAGTCCAGAACAGGAACAACATTCTGGATTCTACCATCCAGAACAGGAACAATGTTCTAGATTCTACCATCCAGAACAGGAACAACATTCTGGATACTACCATCCAGAACAGGAAGAACATTCTGGATACTACCATCCAGAACAGGAACAACATTCGGGATACTACCATCCAGAACAGTAGGAACATTCTGGATACTATCATCCAGACCAGGAACAACATTCTGGAAACTACCATCCAGAACAGAAAGAACATTCTGGATACTACAGTCCAGAATGGGAAGAACATTCTGGATACTACCATCCAGAACAGGAACAATGTTCTAGATTCTACCATCGAGAACAGGAACAACATTCTGGATACTGCCGTCAAGAACAGGAACAGCATTCTGGATACTACCATGCAGAACAGGAACAACATTCTGGATACTACCATCCAGAACAGGAACAATGTTCTAGATTCTACCATCCAGAACAGGAAGAACATTCTGGATACTACCATCCAGAACAGGAAGAACATTCTGGATACTACAGTCCAGAATGGGAAGAACATTCTGGATACTACCATCCAGAACAGGAAGAACATTCTGGATACTACCATCCAGAACAGGAAGAACATTCTGGATACTACCATCCAGAACAGGAAGAACATTCTGGATACTACCATCCAGAATGGGAAGAACATTCTGGATACTACCATCCAGAACAGGAACAATGTTCTAGATTCTACCATCGAGAACAGGAACAACATTCTGGATACTGCCGTCAAGAACAGGAACAGCATTCTGGATACTACCATCCAGAACAGGAACAACATTCTGGATACTACCATCCAGAACAGGAACAATGTTCTAGATTCTACCATCCAGAACAGGAAGAACATTCTGGATACTACCATCCAGAACAGGAAGAACATTCTGGATACTACAGTCCAGAATGGGAAGAACATTCTGGATACTACCATCAAGAACAGGAACAATGTTCTAGATTCTACCATCCAGAACAGGAACAACATTCTGGATACTACAGTCCAGAATGGGAAGAACATTCTGGATACTACCATCCAGAACAGGAAGAACATTCTGGATACTACCATCCAGAACAGGAAGAACATTCTGGATACTACCATCCAGAACAGGAAGAACATTCTGGATACTACCATCCAGAATGGGAAGAACATTCTGGATACTACCATCCAGAACAGGAACAGCATTCTGGATTCTACCACCCAGAACAGGAACAACATCCTGGATACTACCATCCAGAACAGGAACAATGTTCTGGATACTACCATCCAGAACAGGAACAACATTCTGGATACTACCATCCAGAACAGGAACAACATTCTGGATACTACCATCCAGAACAGGAACAATGTTCTAGATTCTACCATCCAGAATGGGAAGAACATTCTGGATACTACCATCCAGAACAGGAAGAACATTCTGGATACTACCATCCAGAACAGGAAGAACATTCTGGATACTACCATCCAGAATGGGAAGAACATTCTGGATACTACCATCCAGAACAGGAACAGCATTCTGGATTCTACCACCCAGAACAGGAACAACATCCTGGATACTACCATCCAGAACAGGAACAATGTTCTGGATACTACCATCCAGAACAGGAACAACATTCTGGATACTACCATCCAGAACAGGAACAACATTCTGGATACTACCATCCAGAACAGGAACAATGTTCTAGATTCTACCATCCAGAATGGGAAGAACATTCTGGATACTACAGTCCAGAATGGGAAGAACATTCTGGATACTACCATCCAGAACAGGAACAGCATTCTGGATTCTACCACCCAGAACAGGAACAGCATTCTGGATTCTACCATCCAGAACAGGAACAACATTCTGGATACTACCATCCAGAATGGGAAGAACATCCTGGATACTACCATCCAGAACAGGAAGAACATTCTGGATACTACCATCCAGAACAGGAAGAACATCCTGGATACTACCATCCAGAACAGGAAGAACATTCTGGATACTACAGTCCAGAATGGGAAGAACATCCTGGATACTACCATCCAGAACAGGAACAGCATTCTGGATTCTACCACCCAGAACAGGAACAACATCCTGGATACTACCATCCAGAACAGGAACAATGTTCTGGATACTACCATCCAGAACAGGAACAACATTCTGGATACTACCATCCAGAACAGGAACAACATTCTGGATACTACCATCCAGAACAGGAACAATGTTCTAGATTCTACCATCCAGAATGGGAAGAACATTCTGGATACTACAGTCCAGAATGGGAAGAACATTCTGGATACTACCATCCAGAACAGGAACAGCATTCTGGATTCTACCACCCAGAACAGGAACAGCATTCTGGATTCTACCATCCAGAACAGGAACAACATTCTGGATACTACAGTCCAGAATGGGAAGAACATTCTGGATACTACCATCCAGAACAGGAAGAACATTCTGGATACTACCATCCAGAACAGGAAGAACATTCTGGATACTACCATCCAGAATGGGAAGAACATTCTGGATACTACCATCCAGAACAGGAACAGCATTCTGGATTCTACCACCCAGAACAGGAACAACATCCTGGATACTACCATCCAGAACAGGAACAATGTTCTGGATACTACCATCCAGAACAGGAACAACATTCTGGATACTACCATCCAGAACAGGAACAACATTCTGGATACTACCATCCAGAACAGGAACAATGTTCTAGATTCTACCATCCAGAATGGGAAGAACATTCTGGATACTACAGTCCAGAATGGGAAGAACATTCTGGATACTACCATCCAGAACAGGAACAACTTTTTTTTAATTACTGAAGGAAAACAAACATGCACAAACAGCACAATGTTGCCAAAACACTGTGGATTCATTATCAGTGGATCTGGAATCTGATCGTGGATAGATGTCAGATGGCTGTTGGACCAGAACATCAGCATGAAATCCTGCTGTGAGCTACTTGCTGGCGGTCTGACCTCACTGAGCTTTTCTAGTTAACATAATGTATTCATTTGGCCTGTGGGAGGAAGCCGGAGCACCTGGAGAGAGGCCACACATACGTGGAGAGAACATGCTTTCTCCTCACGGAAAGGCCTGGTTGCACCCCCTCCCCTCCGAGCTGAGGCTGTGAAGTAATGATGCTAACACCCACATCCACATACAGCCCTAATGCAACTATCTTCCATAAATATGCATGAAACCAAGCTTGAGACAAACATCGGTACTGTAAGACTCATATTTTGTACTTTTGCAGTCCATATAATTTAAACATCATGTGTACGCATGTCTTTTATTAAACAATAAAATGCTGACATGAAGGAAAAGAAATGATATTTTTATCATGGAATTGTACTGTGATTTTACGTGTATTTCCTCTTTTTCTGCACGTTTCTGGCGCCACAGATGCTGGAATGTCATTGTAATTCACTACTGTGTGTTTTTTCCTACAGTGATGCTCCGCATCTGGACATGAAGGTACAAAATTAAATTAAATTAAATTAAATTAAATTAAATTAAATTAAATTAAATTAAATTAAATTAAAAACACATTAAACCAAACAAAGTTGTCTGCTTTCATTAGCATCCGAAGCAAAATGCCGGTGCTCCTTCCTGACATGTAACGCGAAGCTCCATGTGTTTTTCTTGGTCTTTGGAGGCTTTAAGGTTGACAATGTTCAGTTAGAAGGAGCCTCGTTTTCCCACAACAGAGCATAAACCTGAACTGGTTCTGTTTGTGAGACCAGTTTGTCATTCATTAGGTAACCTCCATGTTTTAAAGGGAAAGTCGCCACTTGGCGTGCTGTTCCACAGCTAATCAGAGGGGGAGATCTTTCTGCATGGATGGAGTAGCTTCTGAGGGCATTTGTTCTTGTTAGTAGAAGTGGGATATATTTTGTTCTGGTTTCCAGTTTGACTGGTCAGGACGTGATGTCATCAACCTGCAGTGTTGCTCTGAGCTGTTCCTGCTGAGTTTAGTTCTGTCTCTTCTAGTCCCACTGAAAGAAACCTGGACAGGTTTTCAGTTCATCACATCTGATTTGCAAAACTGATTAAATGTCTTTAATATTGTGACAAGTATTCATAAATCAGTTAACTAACTAACTAACTAACTAACTAACTAACTAACTAACTTCAGCTGAATCAGTGTCTAAGCCCTTCTCAGCTGTGGCTTTGCTTGGTGGACGTGTGCTGCTCTGCAGCGGCGCTGTCAGTTGATCCACATATGAAGAGCATCTGCTTGTTTCCGTGCTTTTTAACGAGCTGTTTTGTTCCTAACTAAAATGCAAAGCTGTCACAGCGTGAGGTTTGATGACAGCTCCGTTCAGGACAAACTGAGGTACAGGAAGCTGAAGATGAATAATTAAAACGCAGTTTCACAGAAAATACTGACTGTAAAAGAGTTGCCGGGATGTTTTTCAGGAGGAAGAGTGCTTCCACAAGCTAACCGACTTCCTGAGTTGAAGACAGTTGCTACGTTTACATGGAGTTTTAATTCCTCTCTAATCCAGAATAAAAGTTAATTCCACTTTAAACTGATGAAAAACGACCATGTAAACGCTTAATTCCTAACACTAATTTCTATACGGAATTAAACTTAATTCCGATGTCAGCAGCTGGTTTATTCCCATTTTAATTCCGATCTATTTAATTCCTCTGTCATGTAAACCTTTATTCCGCTCTAAGTCCTGTCCCGATGACACGCCTTGTTTTACCTCCCGTGTTCGGTGGTCTATCTTTCTTCTCCTTCTCAGTTGCTGCAAAAAGTGAAGTAGTATGCTGGTGTTGAGCTGCTACTTCACATTTATAATAAAAAATAACTGGCTCTTATTATGTAATTTTTACAAGTTACGACTGAAAAGGCGAGAAGCAGGGAGCCAACTTTGTTTATCTGCGTTATACGTCACGTGCACCCTCTGTCCAATCAGCACCGAGCTGTGAGAAGGTGTGCAGTTTAGCCTTCCAGCTTCTTCTTGTATGACGATGAAGTGACATTTGACTGTTGCAGAGGTAAAAAAACCAAGAAAGACCAGTAGAAAGACCAACATCTGGACTGATTCTCAGCAGCTGGAACGGCTCCAATCTTCTCTTTAGTTTCATTTGCTCTTCTTGTTTGTATTATTCAGGAATAATAAAATCATATATATGAAAAAACAAACATCATCCCATGACACCTTGATGATCTTGATGAACACACAGGACAACACGCTTTGGTGTCCATATCAGTAATAATCCGGCTTTCATCGAGTTCCAGACACAACAGATCCAGTTCACCTGACTGGTGCTGCTCCTTAGACGTGTCTGCCCAGCACACTGGTCTGTGTGGGGGAAACCAGTCATCCAGGCAGACGTGCAGCGTGAGACACGTCTGACCATACTGTTGGTGAGTTGCTGCTACAAAGCGACTAGTTACTTTCAGCCAGTGAACTCGCCATGTGCTGAAAATAAAACCAGTAAATCTTTTCATTTCTGTTCAGTTTTTCACACAACATGATTCTCTTCCAGTATAACCAAATTCATTCTACTCATTCACCCCAGTGACTCACATGACTAGTTTGCTTTCTTCTTTTATTTATGTAATGATTTGAAATAAATCCAACGAGTTAGATTTTCCCTGTGATGGACTGGCGAGCTGTCCAGGGTGTACCCTGTCTTTCGCTCAAAGCCAGCTGGGATAGGCTCCAGCTTCCCCGTGACCCTTCACCGTGACCCTTCATCGTGACTCTTCACCGTGACTCTTCACCGTGACCCTTCACCGTGACCCTTCACCGTGACTCTTCACCGTGACCCTTCACCGTGACCCTTCATCGTGACTCTTCACTGTGACTCCTCACCGTGACCCTTCACCGTGACCCTTCACCGTGACTCTTCACCGTGACTCTTCACAGTGACCCTTCACCGTGACTCTTCACCGTGACCCTTCACCGTGACTCTTCACCATGACTCTTCACCGTGACTCTTCACAGTGACCCTTGACCATGACTCTTCACCGTGACCCTTCACCGTGACACTTCACCGTGACCCTTCACCGTGACTCTTCACCGTGACTCTTCACCGTGACCCTTCACCGTGACTCTTCACCGTGACTCTTCACAGTGACCCTTCACCGTGACCCTTCACCGTGACTCTTCACCGTGACTCTTCACAGTGACCCTTGACCATGACTCTTCACCGTGACCCTTCACCGTGACACTTCACCGTGACCCTTCACCGTGACTCTTCACCGTGACTCTTCATCGTGACTCTTCATCGTGACTCTTCACCGTGACCCTTCACCGTGACTCTTCACCGTGACTCTTCACAGTGACCCTTCACCGTGACTCTTCACCGTGACCCTTCACCGTGACCCTTCACCGTGACTCTTCACAGTGACCCTTCACCGTGACTCTTCACCGTGACCCTTCACCGTGACCCTTCACCGTGACCCTTCACCGTGACTCTTCACCGTGACTCTTCACAGTGACCCTTCACCGTGACTCTTCACCGTGACTCTTCACCGTGACCCTTCACCGTGACTCTTCATCGTGACTCTTCATCGTGACTCTTCACCGTGACCCTTCACCGTGACCCTTCACCGTGACTCTTCATCGTGACTCTTCACCGTGACCCTTCACCGTGACTCTTCACCGTGACCCTTCACCGTGACCCTTCACCGTGACCCTTCACCGTGACTCTTCACCGTGACCCTTCACCGTGACTCTTCACCGTGACCCTTCACCGTGACCCTTCTCCGTGACCCTTCACCGTGACTCTTCACCGTGACTCTTCACCGTGACCCTTCACCGTGACTCTTCACCGTGACCCTTCACCGTGACCCTTCACCGTGACCCTTCACCGTGACTCTTCACCGTGACCCTTTACCGTGACCCTTCACCGTGACCCTTCACCGTGACTCTTCATCGTGACCCTTCACCGTGACTCTTCACCGTGACCCTTCACCGTGACCCGTGACCCTTCACCGTGACCCTTCACCGTGACTCTTCACCGTGACCCTTCACCGTGACCCTTCACCGTGACACTTCACCGTGACTCTTCACCGTGACCCGTGACCCTTCACCGTGACCCTTCACCGTGACTCTTCACCGTGACCCTTCACCGTGACTCTTTACCGTGACCCTTCATCGTGACTCTTCACCGTGACTCTTCACCGTGACACTTCACCGTGACTCTTCACCGTGACTCTTCATCGTGACTCTTCACCGTGACCCTTCACCGTGACTCTTCATCGTGACTCTTCATCGTGACTCTTCACCGTGACCCTTCACCGTGACCCTTCACCGTGACCCTTCACCGTGACCCTTCATCGTGACTCTTCACTGTGACTCTTAACCGTGACCCTTCACCGTGACCCTTCACCGTGACCCTTCATCGTGACTCTTCATCGTGACTCTTCATCGTGACTCTTCATCGTGACTCTTCACCGTGACTCTTCATCGTGACTCTTCACCGTGACCCTTCATCGTGACTCTTCATCGTGACTCTTCATCGTGACTCTTCATCGTGACTCTTCACCGTGACCCTTCATCGTGACTCTTCATCGTGACTCTTCATCGTGACCCTTCACCGTGACTCTTCACCGTGACCCTTCACCGTGACTCTTCACCGTGACCCTTCACCGTGACCCTTCATCGTGACTCTTCACTGTGACTCTTCACCGTGACCCTTCACCGTGACCCTTCACCGTGACCCTTCATCGTGACTCTTCATCGTGACTCTTCATCGTGACCCTTCATCGTGACTCTTCATCGTGACTCTTCATCGTGACTCTTCATCGTGACTCTTCACCGTGACCCTTCACCGTGACTCTTCACCGTGACTCTTCACCGTGACTCTTCACCGTGACCCTTCACCGTGACTCTTCACCGTGACCCTTCACCGTGACCCTTCATCGTGACTCTTCATCGTGACCCTTCACCGTGACTCTTCACCGTGACCCTTCACCGTGACTCTTCACCGTGACCCTTCACCGTGACCCTTCATCGTGACTCTTCACTGTGACTCTTCACCGTGACCCTTCACCGTGACTCTTCATCGTGACTCTTCACCGTGACCCTTCATCGTGACTCTTCATCGTGACTCTTCATCGTGACTCTTCACCGTGACCCTTCACCGTGACCCTTCACCGTGACTCTTCACCGTGACCCTTCACCGTGACCCTTCATCGTGACTCTTCACTGTGACTCTTCACCGTGACCCTTCACCGTGACTCTTCACCGTGACTCTTCATCGTGACTCTTCATCGTGACTCTTCATCGTGACTCTTCACCGTGACCCTTCACCGTGACTCTTCACCGTGACCCTTCACCGTGACCCTTCACCGTGACCCTTCACCGTGACCCTTCACCATGACTCTTCACCGTGACCCTTCACCGTGACCCTTCTCCGTGACCCTTCACCGTGACTCTTCACCGTGACCCTTCACCGTGACTCTTCACCATGACTCTTCACCGTGACTCTTCACAGTGACCCTTCACCGTGACTCTTCACCGTGACCCTTCACCGTGACTCTTCACCGTGACTCTTCACAGTGACCCTTCACCGTGACTCTTCACCGTGACCCTTCACCGTGACCCTTCACCGTGACTCTTCACCGTGACCCTTCACCGTGACCCTTCACCGTGACTCTTCACCGTGACTCTTCACAGTGACCCTTCACCGTGACTCTTCACCGTGACCCTTCACCGTGACCCTTCACCGTGACTCTTCACCGTGACCCTTCACAGTGACCCTTCACCGTGACTCTTCACCGTGACTCTTCACCGTGACCCTTCACCGTGACTCTTCACCGTGACTCTTCATCGTGACTCTTCACCGTGACTCTTCACCGTGACCCGTGACCCTTCACCGTGACCCTTCACCGTGACCCTTCACCGTGACTCTTCATCGCTACTCTTCACCGTGACCCTTCACCGTGACTCTTCACCGTGACCCTTCACCGTGACCCTTCACCGTGACCCTTCACCGTGACTCTTCACCGTGACCCTTTACCGTGACCCTTCACCGTGACCCTTCACCGTGACTCTTCATCGTGACCCTTCACCGTGACTCTTCACCGTGACCCTTCACCGTGACCCGTGACCCTTCACCGTGACCCTTCACCGTGACTCTTCACCGTGACCCTTCACCGTGACCCTTCACCGTGACACTTCACCGTGACTCTTCACCGTGACCCGTGACCCTTCACCGTGACCCTTCACCGTGACCCTTCACCGTGACCCTTCATCGTGACTCTTCACCGTGACTCTTCACCGTGACTCTTCATCGTGACTCTTCATCGTGACTCTTCACCGTGACCCTTCATCGTGACCCTTCACCGTGACTCTTCATCGTGACCCTTCACCGTGACCCTTCACCGTGACCCTTCACCGTGACCCTTCACCGTGACTCTTCACCGTGACCCTTCACCGTGACCCTTCACCGTGACCCTTCACCGTGACTCTTCACCGTGACCCTTCACCGTGACCCTTCACCGTGACCCTTCACCGTGACTCTTCATCGTGACCCTTCACCGTGACCCTTCATCGTGACTCTTCACCGTGACCCTTCATCGTGACTCTTCACCGTGACCCTTCAACGTGACCCTTCATCGTGACTCTTCACCGTGACTCTTCACCGTGACTCTTCACCGTGACCCTTCACCGTGACCCTTCACCGTGACCCTTCACCGTGACTCTTCACCGTGACCCTTCATCGTGACCCTTCACCGTGACCCTTCATCGTGACTCTTCACCGTGACCCTTCACCGTGACCCTTCATCGTGACCCTTCATCGTGACTCTTCACCGTGACCCTTCAACGTGACCCTTCATCGTGACTCTTCACCGTGACTCTTCACCGTGACCCTTCACCGTGACCCTTCATCGTGACTCTTCATCGTGACTCTTCACCGTGACCCTTCATCGTGACCCTTCATCGTGACCCTTCATCGTGACTCTTCACCGTGACCCTTCATCGTGACCCTTCATCGTGACTCTTCACCGTGACTCTTAACCGTGACTCTTCACCGTGACCCTTCACCGTGACCCTTCACCGTGACCCTTCATCGTGACTCTTCACCGTGACCCTTCACCGTGACTCTTCATCGTGACCCTTCATCGTGACTCTTCACCGTGACCCTTCATCGTGACTCTTCACCATGACCCTTCACCGTGACTCTTCACCGTGACCCTTCATCGTGACTCTTCATCGTGACTCTTCATCGTGACCCTTCATCGTGACCCTTCATCGTGACCCTTCATCGTGACTCTTCACCGTGACCCTTCATCGTGACCCTTCATCGTGACTCTTCACCGTGACCCTTCATCGTGACCCTTCATCGTGACTCTTCACCGTGACTCTTCACCGTGACTCTTCATCGTGACCCTTCATCGTGACTCTTCATCGTGACCCTTCATCGTGACTCTTCACCGTGACCCTTCACCGTGACTCTTCACCGTGACCCTTCACCGTGACTCTTCACCGTGACTCTTCACCGTGACTCTTCATCGTGACCCTTCATCGTGACTCTTCATCGTGACCCTTCATCGTGACACTTCACCGTGACCCTTCACCGTGACTCTTCACCGTGACCCTTCACCGTGACTCTTCACCGTGACCCTTCATCGTGACCTTTCAGCGTGATGGTAATATGTCTAACGTAATAAACAGCGGCGCCAGAGTCCGGTCCTGGAGGTCCACTCCTGCAATGTTTAGATGAATTCCTTCTCCAACACACGCAAATCACATGGATGTCTTGTTACCAGGCCTGTGCAGACCTGCATGACGTGAGAATCAGGGATCTCAGACATTTTTCCCAGGTCTGTTGGTGTTGCAGGGCAGCAGCTCTGCAGGTCCAGAATATCCGAGTCCTGCTTCCCAAGATGTCTTCTTCATTTTAACGTAAATTCCATTTCCGCTTGGCGGCAGCAGGCTGTGTGAGGTGCGCTTGTCCTCCCTCCTGTTGTATGGGCTGAAAGTGTGACACACGACATCACATCACATCAAATCAATCAAATCAAGCTTCCTTTCTTGAGCACTGTTCATGCCGCGGCAACACAAAATTCTTTACGAGATAAAACCAAGTCATAAAGATTAAAACAAATAGTAGATAACGCACACACACACACACACACACACACACACCCACACACACACATGACCCTGTGCGAGTACGAGGCTGTGGAGGTGGAGTTAAGCAAACACTGCTGCTTGCTCCTCCTCCCCTGATTGGAGGAGCAGCAGGTCTACAGAAAGCAGGTTTCAGTAAACTGGATTTCCATGTGTGTCCATCCAAATTAACAATATTTCCTTTCTGTTTTGGGTTTAAGCCGTAAATCCTTCTCTTTCTGAAGAGGTGGGCTCCGTTCTTCTTTCTCCAGCTAATCCGGATGCTGCTGTTTGCTATGAGATCCATTTATGGAGTGAATCTTTAGCACACTGTCCGCTGGTAATTCCACTTGGCCGGAATTATGCCTGGATCAGAGAGGAGAAAAGTCGGATTTATCTGTGGATCTGCAGCTGTTTTCATTCATGCAGCGTGTGTGCAGGTCCGAACATTTTCCTCCTGCAGGGCTCAGAAACACATTCAGGAAACAGAAACGTTGCTGCGGTGCCATGGCAACCAATATCCAGAGGAAAACCAAACAAATCACCTGGTGATGCTCCGATGCAGATTTACAGCTTAAAGATCCACTCTGTGTTGTGTCAGTCCAGATGGATGTAGACCTGGGTTTGGACCTGCAGGGTGTTGGGAAGCACAGAGATGCAGAGATGAAGGAGAAGTCGCCCGTCGGTCTGGTGCTGCCAAAGGAAACAGGGAGCAGTTGGAGCAGCGGGAGGAATACTAATGAAGCCTACATAAAACCTCCACCGGCACACTTTGACCACATGCACTCAGTGAGCCTTATCTCCTAACCAGTCACTTTATAAATCCACCGGGTGTAGCTGCGTGGAAGCATAAAATCCGTTGGCCGCCATGCTCTCTGAGTGACCTTACTGTGTGCTTCTCCGCCCCTCCATCAAAGCGCCGTCCTTCCTCCGGCTCAGACAGCAGCAGGCTGAATGAAAAGGCTCGCCGGGCCTCGTCCTGGCGACTCTTCTGCCTCCGTCGCTCTCATACGCCTGGAATGATCTGTAATGGCCTCCGAACACTTTGCAGCTCTCTGCAGGAGGCGGCTGTTTGTGCGTGAGCGTGCACCCTCACATGAAGGAGCCTGCTGCTTTCATTTTCCTCCAGTGGTCTGTGAAGCACTCACTGTCAGACTCTGGCGACGGCGCCCGTCAGAGGAGGAAGGCTTCTCCTCACCATTGCAGGAAGTGGCTGCATCGCCATGGTCTCTCCATTTTAAACAGCGACTCAGACGAAGAGTTTCTTACAGACAGGTCTGTTAACTATTAACTGGTCTGAGTGAAAGTCAGCGGGTGTCTCCACGTCTTTAACTCAACAACAAGACCTTCAGGACATGAATCAGCCGACGACACGCAGCAGAACCTTACCGCTGTCCGACCACGCTGAAGCGTCCTACGGGGCTCAGTGGACACATGAGGATGAGATCAGGAGCGCTCCTGTCGCCTCTCAATCCCTCCGACACGAAAGGCGACGGACGAGGTGATGAAAGCCGTGCAGACTCCAAGATGGCCGCACAGTCGCAGCCATTCGGCCTCACGGCAGAAAAACAGCAGTTTCATAGTAAAGTCTGGAAAGCAGGAAGGTCTCAGACAGTCTGACGACCTCTCAGCTGCTGCTGGGTAGGAACACACGTCCAGCCAGTCGGCGGGGGGGGGCAGAGCAGCTGCCAGGTGCCGTTTGCATCACCTGGAAGTCACCTTGGACCAACACCTGCAGTTCATCTCAGCTCAGCTGGAAAAGCATCTGAGCTGCTCGACGACGGCGAGGAGGAGACGGAGGACAGCAGATCTCAGCGACACGTCACCATGAGCATCACTAAAAGGGATGAAAGTATGAAAAATAAAAGAATAAAGAAAAACAGACATTTATCTCCAGAGGTTCCCAACCGGAGGCCCGCCACACCCGGGGAGGTCACCAAGGAGTGGGGGTTTGGACTGAGTGGGGGCAGGTTCAGGTGTTTCTGCTTTTAGCATTTAGACGTTTTGTTGACGTGGATCCAGCATCTGGGAGCAGGAAGCCTCATCTTTCACACCAGCCAGTCAGAGACCAGCTTCCACAGCCATGTGGGCGGAGCCTGGAGGCAGCGTGATGGGAAGAACATGCAAACTCCACGCAGAGAGGTCCAGATCCAGACCTGGAACCTTGTGGTGCTGAGCCAGCGCTGGTCGGGACAAGAGGTCAAAGACGTTCAGTAAAACCTCCACACTTCCACGCCAGAGTGGAGGATGTGTGTGTTTGTGTGTGTGTGTGTGTTCTAACAGGCAGGTAGCTGGCAGGACAATCTGCAGCCTGTCGTCCAGAACCAGCAGCCAGACAGAAGTCCTGCTGCGACTGTCTTTCACATAGCTGCACTAGCAGCTCACCGTTTCTGCATGTTTACCATGCAGATGCTGCGTTTTGGTCACACACACACACAGAGAGTGTCCTGTAGGATAACTTCATGTG
This sequence comes from Telmatherina bonti, assembly GCF_933228915.1. Classification (NCBI taxonomy): domain Eukaryota; kingdom Metazoa; phylum Chordata; class Actinopteri; order Atheriniformes; family Telmatherinidae; genus Telmatherina; species Telmatherina bonti. The sequence continues at coordinate 35,766,374 of NC_136618.1, forward strand.
CACGGCCAGCTGGGTCTGCTGCGAGGAAGCAGACTGGTGAGCGGTGGACCTCACTGTGTTCTGCCCTCACGCTGCTCTCCCCGTCTGCAGACGTTTGGTCACTAAAGTCGCCTTTCTGATGGAAATGAAGAGCTTTTTTAAATGCAGCCGAGCGTTTAAATATTCATCTGCACATGCAGATTGCATTTTAAACTCTTTGCTGTTTGATTATGTTGTCAGTTTGTGCAGCTCGGGGATTAAATGACTTTCTGAAAGAATAAACTAAAAACTGTTTTCTGCTTTTTAACATAAAAACATAAAAGTTCAGAGGATTAAACACATGAATTTCTCATGTTACTGGAGGAGTACTTACCAAAGCAGCAGCTGTGTGGCTTGGATTAAACAGAGAGTTTATTTGGAGTGAAGGCCCATCAGCTGGATGCTGTCGGACGTGTGACGCTCTCATACACACACGGTAAATGTTAGGAAGCAGAATCATGGTGGTGGAGACCAGCAGCTGCACGCAGAGCGTCTCTAGAAACAGCAGAGCGGTGAAACCAGCTGCAGAGGTGAGTGGACATGTATCCTGTCTGGATGGCTGTCTTCCAGACGATGGTCCTCTGTTGCGCCGTCAGGGAGGAGGAGGGAGGGAATGGCGTCTCTGTCACGTCCTGAAGAAGCTGCAGGGCTTCATACTGATGGATCATGTCCAGGATCTGGTTCCTGTTCGCTGCAGTAAAAGAGCTGGAATGTGAAGGTCTCAGAAGATGTTTTCTCCTCCACATGAGGACTGTGGTAGTTTTCCTGCAGTCTGCTTTCACAGCCTGCTTTGCAGAACTTTTAATTGGACCAGTACATGTTCAGAAGGTCACATCCACTTATTAAAACAGTGAGTAGAACTAATTAAACTGTATTTTAATCTAACTTTTCTCCCAGACTGATGTGGAATTAAATAAGACAGAAAAATGCAACAGTTGGTGGTGGATCAGATGCAACAGGAGGGCTGCATGAATGGTTTGAGATGTTTATCCTCAACAGAGGGCATGAAGAGCCAGAGAACTGCTTCAGATGGGACAGCAGTGGGACATGTTGGCCTGGTTTCTCCTTCCCAGCAAAGTGCAGCGATGTTGACTGTTTCTGTTGGGAAGTCAGACGACAGATCCAACCAGCAGGATGAACCTGACTGCTTTTAAAATGGCACTGCAGGTTTCCAAGCCAACGGTTAGCAGAGTGAACACGTAGCTCGTGACGCTCGCGCTCCCTGGTTTCACAGCTGCAGCTCAGACTCGTCGTTTCCTTCAGTGTTGCAGCACTTTGTGTCCATCTAACGGTGTTTTTCTCGGTGTCTTAGTGATGAATCCGTCCATAGTTTGGTGCCGCATGTTGGTGACACCTTACAGGAAAATGTTGCACACCTTCACCTCACTGTATTTCACTCTCAGCAGCTTATTATTTATTTACCTGTCCAAAACCACAGGTGGAGTGATGTTCTAAAACCTGGCAACTTTCAACAGACTGCAACAGTTCGGTGTTGGTAACCTATCCACATGTCCAAACCTGGCAACCAGCTGAGTAACCAGCTGAGTAAGGCTGGATTAGCAACAGTTAGCTTTTCTAACCGCAGCCAGAACAAGTCCAGTCCAGATTCATGTCTGAACAAAGAAGAGTTTTAATCAGGTTAAAGTAGCAGAAGCTGTAGGAGGAAACACAGCGCTGTGCCTCTTCTTTACACGAGCTAAAAGCAAAGGGACATAACTCAGACATGATCTCCTGAACATGCAGTTTGTTGCAGGATGATAAATGAGATTAGCAACGGCTGCTGTCCCTTACTCCACCACTAGGTGTCATTGATAAATACTAACTGTTCGTTTACGCTTTAATAGTCTATTCTTGCTTTAAAATGACTCGTTGGTTCAGTTTGACACCCTCCATTACATTGTTTAAAACCTTTATTTACAACAGCACCGTGACATTAATGACATTACCTTGTGAATAATAAAACCTGAATGTGAGAACCACTCACATTGTCTCTGACGGACACATCAGTCACCAGAGAAGAAGCCTTCCTCTCTGCTGGATGGGTTTGTAACATTAAACCATGCCGTGCCAAGACTTTGTGCACATATTTAAAAACAGTTCAGTAAAAAGCAAGCAGCCATTCCTGCAAGCTGTGTCTCTTTCCTCTCTACTAAGATGTCAGGAAAAGCCTGACCTTGAACCGGAAATGGCTGGAACCATGTGAAGTCCATTCACGTACCGGGGAATAAAGAGAAGATGGAGGCAGGGACACAAAGACGGGCAGATGGAGAAACATATGAAAGATGTTATTCAATAAGGAGACAGGAAGGCTCTGGGGGAATATCTGGATGTGTTTGCATGCAGAAGAAAACCTCATTTATCTGTCCAGCTCTGACTCTGAGTCGGACCAGACTGTATGACACACATCATACAGTCTGGATGGATCAAACTGTCCCTGCCTCATCAGCTGAAGAGGGAGGCAGAGTTCCCTCTGCACCGCGGACACTCAGACGATGCTCTTCACTACACACAGATGCACACACACACACACTTATCCTCCCTGTTTAAAACCAGTTCACCTGCAATTCTGTCCTTTACAGTTCCACTCTTCCTGGAGTTGTTTTGTCTGGACCAGTACACAGGACCAGTACACAGGACCTGTACACAGGACCAGTACACAGGACCTGTACATAGGACCAGTACACAGGACCTGTAGATAGGACCAGTACACAGGACCTGTAGATAGGACCAGTACACAGGACCAGTACATAGGATCAGTACACAGAACCTGTACATAGGACCACTACACAGGACCAGTACCTGAGACCAGTACATAGGACCAGTACATGAGACCAGTACACAGGACCAGTACACAGGATCAGTACATGAGACAAGTACATAGTACCAGTACACAGGACCAGTACACAGGATCAGTACATGAGACAAGTACATAGTACCAGTACACAGGACCATTACACAGGACCAGTACATAGGACCAGTACATATGACCAGTACATAGGACCAGTACACAGGACCAGAACACAGGACCTGTACTTAGGACCAGTACATGAGACCAGTACATAGGACCAGTACATGAGACCAGTACACAGGACCAGTACACAGAACCAGTACATAGGACCAGTACATGAGACCAGTACATGAGACCAGTACATAGGACCAGTACATGAGACCAGTACACAGGACCAGTACATAGGACCAGCAAACAGGAGCTGTACACAGGACCAGTTCATAGGACCAGTACGCGGGATCGGTACACAGAACCGGCACACAGGACCTGTTTTGGTGGCCTCTTCAGCTGCTGTTTAGCGTAGCTGAATGCTACATGTGGGTCGTTCAGCTTGCAGCCTGCAATGAGACTCCATGTTGTTCAGGTGTGTTGCAGAACGGTGCAGGGCCGGGTTTGAGCACGGCACCCCTGCTCTACTTGGTCAATCACAGAGCAGCAACTTCATGCAGGAAAATTAGACAATTAAATTGGCTTTGAATGTAACCTGTTTGTTGGTCTGAGTATCTCAGAAACTGCTGGTCTACTGGGATTTTCCCACACAACCCCAGTACCACACCTGCCAGCTACAGGAACCTGCACTCGACACAGACTCAACCAAACCGGAGGAGAAGATGGAAGAACAATGCAACATGGGCAGCCACACAAAGAACTAATGACTGTGAACTGTTTCTCTTCTGTTGGCTCATTTTACACTCAAACACACATGGCCATTTATCATTTTTCTCATTTTTCATGAGCAAGTTTAGAGACACTGGTTGACTGGTTGGCTGCACGCGTAGAGTTGAGCTGAGTTTGTAACCTTGTTGCAGTGGAATGACTCTGTTTGTCCTAAGGTCACAAGGTCCCAGTCCTGTGGAGGCTGTTGTGTGGAAGCTGCCTGGATTAAAGATGAAAGGATTCACAGCTGCTATGGATCTTCTTTAACTATGGCTGAGGTCCAACTGGTCTGACTGGGAGGCGTTTAGCTTTTTCTGTTTTCATTAGTTTACTTTTTCCTTTTTATTGGGAAAGTTTTGATTCCACTGAGCATGAAATCAATTCATTGTTAAAGTTTATGTTCATATGTGATGGGATGTGAACGTAATTGTAGGTTTTAAATAAGTTTCAGTACCACCATGTCCTGGTTTAACCTCCACAGCCTACCAGAGTCCTGCTGCTGACCATGTCCATCCCTTTCTGAGCACAGTGTAGCATCTTCTGATGGAAACTTCCAGCAGGATGATGCACCATGTCACAAAGCTCACATCATCTCCACCATGACGATGTCCACATGACCACTGCTGGAATAATCCTGTTACATCAGCATCTGTTCATCATTCTCAGCCTCAGTTTTCAGCCTGTAAAGACAAAGAAAGATGATCTCTGTCCAACACCATCCCTGTCCTTTTCATGCTAGCAGCAACGCAGCAGAAACAAACCAGCTGTAGAAACATCAGCATGACATTTCAAGACATTGTAGCTCCCCACTCATCACACACGCTCGGTCAGGAGCCCGAGGCATCTGTTTTCTAAGCGTAGCCAACATATTTACCAACAGCTTCCCCTTAATCCATCGTGCTCTTTTGGTGCTGTAATCAGCAGCAGATAATGACCAGTGATGGTGGAGAAATGGGTTTACATACAGCATAGTGGGACAGGAAATTAAACATGGATTAGAGAGATGGTTTATCCTTGCTGTTTGATAGGAAAGGCAAATTATAAAACATGAGTAATGATGGGGTGTTAAGGTCTGACTGTAGCACCATAGAAATCAGCTTACACACCTTATTTTTCTCTGAATCCACAAAGTCTGTTTTACGTGTTTTATTGCTGATGTGGTGATGAGGATTAGGCTGAAAATAAGACCTGCTGTTTCTGCAGCTCACGGCTTTCATCACAATATCAGAGCTTCATATCAATGTTTCATTTCACTACCGGGCTTGATTCCAGACCAGATTTTGTAAATAATAATTTGGAAAAAGAAAGAAATCAGCTGCTGAGGAAGACTGCTTGCTCTGTAACGAACTGCATGTGGTGTTTCTTCTTACTGCACACGAGGGTGGAGAAACCACCGACACAGAAAGGTGGCAGCAAACAGCAAACACACTTTATTACTTTTGTGTTAGAGGAGGGGGTTGGGATGGGGGGCTGGAGCCCTCATGTGCCTTTTTCTAACAACAGCCACAGATAATTTCATCAGTGTTTCCTCTGCTGTCACTGCTCTGCTTGACTCTTCTGCTCCACTCCTCCTAAAAGCCAACTGAAGCCATTTGGTGCTGCACAAACTGTCAGACACACAAGTACATTTCAACTGACTCTGATGTTTCTGTAAATGCAGCAGTCTCTGATGCTTCATACTCCCACTGGGGAAAAAGCAGCACTGCTCACATGACACTGCGCTAATGAGGCCAATAATGTACAAACTATTAGTCTGTAGAAGTATTTTGTTTCATTGTCACATGTGTTCCAGTCCTGTTCTGTTGCAAGCTCTGGCTGCAGCCTTGGTCCCTGTAGTTGCATCGGCTTTGAGTCCTCCAGCCTGCATAACCAGGCGGCATGCAGCTTGTCATGCATCCAATCATGTTGTTAGGAGGATAAATCATTACTGATTGCATATAACATTGATTTCTTCTTGTTCTACACTTGCTTGGCAAAATAAATGAAGTCTGTGCTTAGAAAAATGTACCATTGGCTTTAATAGATTCCAATTAGAGGATATAACTAAAATTTCATATAAATATATTTAACAGCACCCTGTGATTGGCTGGTGACCTCTCCAGGTGTTCCTGTTTGATTGGTGGGAAAGAATCAAACTAAGCAGTTAAGAAAATGAATGAATGAAGTGATCGATGTAAAAGAGATGAGGATGGTGGTGACGGAGCATGCTTCACTGTGTAGAACTTCACACTTTTACCTGAGGAGTGAATAAATGGTTAAAACATTTTTCTCTTCTTCTTCAATAATTCCATTAACACCAATATGTTTCTGAGGCTCGTCAAGAGAAAACCATAATGCCTATGGTTTGGAGTATGAGGGGGAAGGTGGGGTGGGGGGAGGCTGGTAGGCGTGGTCCCCTGTCCCTTAATTCTCTAGTTTAGATTTTTGAAAGCACCCATAGTTTACCCTTCTCGGTTAGCCACAGCTGCTGCGTAAGCCCCTCCCCCGTCCAGAAGAAGTCTCTAGAAAATTAAATGAAATGAAGAATACCTTATTAATCCCCAAAGGGAAATCCAGTACCAGTACCATCTCAGCTTCCTTAAGAAGTACAGTCTGCTCTGACCTTTCTTGTAGATGTAGTCAGTGTTGCATTTCCAGTCCAGTTTGTTGTCCAGCTGAACTCCAAGATACTTGTATTCCTCCACCACCTCCACCTCCTCTCCCAGGATGGAAACAGTGCTTTGTTTATTCTTCTTCCTCCTGAAGTCAACAATCATCTCTTTTGTTTTGCTGCTATTTAATATGAGATGATTGTCACCGCACCATTTAACAAACTGACTGACCAGTTCTCTGTACTCTGCTTCTTGTCCATCCCTGATACACCCCACAACTGCAGAGTCATCAGAGTATTTCTGCAGATGACAGGACTCAGAGTTGTACTGGAAGTCTGAGGTGTACAGAGTGAAGAGGAATGGCCAGAGTACAGTTCCTTGTGGTGCACCAGTGCTGCTGACCTCCATCTCAGACACACAACCTTTCAGTCTCACAAACTGGGGTCTGTTTGTGAGGTAGTCATAGATCCAGGTGGTTGTGGAGGTATCCACCTGGAATTTATGGAGCTTCTCACATAACAAAGCAGGCTGAATGGTATTAAAAGCACTGAGAAATGAAAGAACATGACCCTCAGAGTGCTGCCTGAATGGTCCAGATGAGAGTGTGCTCTCTGGAGCAGGTATATGATGGTATCTTCAACCCCAAGTCCATTACGATATGCAAACTGGAATGGGTCCTGAAAGGTGTTTACTTGCTTGTTGAGGTGAGCCAGTAAGAGTCTCTCCAGGACTTTCATGATGTGAGATGTCAGGGCAACTGGTCTGTAGTCACTTGGTTCAGCTGGTTGTGTTTTTTTAGGCACTGGAACAAGGCAGGAGGTTTTCCACAGCACTGGGACTCTATTTTGTCTCAGACTGGTGTTGAAAAGGTGCTGGAGAATCGGACATAGTTGTTTTGAGCAGGTCTTGAGAACTCTGGGACTGACACCATCTGGACCTGCAGCCTTGTTCTGGTTCAGTTTCTCAAGTTGCTTCTTAACCTGATTGCAGGAGACAAACAAGGTGGAGGTCTCAGGATGTCCTGATGTGGAGGGAGATGAAGCTGTGTTCTGGTCCATGACTGAGCTGCAGGGTGACAGATTGGAGGCGTGACAGGAAAGCAGTGGGCTTATGGAGGGTGTGTGATCTGTTGGGCTGGAGGTAGGGGGTGAACTGAACCTGTTGAAGAATATGTTCAGCTCATTAGCTCTGTCCAGACCTCCATCAGGCTGGTCCCCCTTTAACTTGAAGCCGGTGATCTTCTTCATTCCAGACCACACATCCCTCAGGTTATTCTGCTGGAGCTGACTTTCTAACTTCTTCCTGTAGTCCTCCTTGCACTTCTTAGTTTGGGTTTTAAGTTGTTTTTGTGTTGCCCTCAATAACTCCGTGTCTCCATCCCTGAAGGCTTTCTTTTTGATGTTCAGCAGCTTTTTCAGGTCACTGGTGATCCAGGGTTTGTTATTGGGGAAGCACCTCACTGTTCTTGTTGGGACGATGCTGTCCACACAGAAGTTTATGTAATCTGTCACACACTCAGTCATGGCGTTGATGTTGTCTCCATGAGGTTCACAGAGGACGTTCCAGTCTGTAGCCTCAAAGCCTCCTCTAAGAGCATCTTCAGCTTCAGCAGACCAGATTTTGATAGTCTTTGTGATGACTGGTTGCTGCTGAACGATGGGCTTGTAGGTGGAGGTGAGAAGAACCAGATTATGGTCAGATCTTCCTAAAGGAGGCAGGGCAGAACAACTGGATCCATTATTCATATTTGCATAAAATAAGTCCAACATCTTATTTTCTCTGGTGGAGCAGCTGACAAACTGCTGGAATGTTGGTAGAGTTGCAGAGAGGGAGACGTTGTTGAAGTCTCCGGAGATCGCCATGAATGAGTTTGGATGCTGTGTTTGTAGCCGAGCAACGACGGGGCTGATGACGTCACAGGCTGTGTCTGGTGCGGTACCAGGTATTATATAAACCACTACCAGAATAACACAGGTAAACTCTCTGGGTAAATAATATGGACGGAAGCTCACAGCTAACAGTTCCATGTCCCTTGTGCATCTCTTCTCCTTGACAGTAACATGTCCAGGGTGACACCAACGCTGGTTAACCAGCACTGCAATTCCACCACCCTTTAGCTTTCCGCTGTGTTGTCTACTGCGGTCTGCACGGACCGTTTTAAAGCCCGGTACAGACACATTACAGTCAGGGATGTGTTCATGCAGCCATGTCTCGGTGAAGCACATAATACTGCACTCTCTGTATTCTTTCTGAGACCTTGTTAGCATCTCCAGCTCGTCCGTTTTGTTAGCTAGCGATCTCACATTACCCATGAGGACAGTCGGGAGAAATGGTTTAAATCTCCATCGCCTTCTTCATTCTCTGACTCCCGCTCTGCATCCTCTTCTCTTTCTTTTCATCTCCATCGGGATTTGATGTGTTGTTTCGCTGATAATCCTGATTTGGGAGATTTTAATCAGTTGATCTCAATTGTAAACAAGTCATTGACACTCATCATAACAAACCTTGAAAGAGCAAAAATATGCAGAAAAATCTTCCTTGCAGCACACCCTCCGAACCGGCATGAAATCCTCAGAAAAAAATCCCTAATTTGAGGTAATATCTATGCAAGACGACTTTGTACTTTTAAAAAAAAATCAAGATAGCAAGTCAGAGCTACTACAATTTGCTGCCAACAGACGGCGCAATCTAGAAGTTTAGCACTTTAGCTTCTAGCATTCTAGAAGCAGCGTAAGCCCCTTCCCCGTCCAGAAGAACTCTCTAGAAGCAGCTCAAGCCCCTCTTCCGTCCAGAAGAACTCTCTAGAAGCCTGGTCCTCCTGCAGCGTCCAGCTTCCAGCTGCAGGCAGAGCAGGAGGTGATCACTGCTGCTGCAGGACCAGACTGAAGTCCCACTGATTGATCCATCCATTACTGTCAGATGTTAATAAAGCTGTGGACAAAAACAAATACAGAGTAAAAAGTCCTGTAAGAGGTTGCAGACTGGAGAAAAGTCGCCGGACTATTTAATAATAATTTTTTTCTTTAAATGAAGTCCCAGAGAGGTCTGAAAATGGTTTCGTTTCACATCAAAGTGCGGCGTTATCAGCAGAGGTCTGCTGTGTGCATCAGTGTGTCATGAAACTGACAAACATTCCACGTTGTGTGATTAAACTCTCCTTTTTCTGTAATTAATTCATCATAATTAATGCAGTGAACTCACATCTTGATTATTTACATCATATAATATTTCAGGCATATTATTACACAGCACTGCAACATAAACACAATGAAAAAGAATGAATTCTTTGTTTTTGTCACCATATATTTGTCTACAGATGGACAGCTGAAGGTAACTGTCACTCCAGAGATGAAATGCTCTTATTTCTGGTCGTTCGTCACGTAAACGTGCTGCTGCGCCTTTCCTCACATTTCCAAACCTCTGAAAGGGATGCTTTGGTTCAGATACATGGCGTTAAAGCTGCACTTTGCTTTGCAGCTCCATGTCACTCAACAGTAATTTGAATTACTAACCATGAAAGGAAACGCAAGTATTGACGGAGGGACAGAAAGCAACAAGGCATGCAGTCGGACATGAGTCACCATCAGACGGACTTGTACATGATGGCGAGGTCTCAGAGAAGAGACAGGACGATATAGCCGTCGTTGGTGGTGGTGGTGGTGGTGGTGGTGGTGGGGGGGGGGGGGGTACAGCTGTGTAGTGACGTCCCTCACAAGAAACTTCCTACACACTCCTGCTGAGGATGTTTACTTTATGTATTTATTTTTAGAAAGTTTTTTACCATAAGCCTGTTCTATGGATGTTTTGACAACATAATACAGGAAAACCCTGTGAAGATTAAACTTTAATAGTGAAACACGGCACTACTCAATAATGTATTCATCTGTATTTTGATCTCTATACTGAACATAAGCAGAAACATCTTTGCTACTTCATCTGCTTCGTTCAGCTCCACTTTACTTTATATCTATAAAACATGCATGTTTACAGATGATGGAACAACAGACTGCTTCTCCTCCAGGAAGCATCACGATGCATTGCAGTCTTGTACACAGTCACACATCCTCAAAGCAGATTCAGAAGCAACAAAAATTCTTTGTAGATGTTTATTTATTCCAGTTTGATTTTTAGAACAATGTGCTGATGAAATGGCTTGAAGTTAGAGCCAGTCGGTGAAAACAATGCCAGAACAAATAAAGCTGCGATATCCGTCTGACTGAATGTTGACACTTTCTGAAGAGGACGTAAAAGTCATAAATCCAGCGGATGTGACGACTGCGCTGCAGAGAAACACTGATTAAATGTGTGATTTGGCTCAAATCAAGACCACTTGTAGACCTGCCCTGAAGAGTTTCAGAATGACTTAAAAACAGAATAAGTTTATAAGAAGATAAAATGTTGTATCTGAAACATCCATGTCTGACCATGATTTGTAAACTCACACTAATCATTAATGGATTTCTGATGTGTGTAAGTGTGTGAGGGAAAAGTAAAGAATATCTTTTCCTGATGAAACAGGCGTCCAGGTTATGGATGTTAGACGGCAGGACCAGACTGTAAATGAGGAGGCCAGTATTGCTTTTAGCTTTACTCTTCATCATAGCAGCAGTGTCTTACTGCTGGAGAGAGGGTTGAGAATGATTTGTCTCAGCTTACAGGGCTCATGGCCCCATAATAGTTTCCCCAAGGAGCTTAAATCTAATTTAGTGGACTTTTATTGGCCATCATGATTAATTTCTCTAATGACTTAGAGTCTCCTGTTCACCTATCTTCAGTGAAACACAGATAATTACATGCCAACGACCAGATCTGAGATTTTTCTCTCTATTGTTTCTTATTTAGATAAAAGGATTCATCTGAACTAGTTCTGCTTCATTGGAGTCGTTTCTTTGTTGCACAATGTTGAGACGCTGGCAGGAGATTTACTGTTAATGTCCCCAGATAAAGACATAAAACACGGGATAAATCCAAACACAAGTTCACATGATTACCTTTGTTTGGACAAGCTGGGAACACAGTAGAGACGCAGTGGAGACACAGTGGAGACACAGTGGGGACACAGTGGAGACGCAGTGGAGTCACAGTGGAGACACAGTGGGGGCACAGTGGAGACACAGTGGGGACACAGTGGAGACACAGTGGAGTCACAGTGGAGACACAGTGGGGACACAGTGGAGACGCAGTGGAGTCACAGTGGAGACACAGTGGGGACACAGTGGAGACACAGTAGAGACAGAGTGGAGACGAAGTGGAGTCACAGTGGAGACACAGTGGAGACACAGTGGAGACACAGTGGGGACACAGTGGAGACGCAGTGGAGTCACAGTGGAGACACAGTGGGGACACAGTGGAGACGCAGTGGAGACACAGTGGAGACACAGTGGGGACACAGTGGAGACGAAGTGGAGACACAGTGGGGACACAGTGGGGACACAGTGCAAACACAGTGGAGACACAGTGGAGACACAGTGGAAACACAGTGGAGACACAGTGGAGACAGAGTGGAGACACAGTGGAGACGCAGTGGAAACACAGTGGAGACACAGTGGGGACACAGTGGAGACACAGTGGGGACACAGTGGAGACACAGTGGGGACACAGTGGAGACACAGTGGAGACACAGTGGGGACACAGTGGGGACACAGTGCAAACACAGTGGAGACACAGTGGAGACACAGTGGAGACAGAGTGGAGACACAGTGGAGACGCAGTGGGGACACAGTGGAGACACAGTGGAGACAGAGTGGAGACAGAGTGGAGACACAGTGGAGACACAGTGGAGACGCAGTGGAGACAGAGTGGAGACACAGTGGAGACACAGTGGAGACACAGTGGAGTCACAGTGGAGACACAGTGGAGACAGAGTGGAGACACAGTGGAGACGCAGTGGAGACGCAGTGGAGTCACAGTGGAGACACAGTGGAGACACAGTGGAGACGAAGTGGAGACACAGTGGAGACACAGTGGAGACAGAGTGGAGACGAAGTGGAGACACAGTGGAGACACAGTGGAGACGCAGTGGAGTCACAGTGGAGACAGAGTGGAGACGCAGTGGAGTCACAGTGGAGACACAGTGGAGACGCAGTGGAGACGCAGTGGAGTCACAGTGGAGACACAGTGGAGACACAGTGGAGACGAAGTGGAGACACAGTGGAGACAGAGTGGAGACAGAGTGGAGACACAGTGGAGACACAGTGGAGACGCAGTGGAGACAGAGTGGAGACACAGTGGAGACGCAGTGGAGACACAGTGGAGTCACAGTGGAGACACAGTGGAGACAGAGTGGAGACACAGTGGAGACGCAGTGGAGACGCAGTGGAGTCACAGTGGAGACACAGTGGAGACACAGTGGAGACGAAGTGGAGACACAGTGGAGACACAGTGGAGACAGAGTGGAGACGAAGTGGAGACACAGTGGAGACACAGTGGAGACGCAGTGGAGTCACAGTGGAGACACAGTGGAGACAGAGTGGAGACGCAGTGGAGTCACAGTGGAGACACAGTGGAGACGCAGTGGAGACGCAGTGGAGTCACAGTGGAGACACAGTGGAGACACAGTGGAGACGAAGTGGAGACACAGTGGAGACAGAGTGGAGACGAAGTGTAGACACAGTGGAGACACAGTGGGGACAGAGTGGAGACGCAGTGGAGTCACAGTGGAGACACAGTGGAGACGCAGTGGAGACGCAGTGGAGTCACAGTGGAGACACAGTGGAGACACAGTGGAGACGAAGTGGAGACACAGTGGAGACACAGTGGAGACGCAGTGGAGTCACAGTGGAGACACAGTGGAGACAGAGTGGAGACGCAGTGGAGTCACAGTGGAGACACAGTGGAGACGCAGTGGAGACACAGTGGAGACACAGTGGAGACACAGTGGGGAGACAGTGGAGATACTGTGGGGACACAGTGGAGACACAGTGGAGACAGAGTGGAGACACAGTGGAGACACAGTGGGGACACAGTGGAGACACAGTGGGGACACAGTGGAAACACAGTGGAGACACAGTGGGGACACAGTGGGGACACAGTGCAAACACAGTGGAGACACAGTGGAGACACAGTGGAAACACAGTGGAGACACAGTGGAGACAGAGTGGAGACACAGTGGAGACGCAGTGGAAACACAGTGGAGACACAGTGGGGACACAGTGGAGACACAGTGGAGTCACAGTGGAGACACAGTGGAGACACAGTGGAGACGCAGTGGAGTCACAGTGGAGACACAGTGGAGACGCAGTGGAGACGCAGTGGAGTCACAGTGGAGACACAGTGGAGACACAGTGGAGACGAAGTGGAGACAGAGTGGAGACAGAGTGGAGACGAAGTGGAGACACAGTGGGGACACAGTGGAGACACAGTGGAGACACAGTGGAGACACAGTGGGGACACAGTAGAGACGCAGTAGAGACGCACTGGAGACGAAGTGGAGACACAGTGGAGACACAGTGGGGACACAGTAGAGACGCAGTGGAGACACAGTGGGGACACAGTGGAGACGCAGTGGAGTCACAGTGGAGACACAGTAGAGACGCAGTGGAGACACAGTGGAGACACAGTGGAGTCACAGTGGAGACACAGTAGAGACGCAGTGGAGACGAAGTGGAGACACAGTGGGGACACAGTGGAGACACAGTGGAGACACAGTGGGAAGACAGTGGAGACGCAGTAGAGACGCAGTGGAGACGAAGTGGAGACACAGTGGAGACACAGTAGAGACGCAGTGGAGACGAAGTGGAGACACAGTGGGGACACAGTGGAGACACAGTGGAGACACAGTGGAAAGACAGTGGAGACGCAGTAGAGACGCAGTGGAGACGAAGTGGAGACACAGTGGAGACACAGTAGAGACGCAGTGGAGACGAAGTGGAGACACAGTGGAGACACAGTGGAGACACAGTGGGGACACAGTGGAGACGCAGTGGAGTCACAGTGGAGACACAGTAGAGACGCAGTGGAGACGAAGTGGAGACACAGTGGAGACACAGTAGAGACGCAGTGGAGACGAAGTGGAGACACAGTGGAGACACAGTGGAGACGCAGTGGAGACACAGTGGAGACAGTGGGGAGACAGTAGAGATACTGTGGAGACACAGTGGAGACAGAGTGGAGACGAAGTGGAGACACAGTAGGGACGCAGTGGAGACGAAGTGGAGACACAGTGGAGACACAGTGTGGAGACAGTGGAGATACTGTGGGGACACAGTGGAGACACAGTGGAGACAGAGTGGAGACGAAGTGGAGACGCAGTGGAGACACAGTGGAGACAGTGGGGAGACAGTAGAGATACTGTGGAGACACAGTGGAGACAGAGTGGAGACGAAGTGGAGACACAGTAGGGACGCAGTGGAGACGAAGTGGAGACACATTGGAGACACAGTGGAGACACAGTGGGGAGACAGTGGAGATACTGTGGGGACACAGTGGAGACACAGTGGAGACAGAGTGGAGACGAAGTGGAGGCACAGTGGAGACACAGTGGGGACACAGTGGAGACACAGTGGAGACAGAGTGGGGACAAAGTGGAGACACAGTGGGGACACAGTGGGGACACAGTGCAAACACAGTGGAAACACAGTGGAGACACAGTGGAGACACAGTGGAGACACAGTGGGGACACAGTGGAGACACAGTGGGGACACAGTGGGGACACAGTGGAGACGCAGTGGAGACAGAGTGGAGACGAATTGGAGACACAGTGGAGACACAGTGGAGACACAGTGGGGACACAGTGGGGACACAGTGCAAACACAGTGGAAACACAGTGGAAACACATTGGAGACACAGTGGGGACACAGTGGGGACACAGTGGAGACACAGTGGAGACAGAGTGGAGACGAAGAGGAGACACAGTGGAGACACAGTGGGGACACAGTGGAGACACAGTGGGGACACAGTGGGGACACAGTGGAGACAGAGTGGAGACACAGTGGAGACACAGTGGGGACACAGTGGAGACGCAGTGGAGTCACAGTGGAGACACAGTGGGGACACAGTGGAGACACAGTAGAGACGCAGTGGAGACGCAGTGGGGACACAGTGGAGACGCAGTGGAGACACAGTGGAGACACAGTGGAGACGCAGTGGAGTCACAGTGGAGACACAGTGGAGACACAGTGGAGACAGAGTGGAGACGAAGTGGAGACACAGTGGAGACACAGTGGGGACACAGTGGGGACACAGTGCAAACACAGTGGAGACACAGTGGAAACACAGTAGAGACGCAGTGGAGACGAAGTGGAGACACAGTGGAGACACAGTGGAGACACAGTGGGGACACAGTGGAGACGCAGTGGAGTCGAAGTGGAGACACAGTAGAGACGCAGTGGAGACGAAGTGGAGACACAGTGGGGACACAGTGGAGACGCAGTGGAGTCACAGTGGAGACACAGTAGAGACGCAGTGGAGACGAAGTGGAGACACAGTGGAGACACAGTGGAGACGCAGTGGAGACACAGTGGAGACAGTGGGGAGACAGTAGAGATACTGTGGAGACACAGTGGAGACGAAGTGGAGACACAGTAGAGACGCAGTGGAGACGAAGTGGAGACACAGTGGAGACACAGTGGAGACACAGTGGGGAGACAGTGGAGATACTGTGGGGACACAGTGGAGACACAGTGGGGACACAGTGGAAACACAGTGGAGACACAGTGGAGACACAGTGGGGACACAGTGGGGACACAGTGCAAACACAGTGGAGACACAGTAGAGACACAGTGGAGACACAGTGGGGACGAAGTGGGGACACAGTGCAAACACAGTGGAGACACAGTGGAGACACAGTGGAAACACAGTGGAGACACAGTGGAGACAGAGTGGAGACACAGTGGAGACGCAGTGGAAACACAGTGGAGACACAGTGGGGACACAGTGGAGACACAGTGGGGACACAGTGGGGACACAGTGGGGACACAGTGGAGACACAGTGGAGACACAGTGGGGACACAGTGGGGACACAGTGCAAACACAGTGGAGACACAGTGGAGACACAGTGGAGACAGAGTGGAGACACAGTGGAGACGCAGTGGGGACACAGTGGAGACACAGTGGAGACAGAGTGGAGACAGAGTGGAGACACAGTGGAGACACAGTGGAGACGCAGTGGAGACAGAGTGGAGACACAGTGGAGACGCAGTGGAGACACAGTGGAGTCACAGTGGAGACACAGTGGAGACAGAGTGGAGACACAGTGGAGACGCAGTGGAGACGCAGTGGAGTCACAGTGGAGACACAGTGGAGACACAGTGGAGACGAAGTGGAGACACAGTGGAGACACAGTGGAGACAGAGTGGAGACGAAGTGGAGACACAGTGGAGACACAGTGGAGACGCAGTGGAGTCACAGTGGAGACACAGTGGAGACAGAGTGGAGACGCAGTGGAGTCACAGTGGAGACAGTGGAGACGCAGTGGAGTCGCAGTGGAGTCACAGTGGAGACACAGTGGAGACACAGTGGAGACGAAGTGGAGACACAGTGGAGACAGAGTGGAGACGAAGTGGAGACACAGTGGAGACACAGTGGGGACACAGTGGAGACACAGTGGAGACAGAGTGGAGACAGAGTGGAGACACAGTGGAGACGCAGTGGGGACACAGTGGAGACACAGTGGAGACGCAGTGGAGACACAGTGGAGACAGTGGGGAGACAGTAGAGATACTGTGGAGACACAGTGGAGACGAAGTGGAGACACAGTAGAGACGCAGTGGAGACGAAGTGGAGACACAGTGGAGACACAGTGGAGACACAGTGGGGAGACAGTGGAGATACTGTGGGGACACAGTGGGGACACAGTGGAGACAGAGTGGAGACACAGTGGAGACACAGTGGAGACACAGTGGGGACACAGTGGAGACACAGTGGGGACACAGTGGAAACACAGTGGAGACACAGTGGAGACACAGTGGGGACACAGTGGGGACACAGTGCAAACACAGTGGAGACACAGTGGAGACACAGTGGAAACACAGTGGAGACACAGTGGAGACAGAGTGGAGACACAGTGGAGACGCAGTGGGGACACAGTGGAGACACAGTGGAGACAGAGTGGAGACAGAGTGGAGACACAGTGGAGACACAGTGGAGACGAAGTGGAGACACAGTGGAGACACAGTGGAGACAGAGTGGAGACGAAGTGGAGACACAGTGGAGACACAGTGGAGACACAGTGGAGACGCAGTGGAGTCACAGTGGAGACACAGTGGAGACGCAGTGGAGTCACAGTGGAGACACAGTGGAGACGCAGTGGAGACGCAGTGGAGTCACAGTGGAGACACAGTGGAGACACAGTGGAGACGAAGTGGAGACAGAGTGGAGACGAAGTGGAGACACAGTGGGGACACAGTGGAGACACAGTGGAGACACAGTGGGGACACAGTAGAGACGCAGTAGAGACGCACTGGAGACGAAGTGGAGACACAGTGGAGACACAGTGGGGACACAGTAGAGACGCAGTGGAGACACAGTGGAGACACAGTGGAGACACAGTGGGGACACAGTGGAGACGCAGTGGAGTCACAGTGGAGACACAGTAGAGACGCAGTGGAGACGAAGTGGAGACACAGTGGAGACACAGTGGAGTCACAGTGGAGACACAGTAGAGACGCAGTGGAGACGAAGTGGAGACACAGTGGGGACACAGTGGGGACACAGTGGAGACACAGTGGGGACACAGTGCAAACACAGTGGAGACACAGTGGAAAGACAGTAGAGACGCAGTAGAGACGCAGTGGAGACGAAGTGGAGACACAGTGGAGACACAGTAGAGACGCAGTGGAGACGAAGTGGAGACACAGTGGAGACACAGTGGAGACACAGTGGGGACACAGTGGAGACGCAGTGGAGTCACAGTGGAGACACAGTAGAGACGCAGTGGAGACGAAGTGGAGACACAGTGGAGACACAGTAGAGACGCAGTGGAGACGAAGTGGAGACACAGTGGAGACACAGTGGAGACGCAGTGGAGACACAGTGGAGACAGTGGGGAGACAGTAGAGATACTGTGGAGACACAGTGGAGACAGAGTGGAGACGAAGTGGAGACACAGTAGGGACGCAGTGGAGACGAAGTGGAGACACAGTGGAGACACAGTGTGGAGACAGTGGAGATACTGTGGGGACACAGTGGAGACACAGTGGAGACAGAGTGGAGACGAAGTGGAGACGCAGTGGAGACACAGTGGAGACAGTGGGGAGACAGTAGAGATACTGTGGAGACACAGTGGAGACAGAGTGGAGACGAAGTGGAGACACAGTAGGGACGCAGTGGAGACGAAGTGGAGACACATTGGAGACACAGTGGAGACACAGTGGGGAGACAGTGAAGATACTGTGGGGACACAGTGGAGACACAGTGGAGACAGAGTGGAGACGAAGTGGAGACACAGTGGAGACACAGTGGGGACACAGTGGAGACACAGTGGAGACAGAGTGGGGACACAGTGGAGACACAGTGGGGACACAGTGGGGAACCAGTGCAAACACAGTGGAAACACAGTGGAGACACAGTGGAGACACAGTGGAGAGACAGTGGGGACACAGTGGAGACACAGTGGGGACACAGTGGGGACACAGTGGAGACGCAGTGGAGACAGAGTGGAGACGAAGTGGAGACACAGTGGAGACACAGTGGAGACATAGTGGGGACACAGTGGGGACACAGTGCAAACACAGTGGAAACACAGTGGAAACACATTGGAGACACAGTGGGGACACAGTGGGGACACAGTGGAGACACAGTGGAGACACAGTGGAGACAGAGTGGAGACGAAGAGGAGACACAGTGGAGACACAGTGGGGACACAGTGGAGACACAGTGGGGACACAGTGGGGACACAGTGGAGACAGAGTGGAGACACAGTGGAAACACAGTGGGGACACAGTGGAGACAGTGGGGACACAGTGGAGACACAGTGGAGACACAGTGGAGACAGAGTGGAGACGAAGTGGAGACACAGTGGAGACACAGTGGGGACAAAGTGGGGACACAGTGGAAACACAGTGGGGACACAGTGGAGACACAGTGGAGACACAGTGGGGACACAGTGGAGACAGAGTGGAGACGAAGTGGAGACACAGTAGGGACGCAGTGGAGACGAAGTGGAGACACATTGGAGACACAGTGGAGACACAGTGGGGAGACAGTGAAGATACTGTGGGGACACAGTGGAGACACAGTGGAGACAGAGTGGAGACGAAGTGGAGACACAGTGGAGACACAGTGGGGACACAGTGGAGACACAGTGGAGACACAGTGGAAACACAGTGGGGACACAGTGGAGACACAGTGGAGACACAGTGGGGACACAGTGGAGACAGAGTGGAGACGAAGTGGAGACACAGTAGGGACGCAGTGGAGACGAAGTGGAGACACATTGGAGACACAGTGGAGACACAGTGGGGAGACAGTGAAGATACTGTGGGGACACAGTGGAGACACAGTGGAGACAGAGTGGAGACGAAGTGGAGACACAGTGGAGACACAGTGGGGACACAGTGGAGACAGAGTGGAGACACAGTGGAAACACAGTGGGGACACAGTGGAGACAGTGGGGACACAGTGGAGACACAGTGGAGACACAGTGGAGACAGAGTGGAGACGAAGTGGAGACACAGTGGAGACACAGTGGGGACACAGTGGGGACACAGTGCAAACACAGTGGAGACACAATGGAAACACAGTGGGGACAAAGTGGGGACACAGTGGAAACACAGTGGGGACACAGTGGAGACACAGTGGAGACACAGTGGGGACACAGTGGGGACACAGTGGAGACACAGTGGAGACAGAGTGGAGACGAAGTGGAGACACAGTGGAGACACAGTGGGGACACAGTGGGGACACAGTGCAAACACAGTGGAGACACAATGGAAACACAGTGGGGACAAAGTGGGGACACAGTGGAAACACAGTGGGGACACAGTGGAGACACAGTGGAGACACAGTGGGGACACAGTGGGGACACAGTGGAAACACAGTGGGGACACAGTGGAGACACAGTGGAGACACAGTTGATAGCAAAACTAAAGGGTTCCTATGATGGTATTTGGAGTTTTCTGAGCTTTCTACAGTGTTACAGTGTTGAATCCTCATCAGACATGTGAACAACACTGTTTTTTATCACCTAAACACATGTTTGAGTTTGAGTTTGAGTTGCAGCACTCTCTCCGTTCGGTTTCCATGGCGACGAAAAACACGTCGTTCTAGAGAGTTTTTTTCTACTTAAAAATCCTTGTGACGTCCCGGGGGATAAGGTTGTGTGATTGGTTACCTTCTACTGGTTAACAAGGGCATGTACAAATACATCAGGCGGGTGGAAAACGTGGGATAAAGTTATTTCCAACGATGGCTGGTGAGTTTACCAAAGAGAGACATCCTGCTGCATTCGTTGCTGTGGGTTGCTGTTTTCCACTTCGTTTTCAGGCTCTGATTCAGGTTCCAACATGTAGGGCTGTATGCTATGTGTTGACATTGTAGTTTGTTTTTTTATTGAGTTCATATGAGCCTAATCCTTCTGTTTATGAGACGTTACAATGATGGTGAAAGCAGGTGCGGTGTGCGCTCCCGATGTAGTGCAGTGGCGGGAGGCGGGGCTTAATGCGGAAGAGTCTCAATCCACTCGTTTTGCCCGCAGGCTGATCTGACAGCCTACGGAGAGGGTCGGTCTGAAGTAAATAAAGCCATTTGTGACAATAACTCCATTAATCCCAGCCCTTCTGGGCTCAGAAATAAACATAAATTAGCCTGAAATGTACATAATAGTTCCATTTTAAGACTTTAACCTTTGGTTCTTTTCCCTTCATTTCTTCATAACTCCAGAGTCCAGTCCAGAGTTTGTGCGGATTTATGTCAATGTGACCTGTTTGTTGAAGCAGACACCCCACTGCAGACAGATGTTTACTGTTGCCTCTAAAAACCAACAAAAAGCCTAAATAAATATAAAAAGGAAGAAGTATGGCTGCCATGTGAGCAGAGGGCATCTGGTCGACCAGCTGAGCGGTAAGGTGCCCCCACTTAGTAGGATTTCATCATTTATCGTGTCTTGGACAGACGGCCAATGTAATGAGGCCAAGGTAGGAGAAATGTATCCCCCTTTACTGTTCCTGTCAGGAGTCCTGCTGCAGCCTCTGGTTCTGTTGCAACGCTGCTACTGGCCCCACTTGCTCACTAAAGATTTAGCCGTTGCCAAAAGCCTGACTTGAGAATAACTTATGTGTAAAATATTCATTACAAACTGAGAAGCATGAAGAAAAGGAATATTTTGTTTTTTAGTGAAACTCTGTGAGAACCACAGTTTGGTCAGGCATTAATGTGGCCCAGCTCGCGGGGAGACCGTGTGACCACTGTCATCTGGTCTTTGTTCAAACAATGAGGATTTAATACTTGCTTTTTATATTAAAAGAAAAAAAATAGTAGATAGAATAGTAGATAATAAACAACAAAAAATAAAAAAGTTTCTCTGTGAGTTTCCATAAAAATTTTTGAAAACTATATAGAATCAGTATTTAGTTCAACCAAAACAATTAAAATTCCCAAAACCGAGAACACAACTGTGAAATCTTAAAATTAGTCATACCGTTCCAAATGTTGAAACTGCACCAGTTCAGGATGAAAAGGTGGTAAAAAGGCAACTCTGCTAATCTTTATGAGAATCTGAACCACATTAGCAGGTCCTGATTAAAACAAGAATACAACCCTTAAACTTTTCAGATAAGGACTGGCCCATTCTGCACCTGCATCTGCTAACAGCTGCCATGAAGTCACGTAATCACACGATGGCTTCATAATCACAACAGCATTTGGCTTGAATGCCCCTTCTTAGTCTGAAACAATAAATGTTTCATAAAAGTGCTTTGAAAAGAAATTTGGATGTTTTTATTAAGACATTCTGATCATGTTACGCAGAAGTCACGTCAGCCTTCAGGTTATTATATGGAATATTCATTTATAATCCATCCATCCATCCATCCATCTTCTGCCGCTTATCCAGGGTCGGGTCGCGGGGGCAGCAGCCTAAGCAGGGAAGCCCAGACTTCCCTCTCCCCAGCCACATTTGCCAACTCTGCGGGGGGGATCCCGAGGCGTTCCCAGGCCAGCCGAGAGATATGATCCCTCCAGCGTGTCCTGGGTCTTCCCCGGGGTCTCCTCCCAGAGGGACGTTCCTGGAACACCTCACCAGGGAGGTCCAGGAGGCATCCTGACCAGATGCCCGAGCCACCTCAACTGGTTCCTCTCGATGCGGAGGAGCAGCGGCTCTACTCTGAGCCCCTCCCGGATGACCGAGCTCCTCACCCTATCTCTAAGGGAGAGCCCGGCCACCCTGCGGAGGAAACTCATTTCAGCCGCCTGTATACCAGATCTCCTTCTTTCGGTCACGACCCACAGCTCATGACCATAGGTGAGGGTAGGAACGTAGATCGACTGATAAATTGAGAGCTTCGCCTTCTGGCTCAGCTCCTTCTTCACCACGACAGACCGGCGCATAGTCCGCATTACTGCAGACGCCGCACCGATCCATCTGTCGATCTCGCGCTCAATCCTTCCCTCACTCGTGAACAAGACCCCGAGATATTTAAACTCCTCCACTTGAGGCAGGACCTGACTCCTGACCCGGAGAGGGCAATCCACCCTATTCCGGCTGAGGACCATGGTCTCAGATTTGGAGGTGCTGATTCTCATCCCAGCCGCTTCACACTCAGCTATTATCGCCTCTCAATTTGAAGGATGCTCGATTATTCCAGTGCAAAAGGAGGAAATAAACTTCATTTCTTAGTAATTCAAAGCATTTGAACCTTGGATCACCCCTGATAATACACAGCTTCCACACGTCCATGAGGCAACTGGTTAAGACTGCTGTTAATGGGATTCATGACATAGCTAATGGTGTTTCCTATAATCTGTTAATATGGTAGCATGCACCTTCTCTATGTTCCATACATATTTCTCACAAATTAGCCTCATTTCAGTTAGATTACTGTTAGATGTTGCATTTTTTTGCTTTTGCACATTACTTAACACTGCTGGAGTGTTAATGTGTTTAATTATTTACAGTTCTAATAAGCAGAGTTCTTCTGTCCATTGTCCATACGACACATTAAGTCTGGAGAGCATACCGACGTTCCCAGCTGAAATCTGGTCTCAGAGTGTGGCAGGGATGAGTTAAACAGAGGAACAACATATTCTGGATATAATACTGGCCAAGGATCCTGAATGTTTGTCAGTGAAATCAGTAAATCTGGTAAAATGTAATTTAATGTTTACATTAAACAACCATCTGTCAGTTTGCCTCTCAGCCAGAATGGATCCATCCTCTCTGAACGATTTATGCTTTTACTTGTGAAAGGAGCAAAAACCCCATGAGTCCTACATTCAACCCTTCCTGTTCAGAGACTGCAGGACTAAAACCATTTGAGATCAAAGCGGTAAACCTATCGCACCTTGTTAGCTGGAACTTGTGTTGTTTGTGTCTGATGAAGACATCATATCAGGCGTGTTCAGTGGAAACGCTGTTAGCTAACAATACCAGTGTGTGTGATGAAGCCTGCAGGTTTCAGGACCTGCTACGCTCCATTAAAACAACGTAGTAACAGTGAAGTGACACAAAGCATGTTACTTTCTTCAGCATCATCCCATCGCTCAGTCCAGCCTGTCTGTACGCATTAAGCTTGCTTAACGTCACCATGCTTCAGTTTGATGATGGCTGTTGAGTGAAATTAACACAGGTGTATCAGATAAGTGTACCTGTCAGTCTTTTTATAAGACTTTCACATCAAGCAGGCTTAGTCATGACATCTCGCTGCACTCACTCCAACAGCAGAGAGGGTCCTGGATGAAACTGGCATTATGTCTTCCCTCTGTGGAAGCCTGGGTGGGCTCCCTGTCCGGGCTGCAAACACATGCACGCTAAGTTTACGGTTTCTGAAGAGATCTGAATGAATTTGTGTAAGAAACCCATCAAACTGCCCCCCTCTCTTCAGAAGGCAGCTGGACAGGAGGAAGGAGTCAGCCTATGCTAGTTGAGCATCTGGTAGGATTGTGGTTCTTGGTTTGGCAGTGCCTGTTGGTCACAGTTGCCATCAGCTGGTTATCTGGAAAACGTCATGTTAAACCAGCAATCCATGCAGCGACTGACAGATTATCCAGCTGATGAACATTTAAAGAGCCAATAAACTTACCTTAAAATGAACTGCATGACAATCATGACACCCACCTGTCTCTAGTTAACCTGTTCAGTTGCAGAAACATTAAAACAGCTTTCCTCAACTCTCCCAGTCGTCTGCTGACCCGGTCCCAACTATGAGCAGCAGTCATGTGTGGTAAAGTTCTTTTTGAAGAGAAGGATGCCGAAGCGCCTCCTCGTCCAGCAGAGCAATGTGTCTGGGTGAATTCTGCATTGGAAGAGAGGGCAGCTGGAGAAACTGGGTTTTCTGGGTGGATCCAGGTCTCAGTCAGGGCTAGGACCTGAATGTCTGAGAAACTAGTAAATAAACCAATGAATTCTGCTTTATTTCCTGCAGACTGATGGTTCCTGAGACCGAAGGTAAGAGGATGTAGCTGACATAGTACAAGACGGGTTTTGCAGATTGAGGTGTCTATGAGGACATGCCTTGGTCTGAACCGTGTCTAACAGGGAGGGATTTGTGGCTCATTGTGGATTATTAGCTTATTGTGTGTAAGTTATGGACAAGCACTGATTTTAAACACAGTGGTTCAGAGAGTTTGATGAGTTACTGCTGAAGTTTCTGTCTCAGTTTCAGGTGATTGTTTGCACTGCTGGCTCTGTCGTTGGCACTTCTCTCTACAACAGCTGAATCAGACGCAGCTCACGCTCTCTGTTTACTGCTCAGGACAAGCAGAGAGAGGCAAGGTGACATCTGCTGTGTCAGCTCCAGGTACGTCAGCAGCCAAGGTGCGCTGAAGCGTCAGCCATTGCACCAACCCACTCCGGTTCAGTCCACAAAGGGTAGTGGTCTACCGAGTCTACCAGTCCACCAGGCACAGCGTGAGCGGCAATAACTTGTCATAAACAGGCACCACTCTGCCCCGTGTTTCTATGGTGATGAAGCGTGGTCATAGTGGCATACCTTTCTAACAGGTGTATGTGTGCATATAAATGTCTCTATGGGGACATGAAGCCCATGCAGCAGCCGCAGGCTGATGGGGTTCAGATGGTGACTATCACATCTTTCGGGTAAAAATGGGCTGATTAGCCGGTTAGATGGATCTATGTGTTAGAGACATGTTTTTAAACCCTTCAGAGAGCGTAGCGATACATGTTTATACTAAAATATAGAATCATTTTGATTTTACTTATTAATGGTCAATGGGGCAAAGTCTTGACATCAAATTGAACAAATGCAGCCAAAAATGATTTTACCAGATGTACCGTGGAGGTTTAAGTGCCTGGACACATTAGCAGAGTGTGATAAGATGTAAGATTGGACGTCAATGCCAACGTGCTGCGCACATTGATTGGCTGGAAAAAAACTGATGCGGATCGACAAGGAGACAGCAGCAGCAGAGGCTGGTAGAAGTAGAGACTGGTAGAATTAGAGGCTGGTAGAAGCAGACGCTGGTGGAAGCAGAGGTTGGTAGAAACAGAGGTTGGTAGAAACAGAGGCTGGTAGAAACAGAGGCTGGTAGAAGCAGACGCTGGTGGAAGCAGAGGCTGGTAGAAACAGAGGCTGGTAGAAACAGAGGCTGGTAGAAACAGAGGCTGGTAGAAGCAGACGCTGGTAGAAACAGAGGCTGGTAGAAACAGAGGCTGGTAGAAACAGAGGTTGGTAGAAACAGAGGTTGGTAGAAACAGAGGCTGGTAGAAACAGAGGTTGGTAGAAGCAGAGGCTGGTAGAAACAGAGGCTGGTAGAAACAGAGGTTGGTAGAAGCAGAGGCTGGTGGAAGCAGAGGCTGGTAGAAACAGAGGCTGGTAGAAACAGAGGCTGGTAGAAACAGAGGCTGGTAGAAACAGAGGCTGGTAGAAACAGAGGCTGGTAGAAGCAGACGCTGGTGGAAGCAGAGGCTGGTAGAAACAGAGGTTGGTAGAAGCAGAGGTTTGTATAAAACAGAGGTTGGTAGAAGCAGAGGCTGGTAGAAGCAGAGGTTGGTAGAAACAGAGGTTGGTAGAAGCAGAGGTTTGTAGAAACAGAGGTTGGTAGAAGCAGAGGCTGGTAGAAGCAGAGGCTGGTAGAAGCAGAGGTTGGTAGAAACAGAGGCTGGTAGAAGCAGAGGTTGGTAGAAACAGAGGTTGGTAGAAGCAGAGGTTTGTAGAAACAGAGGTTGGTAGAAGCAGAGGCTGGTAGAAGCAGAGGCTGGTAGAAGCAGATGTTTGTAGAAACAGAGGTTGGTAGAAGCAGAGGTTTGTATAAAACAGAGGTTGGTAGAAGCAGAGGCTGGTAGAAGCAGAGGCTGGTAGAAGCAGATGCTGGTAGAAGCAGAGGCTGGTAGAAGCAGAGGTTGGTAGAAACAGAGGTTGGTAGAAGCAGAGGCTGGTAGAAACAGAGGCTGGTAGAAGCAGAGGTTGGTAGAAACAGAGGCTGGTAGAAGCAGAGGTTTGTATAAAACAGAGGTTGGTAGAAGCAGAGGCTGGTAGAAGCAGAGGTTGGTAGAAGCAGAGGTTTGTATAAAACAGAGGTTGGTAGAAGCAGAGGCTGGTAGAAGCAGAGGCTGGTAGAAGCAGAGGCTGGTAAAAGCAGAGGCTGGTAGAAGCAGAGGTTGGTAGAAGCAGAGGCTGGTAGAAACAGAGGTTGGTAGAAGCAGAGGCTGGTAGAAGCAGAGGCTGGTAGAAGCAGAGGTTGGTAGAAGCAGAGGTTTGTAGAAACAGAGGTTGGTAGAAGCAGAGGTTTGTATAAAACAGAGGTTGGTAGAAGCAGAGGCTGGTAGAAGCAGAGGCTGGTAGAAGCAGAGGTTGGTAGAAGCAGAGGCTGGTAGAAACAGAGGTTGGTAGAAGCAGAGGCTGGTAGAAACAGAGGCTGGTAGAAGCAGAGGCTGGTAGAAACAGAGGTTGGTAGAAGCAGAGGCTGGTAGAAACAGAGGCTGGTAGAAGCAGAGGTTGGTAGAAGCAGAGGCTGGTAGAAGCAGAGGTTGGTAGAAGCAGAGGTTTGTATAAAACAGAGGCTGGTAGAAACAGAGGCTGGTAGAAGCAGAGGCTGGTAGAAGCAGAGGCTGGTAGAAACAGAGGCTGGTAGAAACAGAGGCTGGTAGAAGCAGAGGCTGGTAGAAACAGAGGCTGGTAGAAGCAGAGGTTGGTAGAAACAGAGGCTGGTAGAAGCAGAGGCTGGTAGAAACAGAGGCTGGTAGAAACAGAGGCTGGTAGAAGCAGAGGTTGGTAGAAACAGAGGTTGGTAGAAACAGAGGTTGGTAGAAGCAGAGGCTGGTAGAAACAGAGGCTGGTAGAAGCAGAGGCTGGTAGAAGCAGATGCTGGTAGAAACAGAGGCTGGTAGAAACAGAGGCTGGTAGAAGCAGATGCTGGTAGAAACAGAGGCTGGTAGAAACAGAGGCTGGTAGAAACAGAGGCTGGTAGAAGCAGAGGTTGGTAGAAGCAGAGGCTGGTAGAAACAGAGGCTGGTAGAAACAGAGGCTGGTAGAAGCAGACGCTGGTAGAAGTAGAGACTGGTAGAAACAGACGTTGGTAGAAGTAAAGGCTGGTAGAAACGTAGGCTGGTAGAAACAGAGGATAGTAGAAGCAGAGGCTGGTAGAAACAGAGGATAGTAGAAGCAGAGGCTGGTAGAAACAGAGGTTGGTAGAAGCAGAGGTTGGTAGAAGCAGAGGATGGTAGAAGTAGATGCTGGTAGAAGTATAGGCTGGTAGAAGTAGAGACTGGTGGAAGTAGAAGCTGGTAGAAACAGAGGTTGGTAGAAGTAAAGGCTGGTAGAAACGTAGGCTGGTAGAAGTAGAGACTGGTGGAAGTAGAAGCTGGTAGAAACAGAGGTTGGTAGAGGCAGAGAGGTGAATCTGCCATATTTATTCGGAATGAATAATGTTTTATTTTCACTGAATGAAATGTTTGGAAAATGGCTGAAAATGAGAGAAGCTGCTTTATGAATGGTTCCAGGGGCTGGATGTCTACTTGTACTCCACTGCAGATACTTTAAAACAGATCTATGTAACTTAGTGTACGTTACAACAGGAAGAGAGGGGAACAGAGAGATGAGACTCCACTCGGCCTGCTGGATTCAGGGATAATAGAGCTGTCACAGTGTTTTCACTCAGGACATTGATTCTGCCTTTAATTGCTTTAGGCCTCCATTGGCTGGATGGTAGTCAGAGGATAATAAATACAAAGTATTATTGCATTCACTCAGTTATGATACTGATCACCCTCTGACATGTACCCATGTGTTGTCTGTCCCAATGATCCTGGTATCAGTCAGGATCAACAGAGCAGATGTGTGGAGGAATCAGCAGACTCAACAGCACTTTCTTTCCGTTCTACATTGATTTCTTATTTAACCACACTAATGACTTCCTGCATCCCCGCTCGCTTCTCTCTCTGTATGTTTTCAGCTCTACATGGCTCTTCAAAAGAAACATGAGTTCAGTTTAATTCAATGCAACTTTATGTATCTCTGAATGTTTTACAGGACAAAACCTCCAAAGAGACAAGCGCCACATAACCACGATTTATTTCACAAAGAGGTTTGTTTATTATCTTCCACTGGTCATGATCAAATATATAACTGAGAATCAGAGAAGTCATGCGTTGCCTTTTCCGTCTTCATCCTACTGAGGATGGCTGGAGCCTGTTGGAGACCAGACTGAAGTCAGGTCATTATTAACCTGGACATGCAGATCTCTGGACCGGGAGCTGAATGGAGCAGAAATCTGTGATGATGGAAAATGAACACGGAACCTTTAAGGTTTGGAGAAAGAGATCATTTTCTTGCCATGAACTGATGGTGATAGTCGATGTTGGGCAATGTCCACCAGCTGCTCAGTCTACAACTTTCCATCAGAACCAGTCTGAGGTTAAACAGAAGTGAGACGAAACGCAGGAAAAGCTGCGAGAGTTTGGGAGCAAAGAGCGGTGTCAAGGCAAGATACCTTCAGGGGGAGCTAAAGGCAGCTGATGCTAGTTTACTCCATTATGTTAAACATTGACAACAATGTTAGTGCAAGTCGTCACCAAGGGGTCTTACAATAGGTAAGTTGTGTGTGTGTGTGTGTTTAACATGGCTCTATACTGCAGCAAACCATCAGTCTGGGGATCTTACAATTTGGAGACTGTCCACATGGGAATTATGAGCTGTGGAAGTCTGTTTCCAGGACCCTCCAGGACCGCGGGGGCAGCGGCTCCGGGCAGGGGTCCTCAGAGACTCAGATCTCCCGTTGCACCACTGGCTCTTGAATACATTGCATAACACTAGATGTCTGACCACAGAGCACGTGCAGCCAAACATCCAGCCTTCAGGGAATGTGGCATTGCTTTGTCAAAAGGAATGACTGATAGCTGGTGTGTGTGTGCCAGTTTGCTTGTCTATTTAACCGCCTAGTTGAGTCATGTGACCATACAGCATCAGAACACCTGAGCGGAAAGGAGGAGCGACGTGTAATTGATGTGCACTGTGACAGGGAGGCGCCTTACCTCTCTGTTACGACAAGCATGAAGTCGCCGCTGTGCAGCTGAATAGGAGTGTTTCCACTGGCTGCACCATGCAGGGTTTCTGTAGCACCACTAGCTGCACCATGCAGGGTTTCTGAAGCACCACTAGCTGCACCATGCAGGGTTTCTGTAGCACAACTAGCTGCACCATGCAGGGTTTCTGTAGCACCACTAGCTGCACCATGCAGGGTTTCTGTAGCACAACTAGCTGCACCATGCAGGGTTTCTGTAGCACCACTAGCTGCACCATGCAGGGTTTCTGAAGCACCACTAGATGCACCATGCAGGGTTTCTGTAGCACCACTAGCTGCACCATGCAGGGTTTCTGTAGCACCACTAGCTGCACCATGCAGGGTTTCTGTAGCACCACTAGCTGCACCATGCAGGGTTTCTGTAGCACCACTAGCTGCACCATGCAGGGTTTCTGTAGCACCACTAGCTGCACCATGCAGGGTTTCTGAAGCACCACTAGCTGCACCATGCAGGGTTTCTGAAGCACCACTAGCTGCACCATGCAGGGTTTCTGTAGCACCACTAGCTGCACCATGCAGGGTTTCTGTAGCACCACTAGCTGCACCATGCAGGGTTTCTGTAGCACCACTAGCTGCACCATGCAGGGTTTCTGTAGCACCACTAGCTGCACCATGCAGGGTTTCTGAAGCACCACTAGCTGCACCATGCAGGATTTCTGTAGCACCACTAGGTGCACCATGCAGGGTTTCTGTAGCACCACTAGCTGCACCATGCAGGATTTCTGTAGCACCACTAGGTGCACCATGCAGGGTTTCTGTAGCACAACTAGCTGCACCATGCAGGGTTTCTGTAGCACCACTAGCTGCACCATGCAGGGTTTCTGTGGCACCACTAGCTGCACCATGCAGGGTTTCTGTAGCACCACTAGCTGCACCATGCAGGGTTTCTGTAGCACCACTAGCTGCACCATGCAGGGTTTCTGAAGCACCACTAGCTGCACCATGCAGGATTTCTGTAGCACCACTAGCTGCACCATGCAGGGTTTCTGTAGCACCACTAGCTGCACCATGCAGGATTTCTGTAGCACCACTAGGTGCACCATGCAGGGTTTCTGTAGCACCACTAGCTGCACCATGCAGGGTTTCTGTAGCACCACTAGCTGCACCATGCAGGGTTTCTATAGCACAACTAGCTGCACCATGCAGGGTTTCTGAAGCACCACTAGGTGCACCATGCAGGGTTTCTGTAGCACCACTAGCTGCACCATGCAGGATTTCTGTAGCACCACTAGGTGCACCATGCAGGGTTTCTGAAGCACCATTGACACATCAGGTTGTTCTGCTTCCCTAAAACTACATGGCTGCTCCATTTCTGATGCTTAATGATGGGAAGGCGTGTCAATCCAGACAAAGAGAATCCTTCAGGCAGGACATTACTGGATAAAAAATAAAACAAGACGGGGCCAGATTTACTCAGATTCCAATCTGCGAGCAGTAACATGTGTGTACAATCTAGTGTTTTGTGTGTGGGGCTGTTGCGGGTGACTTACTAAGAGTAACTGTAAACGGTGAAGGTGCTACTGTGTTGAAGACTCCTGACCTAAATGAGGGTTTTGTATGTTTTATGGTTTTGCAGGATTTCAGAAACTGACCCACCTACTGACTGCTGGCAACTTGGAGAACAGAAAGCTGCTCTTTCAAAATAAAAAAATCATGCACTGGCCTGAGATATTTTACTACAACATTGATAATTATGCCTTTGGCATCACAGACACACTGCACAGTGAATGTGTGTGTTTGCTATTTCTCTACAAGCTGCATATGGATGCTACCATTATTCTGAGGAATCCTGTCACTGCAGGTGATGTTTGCAGAGTGAGTCATCTGAAAACGGGATAGGATCCAGTCTTGACAGTTATCAGACACTCAGAAAATTACAGGTGTGCAGGCCTCCTCCTCATGGCTCAAAAACCATCCTGAGTTCCTCCAACACATGGTACCTGTTCCTATGATGGTCTTCTTCAGAAAAATCTTCACACAACGGTGAAAAAGACGTTCTCTGTGGCTCCTTGCTTTGTTTCCACGTCTCCTTCTGGTAACAATAACTGCAGCCACGTGCACACAATCACACACACAGACTGCACGTCCTTTTGAAATGTGTTATAATATAGACATAGACAGTTTTTATTAATAACATTGATCTCAGGTTTGATAGATCACATTGCCGCTAAATTAATATATTTACATTTTCTCTGTAAGCATATTGCTTGTGAACACCCCATACTGTATATGTTGCAGGTCCTGAGCACGCGTACGCCATACAGAAGTTTCGGAGAAGAAAGGTTAATGAGCAGACAGGACATCGTCACGCTGTTGCTGCATCGACTCTTCCTCACAGAGTCGTTTATGTAACATTTTGAACATATTTAAATAAATGCATTTACAATGTTCTCCAGTAAACAGTAACAATCCACCTTTTATCTCTCCAGTACTGTAAATTGCTGAAGTCCAGGTTTACAAAGTCTGTCTCCAAGTGCAAATACTTGATCTAATTGCACATTAAACACGCCTGTGAACGTGCACACAGCAATCATAACTAAATATTTCCAGGAGCAGTTTAACATTGGTTGTAGGAGCTTATGACTGAATCCCAAAGGCATCCTAAACTACCACGATAATACAACCTCGCCACGTTGCAGGAAAACAAAATTAAAAATACAACTTAAACCGTCGCAACAGGCATCAAACAATACTTTCAGCTGCTACAGATCTTCTTCCTTTTTCCACACATATGTAAAGCTCTAACGTGAGAGTTAAATGAGCAGACAGGACATCGTCACGCTGTTGCTGCATCGACTCTTCGTCACAAAAAACCAACGACAGCTAAAAAAGCCGAGTTTCGGCTAGCTGAGAGGTGCCCTACTGGTGTAAACTGGTACTACACCATAAATAACCCCAAATCCACTCTAAAGCCCTAATAAATCCTGATGTCATGTTGTTTTATATCTTAGTTCTGGTTTCCTGTTCTAGTTTGTAGTTTTCCTTGTGTACTTCTCTCATGTCTGGTTTCCTGTTCATTAGTTCACCTGTGTCTCGTTTAGTCCCTGTGGATTTAAACCCGTTGACTTCTGGTCCTCCTGCTTCATTTTGTTTGCTTCCCGCCTTCCTGTTTCAAGTATTTTTTCTGTGGAAATAAACATCTACTTTCAGCTTTCCTGCCTCCAGACGCTGCATTTGGGTCCACCTCCACCATCCCTTTGTGACAGCCTAAGCCCAAACTGGAACTCATATTGTTGCCCACATGCAGCGGGAAAAACCTGAACCACATATTGGACCACATCTTTTGTGTGCATCACACATATTCATTATGATGGAAATACTACCTGGATGCAGAGGCTTTTTTGCACCTTTTAGAGATGCAGGCATCAGTGTGTGTACAATGACTTGCATGTTTTTCTACATGCAACCTTTTAGCAGATCCGGCCAACTTTGGATTGTTTGACTCTGAAACATCAAAATTATCTCATAACTGTTGATATGTGCAACAAGCTATCAGCCATCTCATTTAATGCTTGACACTGTGGTTGATGAGGTGTTTACGTTGGAGGTGGAAAGTCACACTACTTCACACGACACCTCACCTTGTCATAAAAATGCTACAGAGTCAGTTGGGTGGAACTGAGGGGTTACAGACAGACACTAAGGTCAGCACATGCTGCAGAGAGGAGAGCAACTTAGGTATCAGTGTTGTTTCACTAATATCAATACCAATGTTATATTTGGACCAATCCGTTCACCACCAGACTCCAGCTCAGGAAGAAGAATAAATTTGTACATAAGCCGGAGTTCTGTCCTCCAGCTGACTGGTGATGCCTCAGATCCCAGAAACCAGCAGCCGGGACATCAGAGACACGTTTTATCAAACACAAAACATCCAAAACATCAGAAAAACATCCTGCTCCTGGGGAGAAGGAGGTGCTGAAACAAGTCTGATAGCTACAGTTGGATGTGAGAACACGCTGGTCGACGACACACCATGTCCATGAGAACTATTCTGTTTAGTTCCATGTCTTTACTCCTGGCAGATTTACTGAGTTCAGAGGGTTCCTGACGTGGAAGCTGAGCTAAATACTGCTCACCAGTGGGTCATGGAGAGATGCAATCTTTCGCCAGCTCACTCAGCTCCAGCTTAAACCTTTCAGAGTGGTTTGAACTTGACAGCAGATCATTTCTGCAGCGGCTACATGAATGACTTCTGTCATATTTCAGATTTCATGTTGCATTGTGTTGCAGCTTCAAGTTCTGCAACAAAGAAGACGAAGTGAACAACTGATGTGGAGTTTAATCCACAACGTAGCTGTTGCTCAAGCCACTAGGAGACCCAATGCTTCTGTACTGTGAAAGATTTTGTCGTCTCATGCCCCCCCCCCCCCCCCCCCCCCCATCTCATTCTGCAAACTCAGCTCTCTGACTGTTATCTGCTGCAGGTTAGACGCTGAATATGTCACACAATCCCACCTCAGAAACACCCACAGTGATTTTGTCCTTTCATCAGTCAGGTGACATAAAGCAGATTTGTGAAGCCACTTGTCCACAGTTTATTAGAATAATCAGCATGAAATGCCATAAAATGCAGCCTGACAGAGCTGACCGTGTTGTCGGTCGCAGCTGTGGAGCCACACTGACTCAATCCTTTGCAGTGATGGTTAGGAAGAGTCTCTTTTCTATCGTTTCAGTCAGTCAGCTTGTTCTTTATAAGGTACTCAGAGATAATTTGGTCCTGTTGATGGCCAGAATGAAAAAAATAATGTTTTTCATAGCCAATAAATACATAGTGTTGTAATCACAGAGGACTTGATGAGATCATTGGTGTAAATGGACAACCCAATATATAGCCTGTTTCCATCAAAAGCTAAGTTTCTGCCGTGTTATTACCAGTTTGTAGTATTTCATGCTTTGGACATCGGGACGATGATTCCTTTGATTTTACCACAACATGGACTTGCTTAGAAGAGATACGTAACGTGAAGACGAAGTGTTGTGATATTTATAAATCATGTAGGAGTCATGCAGACACAGATCCAGCTGTTGCTGCCCAGGACGACCTCAAAGTTCCCTCCATCGACTTGATACCACATGGAAACGATACTGATCCTCTTATCTGATGCTGGACACCAATCAATGTGTAAAAATGGAATTACTCATTGATTTGAAATTAAATGGAAGGGTTTGTTTTGGACATGCACTCTGCAGCCATGTCTCACTTTACCAGCCGTGAATGAAGAAAGCAGCTGGCGTTTTGATGGAGTTTATCACCCTGGGCACCAGGAAGATTTCCAGTTTTCTCTTTTCATGCTGGGTCCAGTGCTTGTAGTCATCATGGTATCTGGTCAGCTCTCGTTCGGAACACAAGCCTGCTCTTTGACTGGGATGTGACATATTTCTGACACAACTCAGGTTCATTCATTTTCCTAACCGCTTAATCCAGTTCAGGGTCGTGGGTAATCTGGAGCCTATCCAGCAGTCTTAGGGTGAAAGGCCATCACTCAGGTTAATCAGCCTCAATGTGACAAACTGAAACATCATCTGCTGGGATGGGGATTAATCGTTGGAGTCCAGTTCACTGAAAGCTTCATCACATGAACCAGGAACGTGAACGGCAGCAGACGAGGGAAATGTTTCAGGGCTTTCTCTGGGAGTTTGCTGTGTGGAAGAGGAGCTTGGAGATGTGCTGGAGCTCGCAGCTTGGCGACAGCAGTATTTACTGTTACACGATGAAGCCGGTGTGTGACGTATTTACTGTTACGCGATGAAGCCGGTGTGTGACGTATTTACTGTTACGCGATGAAGCCGGTGTGTGACGTATTTACGGTTACGTGATGAAGCCGGTGTGTGACGTATTTACTGTTACGTGATGAAGCCGGTGTGTGACGTATTTACTGTTACGCGATGAAGTCGGTGTGTGACGTATTTACTGTTACGTGATGAAGCCGGTGTGTGACGTATTTACTGTTACGCGATGAAGTCGGTGTGTGACGTATTTACTGTTACGTGATGAAGCCGGTGTGTGACGTATTTACTCTTACGCGATGAAGCCGGTGTGTGACGTATTTACTGTTACGTGATGAAGCCGGTGTGTGACGTATTTACTGTTACGCGATGAAGTCGGTGTGTGACGTATTTACTGTTACGCGATGAAGTCGGTGTGTGACGTATTTACTGTTACGTGATGAAGCCGGTGTGTGACGTATTTACTGTTACGTGATGAAGCCGGTGTGTGACGTATTTACTGTTACGTGATGAAGTCGGTGTGTGACGTATTTACTGTTACACGATGAAGTCGGTGTGTGACGTATTTACTGTTACGTGATGAAGCCGGTGTGTGACGTATTTACTGTTACGCGATGAAGCCGGTGTGTGACGTATTTACGGTTACGTGATGAAGCCGGTGTGTGACGTATTTACTGTTACGCGATGAAGTCGGTGTGTGACGTATTTACTGTTACGTGATGAAGCCGGTGTGTGACGTATTTACTCTTACGCGATGAAGCCGGTGTGTGACGTATTTACTGTTACGTGATGAAGCCGGTGTGTGACGTATTTACTCTTACGCGATGAAGCCGGTGTGTGACGTATTTACTGTTACGTGATGAAGCCGGTGTGTGACGTATTTACTGTTACGCGATGAAGTCGGTGTGTGACGTATTTACTGTTACGCGATGAAGTCGGTGTGTGACGTATTTACTGTTACGCGATGAAGTCGGTGTGTGACGTATTTACTGTTACGTGATGAAGCCGGTGTGTGACGTATTTACTCTTACGCGATGAAGTCGGTGTGTGACGTATTTACTGTTACGCGATGAAGTCGGTGTGTGACGTATTTACTGTTACGCGATGAAGTCGGTGTGTGACGTATTTACTGTTACGTGATGAAGCCGGTGTGTGACGTATTTACTGTTACGCGATGAAGTCGGTGTGTGACGTATTTACTCTTACGCGATGAAGCCGGTGTGTGACGTATTTACTCTTACGCGATGAAGTCGGTGTGTGACGTATTTACTGTTACGCGATGAAGCCGGTGTGTGACGTATTTACTGTTACGCGATGAAGCCGGTGTGTGACGTATTTACTGTTACGCGATGAAGCCGGTGTGTGACGTATTTACTCTTACGCGATGAAGCCGGTGTGTGACGTATTTACTGTTACGCGATGAAGTCGGTGTGTGACGTATTTACTGTTACGTGATGAAGCCGGTGTGACGTCGTTACTGTTTACTGTCCTAGACTTACACGGACAGATCTAGTTTCATACGTTACACCTCCAGGTCAAAAGTTTTACTGTTTATTTTCTAAACAAGATGCATCAAACTTTTATCTTGAGATTTAAATGTAAAACAATTTTAAAATAATAAACACAGTTTTAGTCTTTCATAACACCGACCCGTCATTAGGACTGATCCTTCCTGAGATGTAAGATCTTCCATTTATATTTACCTACATTTCAGTAAACATTTTCTGAGGCTTCATGTGAAAAGTCCCTTCCCTGCTCTGTAACAACGGAAAAACTATGCAGATGCAGTAAGACAAGGAAAAAGTACACAAGGTGGAGGATTTCCAGAGTTCTCATGAAATGACTGATGCTAAAAATTACACACACGGTGTTATGAGGTATTTTCTGTGTTCTCCATTTTCATAATCCTGACAAGCCGTCAAGTTGCTGCCGCTGAGTCTAGTTGGAAATTAAAGAACCCGCCTGCATCATACTGCTCTTTGTTTGCATGCAGAGCAAACTGAACAAATGTTTCTGCGTATTAAAATAAGATATGGTCTTTAATCTGGTATACACACACACACACACACACACACACACACACACACACACATATATATATATATATATATATATATATATATATATATATATATATATATATATATATATATATATATATACAGCGAAAAAAAGGCAATTCATAACAGCCTATATAAGGGAACCAAAATCTCCCATCCTGAGCAAGCACACTGGCGACAGTGGGAAGGAAAAAACTCCCTTTTAACAGGAAGGAAACCTCCGGCAGAACCCGGCTCAGGACAGGCAGCCATCTGCCTCTGCTGTGTGGGGGGAAGAGGACAGAAAGACAACAGACAACAGGAACTGCTACTCCCGGCCAGGGAGACCTGCTGAGACAGGAGACATACATGTTAATGATGCAACACTGTTATGGGGGGGGGGGGGGGGGGATAAAAGAGAGAGATAAAGAGAAAGAAGCTCAGTGTATCAGGAAATGTCCCTCAGCAGTCTAAACCTATAGCAGCATAACTAAGGGATGCTAACCATCCCTAGCTATAGGACTTATCAAAAAGATAAGTCTTCAGCCTAGTCTTAAAGGTGGGGAGGGTGTCTGCTTCCCTAACACTAACTGGGAGCTTATTCCATAAGAGAGGGGCCTGATAACCAAAGGCTCTGCCTCCTGCTCAGCTCTTTGAGACTCTAGGAACCACAAGTAAGCCTGCAGTCTGCGAACGAAGTACTCTGCTTGGTATATAAGGAACTATGAGGTCTTTGATATATAGTGGTGCCTGGTTGTGGAGGGCTTTATATGTAAGGAGAAGGATTTTAAATTCTATTCTAGATTCAACAGGCAGCCAGTGAAGAGAGGCTAAAACTGGAGAAATATGATCTCTCCTGCTGGTTCTGGTCAGGACTCTGGCTGCAGAATTCTGGATCAGCTGAAGGCTTTTCAGGGCATATTTAGGACAGCCCAGTAATAGAGAGTTACAGTAATCTAGTCTCGAAGTAACAAAAGCGTGAACCAGTTTTTCTGCATCACTCCGAGACAGAATGTCCCTAATTTTGGCTATATTACGTAAATGAAAGAAGGCTGTTTTAGTAACCTGCTTAATATGTGGGCCAAAGGACAGGTCAGGGTCAAATATTACTCCAAGGTTTCTCACTGTAGCACTGGAAGCTAAAGTAATGCCATCCAGGTTCATTACAAAACTGGAAAATTTAGCTCTGAGTTTTTCAGATCCAACGAGAATTACTTCAGTCTTATCTGAGTTTAAGAGGAGAAAATTTCTAGACATCCAAGTCTTTATGTCTATGAGACAATTTTGTAGCCTATCGGGCTGATTTGTTTAATCTGGTTTAAAGGATAAGTATAGTTGAGTATCATCTGCATAACAATGAAAGTTTATTCCATGCTGTCTAATAATTTTGCCTAAAGGGAGCATATATAGCGTGAAGAGTACTGGTCCAAGTACAGAACCTTGAGGAACTCCATGACTTACTGTAGTTTGTGAGGAGGACTTGTCATTTACATGAACAAACGTGAACAAACTGAAGTCTATCAGATAAATATGATTTAAACCAGCTTAACGCTGTACCTGTAATTCCAACCACCTGTTCTAGTCTCTGTAACAGAATGTTATGATCGACTGTATCAAATGCAGCACTAAGATCAAGCAAGATAAGTACGGACACAAGTCCTTTGTCTGAGGCCATAAGAAGGTCATTAGTAACTTTCACCAATGCCGTCTCAGTGCTATGATGAGCTCTAAATCCTGACTGAAACTCCTCGCATAAATTATTTCTGCTCAGGTGGGCATGTAGCTGAGCTGAAACTCTCCAGAATTTTCTCCAGAATTTTGGACATAAACGGGAGATTAGATATAGGTCTATAATTTGCTATCACCTCTGGATCCAGAGATTGCTTTTTAAGTAAAGGCTTGATTACAGCAGTTTTAAATGATTGTGGTACATATCCTGTCACTAAAGACATACTGATAAGATTTCTCCAGGTCTTCCTTGAGGCCTTGGTACTTCTCCAGTTTCTCCTTTTTCCTGATATTTCCATCATTGGGGATGGATCCATTGATCACTTCGGCTTTCCTCTGCTGCTTATTCATGATCACTATGTCCGCTTGGTTGGCCACCACCATTTTATCTGTCTGGATCTGGAAGTCCCAGAGGACCTTAGCCCTCTCATTCTCCACCACCTTGTAGAGTCATGAGTTGAGTGTGATGAACCAGATGTTTTTGAAAGCTGAGCTGAGTTTTATGCTCAACTCAGAAATGACTGAACTAGAATCTGTGTGAGGAAGTGAACCAGGCTATGAGATCTAGAACACATCATGTCGCCTCCAGAGACATTGAAGACCACGTGAGAAACAAGGTGACTGATATCTGTCAGTCTGGAAAGGTTACAAAGCCGTTTCCAAGGCTTTAGGCCTCCAGCCAATCACAGTCAGAGGCATTCTCCACTTTCTGGAAGGTGTGTGTTCCGTTACATCTAGTGGAAAAGTACAACACCATAGTAGCAGTCCAACATGGTGGTGGTGGTGTGGTGATGTGGGGCTGCTGTGCTGCTTCAGGACTTGCTGTGACTGATGACACATGAACTCTGCGTCTACTAGAACATGCTGAAGGATGGTGTTCAGTCATCAGTTCATCCCATCAGCAGACTGCAACAGGACAACGACCAGAAACACCAGGAGGTCCAGCTCTGATGGCTTCAGACGGTTCTGGAGTGAAAGTCCAGACTGGAATCCAGCTGAAATGCTGTGGTGGGACCACTTGATGCTGGAAAACAGTTGTGAGGAGAAGAGTCCTCCACAGCTGTTTTCCTAAATAAATCCCCATTTAAAAGCTGGATTTTTATTTACTCTCCTCGTGTTTGTCTAATATCAAAATTAGCGTGACGATCTGAAACATTTAAGTGGAAAAACTTTTAAAAATAGCAAGAAATTCATCCATTATCTAAGCATTATGAGTAACGAAGTGATATCTGCTGCTGGGGGAGTCGGTCACATGATCTCAGGAACACGCGTGATGAGGAAAGAGTTTCCTTTCCAAACCCACATCGTTTGGAAGTACTCTCATCAGGGAGATGTCTGATTAAATGCTGCTGATTAAATAACGAACAAACTAGATACCTGCATCTGACTGTGTTCCTGGTCTCAGAGAGACATTTGTATTCCAGGTCTCCAGAAGAGCAGCACTCATCTCATTCTCTCCCACACTTCCATGTTTGTTCTGCTCTACATTAGCAGTCCCGACAGCCACGGACAGATACTGACTTTAAATAGTAAAAACTGTGCAATTAGAGGGCTAATTATGTGTATGCGTGCACAAATGTTGGGGAGGAATGGGACGTACTGATAGGAGTCAGATTTTACCGCTGTGGAACATCACAAGTCATGCATCGATGTTTTATTTCACACCACAGCAGTACATGTGAATGTGTTAGAGAAACCACATAGTTTCCTGTCTGGTAAAGTCTTCTCCATCCTCTGACCCTCAATGTGAAATGAAGAAGAAGAACGTGGAAAAGGCTGGTACAAGCCCTGTCTTTGGTCTGTGAGAGGACCTGTTAAACAGCAAACCACAGGGAAGATCTTACCTCCAACCTCTCTCTCATTCAGATCCCTGACTTGTCCTGATGACATGCATTGCAGTAATAATGTCGGCTTTTGGAGCAGTGAAGATGTTCATGGGTTTGACATGCTGTCCGTTGTGTACAGACAGCAGCTGTCTGACATAAAGGAGGCTGCATGTCGGTGTGATGTGTGCACCGTTAGAGGCTTCATGGATGGTTTAACTGAATCAAAGCTTTCATGTGATACAAGAGCCTTTACTCTAATTTAAACTATAATTGTAGATTTGTTTTCTGTGTTTAATCCTGAAAAACTCGATCCAGGGCGTTAATTCGTGCATGTCAGGTCATCTCAGACTTCGCCGTTCCACATCATTTTCAAAGGAACGCTCGGTTTCTCCAGCTTTCATTTCTCTCCTTTAACTTTTGGGAAATTCTCTTAACTGCATCCTTACTTTGTGAGATCAGACATCTGAACTTCAAAGCTGATACGAATTCAAGGCAACGTGTTTTGAAGAGACTCTTGCTAACTTGTTATCTTCTAAAAGAGGTCTGCATGCCTCTGGAATCAAAGCTAAAAGTGCAGCGTCTCAGTAATGCAGCACACATACACCCACATGGCTACTTCCTCTGCTGGAAAAGTGAAATGGTTCCATTGCAAACCTTGAAACTGTTCTTACTGAATGTAGAATTTAACGTGTTGGTGAAACTATTTCACCCATTTTTACTGCAACTTACACCTCCGTTCCCTCTCTGCCAGCCTGGACATCCTCTTGCTTCTCAGGTTATTTGGATGGTAGATGTGTCTCCTTCCATCACATCTTATTTACCAATAAATTCATTCCATTTCCATTCTAAATAAATCCTGTGATTAAGAAGCTTTCATCAAGTCGCCTGACACCCAGACATCTGAAATGACACCTCTGAATGCCTAATTTATGTGCCAATTAATTTCTATGAAACAGGATCATTTTCTCTCCTGTAATTATACTCTGTATAAGTAACATATACTGCTCAATTACAGCAATTAGTCAAAATACACAGGACGGAATCCTTCAGCGAGCATGAAATGATTGGATCTGCCTGGTTTTCCAGCAGGAATGAGTCGAGTCATGACAACAGGCTTGTTGCCTGTTTGGACAGTTTCTTGTTACAACTCATACCAAACCCAAGACCTCTCAAGCTCACAATAAAGTAAAATGGTGTGTGGATGTTCACGAGGTCAGAAAGACAAAGATCAGCCAAAGATGTTTTAATATAGCTGCTGAGGTGCAGAAGTCTCCGTTCCAGGAAACGTCTGACTGCAGTCGAAAGGCGACGACACGCGACGTTAAGGTCCCATCATGTCTGTCCACAACTGCTGCATGACTTTACTTTTTATATAATTCTACTGAACCCTGGTTGCAAAGCAACGTCGGACTTGATGGTGAAACTTCATAAAATTTGTATTATTTATGTCAGATTCAAGTTATCTCTGTGACATCGTGAGTTTTCCTTTCATTGCCTGGAGGGAACCAACCGTTGTGTCCATGTCTGGTTGTCTTTTTAGATGTGGAACGCAATTTCTTCATTTAAAGGCTTTACACACACACACACACACACACACACCCCTTGCCTGCATGAGCAGCATATTAAAACTGCGGTAGAGTCTGGTGGCTGATCAATAAACAGATGTCTCAGAGGCAGCTATCAATCTGTCCTGCACACTGCGGACCTCTCACGAGGACAAGACCAGAAACGGCTGCAGGCTGCTCAAAGATTTAAGGTGAGCTTTAAAGTGACTTCTGTAGTGGGACATACACACACCGTCTGCTCAACAACATTCACCACCGAAACATAAAACCACAAGGTTGTACAGCTTCCACTGCAGAACCATGGTCTGGTTTCCAGAAGCTTCTGCTGCGTCACATCGTCGTGTGCCGATGAAAGAGTCTCCAGCAGGTCCCCAAGAGTTCAGTCCTGCTGGTGGCTGAGGATTTATCACAGCACTGTGTCCAGGCCTGAACTCAAGTCTGGAGACACCAGATAGTGGAAAGCAGCTTAGTTTTAGTATTTCTATTGTTTATTATTATTATTTCTATTCATTCATTTTTCTCTCATTCATTCATTCATTTTCC
Organism: Telmatherina bonti; assembly: GCF_933228915.1. Taxonomy (NCBI): domain Eukaryota; kingdom Metazoa; phylum Chordata; class Actinopteri; order Atheriniformes; family Telmatherinidae; genus Telmatherina; species Telmatherina bonti. The sequence continues at coordinate 35,809,709 of NC_136618.1, forward strand.
GAACCGCTTATTCCAATTCAGGGTCGCGGGGAAGCTGGAGCCTATCCCAGCCGGCTTTGGGCGACAGGCAGGGTACACCCTGGAGCAGCTCGCCAGTCCATCACAGGGCCACACACAGAGAGATGAACAACCACTCACGCTCACACTCATTCCTAGGGGCAATCTAGAGTGACCAATTAACCTATCATCACGTCTTTGGATGGTGGGAGGAAGCCAGAGTACCCAGAGAGAACCCACGCATACACGGGGAGAACATGCAAACTCCACACAGAAAGGTCACTGACCAAACCAGCCAAGGATCGAACCAGTGACCTTCTTGCTGTGAGGCCACAGTGCTAACCACTGTGCAGCCTATTATTTCTATTATTTATTTTTATTTATTTATAATAATATTATTAACAAGTATGATTATGATTATGATGATGATGATGATGATGATGATGATGATTATTATTATTATTATTATTATTATTATTATTATTATTATTATTATTATTATTATTATTATTATGATGATTATTAATAATCATCATAATAATAAAAAGAAGAAGAAGAAGAAGAAGTAGAAGAAGCTGTTAAACCTTCCAGATGAAGCAGGAAGCAGGGAAAATGGGACATTGGCCCTTTAAGCAACATTTCCATGATTCTTCTGACATTTAGGTGTTTATTTCTTTCCGTATGAGTAAAATAAAACTCTCCTCTGTTTATGGAACATTTAGTCACACAGTGAGAGCTGCAGACCTGAGAGGGCTGCAGCAGAGTGGCTGAAATCCTTCCTGAGAGACTGAGAATGTCACTTCGACACCAGATGTTCTTTTCTTTGTCCTGACATTTGAAGCGTGTGTAATTTTCAAATGTTGTTTTACTTTTAATCACGTAATTTATCTGCTAAATCAACGGGATTCATCTGTGACATTGTCATTCAGTTGTTTGAAAGAGCTTTCTGAGTGTTCAGCTTCCATTTTGCAGCATCCTGGTGGTGTTTTTCTGCACACACGTCTCTCATCTGCAGCGCTGTGAACAGAGACGTCTCCGACAGGCTTCACGTCAACCCCATCATGTGATCCCGTTAAGAATCTCCCCTCAGTGAGTTTTAACGTGTTTCCACCATCTTATGTTCAAGTCAAGTAAGCTAAAGGAAACAGAACCTGTTGTATTATTTAGTTTTCAGCCTGATTGCTGGCATGTTGTTTTCTTGGCCAGAAGAAGACAAGGTGATTGCTTTCCCACATTCTCCAGAAGAAGAGTTCATTTGTAAGTTGGAGGGCTGAAAACCAGGCTGTAATGGGGCTGGAAGAGATGCTGCTTCCATTCATTTAGCCTCTGCAATTTTCTTCCTTTCCTCACATCCAAATTAAAAGTGATTCTCTGCGTTGTCACTAATGGAAGTCTGTTTCACAAGAAGAGAGAAATTCTCTGAACCGCAGGAGTCCAGATTAAACTGGACGGCACTCTGGCCAACGTCACCTGTTAAAGACTCGGCCACCAGAGCAGCACGAGAACAAAACAACCCAAATGAGCTCTAAAAACTGGGCTCAATCTGAGACAAGTTCAGCTTGTCTTCAAATGTCACCTCTCAGCTCTCATTAGCCATTCCCTTTGTGGGCAGTTAGTACTTTGTCATTCTGCTAGCCGTCGACTGAAGTTGGCATTTCAGCCAACGTCTCTCATTTCATTTGGTATTCTTCACAGGCTGCTTTGCCTCATTCTCCGCTGTGACATTTCACCTCTTTGTCTCTCTGGAAATAAATGGGCCAGCCAGGACAAAAATTAAACTGCCAAATCAATTAGGAACCCCCAAAGGTGTCTATTCATTTTTCTGCTTGTTCATCATGTCCTTTCCCACCCTGGTCTGGTTGATTATCGCCTGCCATGTTCCAACCTGCAAAGGTAGTTTGACACTGAATGAAGATAATTTACACATGGGGTTGAAAAAGACCACCAGAGACCAGCCTCCAGGGGGGCTGCGTTTCCGGTGAGCCTTTAGACAGAGATCTACGAAGCACTTCAGGGTTTTCCTCTTAGAACCAGTTACAAACCCTCACACTGACCATGAAGACAAGACAGCCAGAGTTTGAGGTTCTGTGCACATTAATGGTCTCCTCCTGCAAAGGGATGGTGACCTGTCCACGGTTAACCCCGCCTCTCACCTCAAACAGTCGTCCTCAAATGTCTTCGTCCCTTTCATTAAAGAAAAGGCTGAATTTGCAAGTCAGTCCAGGCGACTGGACCACCAGCTGGATCACCAGCAGAGAACAATACCATCTACCTTCCTATCTTGTCCCTGCGCCACCCGCCGATGGTCACCCCCTACTTCAGACATGAGGTCACATGACTAAAACTACCTGCCTTTTGACAGAATTTCCTTTTATTCAAAAGAAAATATCCAATATTCATTTTTCCACATCATGGAATAAAACCTTTCTGACCAGAAGTTTAAGTATTTTTAAACTGAATGGAAACATCTTATTTTTAACTTAACATCTAAAAATCTGACTTTTAATGAGCCATGAAGTATTCATTTAAAAAGATCTTAATATTTCAGGCAGGTTACAGACAGAAATGATGATATTTGCTTTCATTTCAAAACCCCGGTTGGTTTCCATAACGGTCCAAGTTAACGTGTCCAGCTCGTCCATCTGAGAGATAATAACTCAGCTCATCTCACGGATCATGAAAATGAAAGATAATTCTATCACATCTTCACATGCTGTAGATCCTATTTCCAACAAGACAGGGCTCTGCTGGATTGTGTAAAAGTGGAAAATCATCATCAACCTCATCATCATTATCGTCATCATCATCATAGTCATCATCATCATCATCATCATAGTCATCATCATCATCATCAGCTTCATCATCACCATCATCACCATCATCATTATCATCACCATCATCATCATCATTATCATCACCATCACCATCATCACCATCACCATCATCACCATCATCATCATTATCATCATCATCATCATCTTCATCATCTTCATCATCATCATCATCACCATCATCACCATCATCATCATCATCATCATCATCATCACCATCATCATCATCACCATCATCACCATCATCATCATCACCATCATCATCATCAGCTTCATCATCATCTTCATCATCACCATCATCCTCATAGTCATCATCATCATCATCATCATCACCATCATCATCATAAACATCCTCATAGTCATCATTGTCATCATCTTCATCATCATCATCATCATCATCACCATCATCATCATCATCATCATCACCATCATCATCACCATCATCATCATCATCATCATTATCACCATCATCATCCCCACCCATTGCATGTTCTGCTGTCAGACTATGTCAACACTCCTTGGTCTGTAATGGAGGTTATGATAAAAAATGGAGCTACTGTACAAAACTGAAGCTCCTGAGTGTGTTCTACACAAGCAGTTGCAGGTTTTACAGGTAATTAACATAACAGTTGTCACGAAGCAGTGGGCTGTGAAGGGATTGCTTGCTGCATTTGAATGGGACCCCTGTCAGTTGTGGGATATAATTAGAGTTAACAACTAAGCTTAGAACCAAAACATCTTCAAGTGGAAGTCAGTGAGCATTGTAATTAGTAAGCGATCTACACGGTGCACCACTGGGCTTTATGTGCGTTGCACCCGCTGTGGCCTGACTTTGTTCTTAAAGTGGGATTGCATCGTTCCCAGGGGGCTCCACCAGAGAGGAACTGGATTTATGACACATGTAAGTCATTACTCATTACTAAATAATAGCTCACGAAGATGCTAAACATATTCGTCATAACTGGAAGTATTGATACTTTGTAAAGGTTTCCACATGCAGCAATACCTCTTCTGTTGTCTCACCCAGATGGTTTGATGGGGGGGGGGCTGGATGCAAGCAGACGAAGGTGTCAGTAGGCATGGTTGTAACTCGGACATCCCATCCCATGCACTGTTGAATAATTATGGGAAGTTTGGACGCATTCCTCCAAAAAGCTCACGTTGCATATGCCTCCAAGATGACTTTACTCGTGGTCTTTGCTGATTGGCTGAGAGTCAGAACAGATCAGAGACACGTCTGAAAAGATAACACAAAGCCAGTCCTGGTCCACAGGGACGTCTGTGTTTTTAATGGATCCCAAAGCTTGATTACCACAACGACATTAACGCCAGTCAGAATCCATCTCCACATATTTCTGTTATTATTATTATTATTATTATTATTATTATTATTATTATTATTATTATTATTATTATTATTATTATTATTATTATTATTCTGGTTGCATAAGGTCATCCAGAGGAAGCTGCTCTGCATGGGAGCGGTGGCGACTGCTGGCGTCATGATGAGGGAAATGGAAATCCTCCATCATGTTGTTAAAAGAAGAGCTGATGGTGGTAAAAATGCTCCCAGATCAGCTAATCCGAAACGTTTCTTCTCACATCAAATTTACAGTGAGCACATATTTTCTTGTTGGTTAAACATCATATTGTTTACTGGAGCAAATGTTTGCCTCATAAGGAACATTTTAATACAGCAGAACAATTAGCAGACTTGCTGTTTATCCAACGTGTGAAATTCCCAGAACGTCCCAGATCCAAGCAAACCTGCCTCCCCCTAAAGAACTGCATCAATCTGTACGTCTCTCTCATCTTCTGTCTCAGCAGCAGAACTTACTGAACATGTTTAAGAGGAGCCGGCTCTCTCTCGTCTCACCAAGCTGAAAATGTTCCAAAGATGTGTTCCATGTTGCCTCCTCCTGGCTCTACGAGTCAGAAGCAGGATCATTCAGTCCATCCGGTTTTATAGCAGCTGTCTTTCCTTCTCCTTCACTTTCATCAGATGAAACTTCACGAGTCTCATGTCCAGCAGCAGACCTCCCCTCAGATGTCCAACGTTGTAAAACATCATCCATCGTCCATACCACCACGTCCCTCACAGGAAGACCACCACAGGAAGACCACCACAGGAAGACCACCACAGGAAGACCACCAGAGGAAGACCACCACGTCCCTCACAGGAAGACCACCACAGGAAGACCACCAGAGGAAGACCACCACGTCCCTCACAGGAAGACCACCAGAGGAAGACCACCACGTCCCTCACAGGAAGACCACCACAGGAAGACCACCAGAGGAAGACCACCACGTCCCTCACAGGAAGACCACCACAGGAAGACCACCAGAGGAAGACCACCACGTCCCTCACAGGAAGACCACCACAGGAAGACCACCAGAGGAAGACCACCACGTCCCTCACAGGAAGACCACCACAGGAAGACCACCAGAGGAAGACCATCACGTCCCTCATAGGAAGACCACCACAGGAAGACCACCAGAGGAAGACCACCACGTCCCTCACAGGAAGACCACCACAGGAAGACCACCAGAGGAAGACCACCACGTCCCTCACAGGAAGACCACCACAGGAAGACCACCAGAGGAAGACCATCACGTCCCTCATAGGAAGACCACCACAGGAAGACCACCAGAGGAAGACCACCACGTCCCTCACAGGAAGACCACCACAGGAAGACCACCACAGGAAGACCACCAGAGGAAGACCACCAGAGGAAGACCACCACGTCCCTCACAGGAAGACCACCACAGGAAGACCACCACAGGAAGACCACCAGAGGAAGACCACCAGAGGAAGACCATCACGTCCCTATTAGGAAGACCACCAGAGGAAGACCACCACGTCCCTCATAGGAAGACCACCAGAGGAAGACCACAGACTCGCTAAGCCTGTAATTATCTTCAAAGTGGATGGACAAGTTGGCGTCTGTTGGACAGGCATCATCATGTCCCACATCCAGACTTCTCCTGCTGCTGCTGTGAAAATGAGGACATCAGAGATTTTACATGATGCTTAAGTGCAAAGAAATCATCAAAGAAGACGGAGCTCTTTGAGTCAGACTGACAACAAGACGGGGTTTCCAGATCTTTCAGGCTTGTTCTGCTGCTAAAATGCCTAAATGGATGTTTCCCCACATTATGTCACATCACTCATCTGTTAGAGGACAAAGGAGGCATCAGCCACTGACCAGATGGATGGAAAAGTACGGCGAATAAAGTCAAGACACGTTACGCCGTAGATTTACGGTTCAGAAAACCTTCTTCTACAAAATGAGCTCAAACTGAAATAATCTGAATTATCTTTAAGATGGTCATAAAATTATCCAGAAAAAAATATTGTTATCAAACATGAAAGGACTGATTGAGAAAAAAAACCTGGAAAAACTGAATAAAAACTAATTGTACAATTTAAGCGAAATCCAGCGATAAAAATATTTTTAAATGGAATATAATATTTATTTCAGTTGTTTAATGTTACGGAAAGACGCTAGCGTCTATGATAAATACTTTGTCCATGAATTGGGGGGGGGGGTTGGTGGGGGGGTGGGACATATATTCCCAGTAAAGTTTATCCCAGTCTGCACATTAACAGGTTCACTGGTGTTTCCCTGGATCTTAAAAATACTGGGAAAACTGTAAAAAACCAAAGAGCTCTGTAAGTTTACAGATTTATTTTCCAGCATTCAGATGTCAGGAGCACGTCCTGCCTCCTGACAGACGCACGCCCCCCAGATGAACAGAATAAAACAGTGTAAAACGGTCCAGATGATTCCGTCGAACATCTGTGTGGACGTGAAACCAGACGGGAGCCGCCAGGACGCCGTGGCGTCTCTACGACGACTTCATGAGCCAATCAGACGCTAAATGAGCTGTCTCGGTGAGGGGGGTGCTCCCTTGTTGGACCTCATAATTAATGTGATGAAGATGAATAACACGGCAGAAATTTACCTGAATATGTTTGTGTGTCGCTTATTTCAGTGCATGTGACACGTGCACATTTTGGAGGAATTATAAATGCGTATTGTGACGCTGGTGTTGTGATGAGGAGCTTTTCACCACAACAGACATAATAGCAGTTCCTACCTCCATCACTTAATCAGATTAAAGGCTTTGATGGGTCACATGAAGTTCCTGACCTGAATCTGAACTCTGAGTCTTCCTGCGGATCCCGATGATCGCAGGATAAACTCGTTTTAACGTTCAGCATCGCTGTGTGTAGACATGAGCTGGGGTCCAAGCCCTCCCATGACCTCTGACCTCATCACCAGGCGGAGCCACACAGTGGGCTCTGTGTCGAGGTTTTACTTTAAATGATGACCATTTTTCTTCATGTGACATTAATTTACTTTCAGCCCCTCAATGAGGCTTTCTGATGCTCAGTAATTGCACGGCACATTTTACAAGAAGTCAATTTGAGATTTGCATGAAAAATGGCAGCGAGTCATGCTGGAAAGGTTTTGCAATAAAGAGACAAGTGATTGAAATGGAGATACTCGTGAGTGGCCGAGGTTTCGGCTCAGAAGGCACTCGTGCGACAGAATTTAAATACGGGGGGTGGGAGTGGAGATTCAGTCTGACTGTGTCTGGAGAAACTTTCAAAATGTCTTCAAAGATTTGAAAGGAAACATTTAAAGGCTGAAAATGGAAATGCGTTTACCTGTTTTACCTGACAGGCAACGTAACGTCTTTGTCGCAGATTAACGTCTTTATTAACAGATAAGAAATGTCAAGATCATTAATTGATACTGAACATTCATTAAGTTGCAATCATGTTGACTGCAGTGGTGCAGAACAGGATGACTAATGGCTGCGCCTCCTTCCTGCAGTCAGATCCGATGCTCAGGTTGGACGAAACCATTTTAAAATGTTTGAAAGGTGACGAGGTCTCGTTTCAGAAGAACCATCTATCCTGAAGGAATACCCTCATCTCTTCATTGGTCCTCCTCCCAGTTTCCACATGAATCCAACTGGAGCTGTTGGTTTTGACACTGATGCTGCGACCTCTGATATTACCAACGAGTCATTCATATATCATTCCTGACGACTTCTGGCAGACATACCTGCTCATGTGTTTGTTTTCAGAAGGTGGAGAAACCAGATGTTTGCGCATATCTTCTTCTTTTGTTCCCCATATGACCGTCTTGGTTCGGTCACCACTCGCTTCATTTGTTCAGAAGGCAGACTGTGTTGTACAGAAGATGTTTGCAGACACCAGGAGGCACCAATCCTAACATAACCCGGCAAATGACAAGGCTATAAGGCTCTGCCAAGCGTTGCCAGCTGAACCAAACCCAAACCACACGCAGTAATATGGAAACGTAACACACATATGAGAATAGTTTCGGTTGACTTTTACAAGAGAACCACACAAGCAAGGTGTCGTATGAAAGCAGAAACTCTCCTGGTAACGAAGACATCTGTCTCATCACGGTGGGACGGAAACTCTGGCGGCTCACAGCCACAATCACATATCATGTCTTCCTGTCGCTGCTTTGTCGTGAAAAGTTTCATTCCAACCCTAAAAACTATACCAGCATGAGTCCTGTGCCTTCATTTGAGATGAAGGACCTTCTAGTTTCCATGGAGATGAAGGCCCTGCTAGTTTCCATGGAGATGAAGGTCTTGCTCGTTTCCATGGACATGAAGGTCCTGCTAGTTTCCATGGAGATGACGGTCTTGCTAGTTTCCATGGAGATGACGGACCTGCTAGTTTCCATGGAGATGACAGACCTGCTAGTTTCCATGGAGATGAAGGTCTTGCTAGTTTCCATGGAGATGAAGGTCCTGCTAGTTTCCATGGAGATGACGGTCTTGCTAGTTTCCATGGAGATGACGGACCTGCTAGTTTCCATGGAGATGACAGACCTGCTAGTTTCCATGGAGATGAAGGTCTTGCTAGTTTCCATGGAGATGAAGGTCTTGCTAGTTTCCATGGAGATGACGGACCTGCTAGTTTCCATGGAGATGAAGGTCTTGCTAGTTTCCATGGAGATGAAGGTCTTGCTAGTTTCCATGGAGATGAAGGGGGTTTATAGTGAACTATTCTCTCTTCCTGTCATTAACTGTGTTGGATCTTCATGGCGTTCCTAAGGTGAATGTGAGGTCTGTCCCTGGATTCCCCTGATGAAAGATTGACATCGTCCATCATTAATATCGGCTTGTGACGCTCTAAGATATTCACCTCTGTTCAGACAAACGTAAATCTGCTCAGATTTACCTGATATAACATCATGCACAGCTCTTTGTCTGACATCATTTAACTGAATCCTAGATGAACTGGGTTGATATGAAGTTCGGATGCATCCTTTCAGGCAACAGTAAAAGAAAAGTTAAACCTTCAGTAACTTACAGTAAGATGTTGAAATAATCCCATTTTGTTATTTGATTTTTCTCTTTAACAAGCGAGACTTGAGTTCAACACATTTTCAGATCGGAAGAGTGCAGATCAGTGGTTTCCAGTTTCATCGCCAGGAGGATGAAATCTGCAAACAGCACTAAAACAATACGTGCAGAAATATCACAGCAAATTATGAATAAAAGAAAAAGCTTTGGCTTGCAGGTAGATTGAGTTCAGTGTTGAGGATAATAGATAGGATGAAAATGTGACTTAAACAGTGGAGCACGACCATCCTTCCAGACAGCACTTAATTATGACGTATTAACAGATTATTCAAGTGGAGCTTTCAGCTGTCAGAGCAGACTATAACGAATGATGAGATGATTTTTATCATTCAGTCATTTCTTCCTCCCACCGAGGTCTGAGGCTGCATTTAAAACTCTGAGGACGGAGAATTGTAATCTTCATCACGCTTTAGCTGGAAAGCAGTTCACTTTCAGGTGACTTTTTGACTCTTGCTGCAGGTGAAAAGTTGTCATTTCACTCCAAACTCAGCTCTTACTGACACTTCATCAACACGCAAGTTGTGGCCTGCAGGCCACATTCTGAGTCCCTCTTACAAAGTCCAGCATCAACATGGCTGGATTTCAGGACCAACCGTTCATGTCTCCCAAACATCCAGCACCAGGATGGTGATATACCACCTGAACTTTGGCAGACGTCCTCAGTGAGGCATTCCCTCCCAACGGCTGATTCAGCATCCGTCCTGCATCCTGTCTTCCCTCAGATCTCTGCATTCTCAGACTTTCTCCTCTGCTGATGACGTCCAGACACAGCAGTTCTCCTCCCAGCTTCGGGTGCTGCTGCTCCCAGAGGAAACAGAGCCAACACTAAACCATAGCTTATGCAAAGACGTTACGGTCGTAAGGAAATAGAAAACACTACAGCCCAGTGAGTCTGGGAAATTCTCCCATTCCTCCTGGTGGACAACTGAAGGACAAGGCTGTTCATGGATCGGGACCATCTCATCTTAGTGATGGTTTGAATGGTCCCCAAGTCCAGACTCAACAGGAATATTTTAGTTCTGGAAACAAACAGAGCTTCTGATGTTTCAGATGGTTTTGCTTCTGAACTTTATTCTGAGGGGTGGGAACCTGCAAAGTCTTTCCATCTGCCATGTTGTTGTGAGCCCAGCATCTCTCTGAGCAGACCAGAGAGGAGCCTCTGCTGCCAGTAGAAGTCCTCCTTCCTTCCCCTCAGGGTCTACAGACCAAGGCCATATAGCTGCTGGTTTGTAAGACTGATGACCTTAAGCAGTCTTAACTCCAAGATACAAGACGATTAATGGGCCTCGCCTGAAGATGCGTCCCGGCGACCTCCGTCTCCTTCAGCAGAGGATGCCAGGTCTGTCTGTGGAGTCACGGTGGAAGAGTGGTGCATACATGCAGAGAGCGAAAGCTACGGCTCCTAATTCTCCTCATTAATCACCTGTCTACCCAACATCCTCCAGAGAAAAGCAGCCTCCTTCATCCAACATAATTACAGCACTTGAAGGAACGCTGTGTGCAGCAAACGCTCATAAGTAGCCATCTTATCGTCTCCTGCCCTTCCTCTTTTCCTCAGCCGTAGAGCCAGAAGCTTCCTCTGGACAAACCTCCTCCTCTCCTCAACATTGTTGTCAGCAGCCATTTTGGTTTTTCTGCTATTCGCTGGGCACTTGTCCATTTGGCTTCTGATGTGGGGTAAATAAATGATTCTAAACTCAATGGCCAGTCCATGATGCTGGCTGTGGGCTTAATGCATGCCATCATGTTAGAACCAGCCAGCAGGGCTCCAGCAGAAGCGATTCTGAAGCCTGGGAGCTGTGATTCAGCAGGTTTTACCTGTATCAGAAGTCTGCTGACACTGTGCCTGTTGTATATATCTCTGGGTAAGACCAGTCTGTCTGCAGAGAAAGCTGAAGGTTTAGAGGCATGAAGAGCTGGTTGTCCTGGTGTGAATCCCTTTTCCCTCTAAAATTGCAGTGACATCTGGAAGTTGTCTTTAATTTCTGCACAGAAGCACTCAAGGAATCTAAAAATAAATGGGAAACAGTGGGGAGAGTGGGTTTACTGTCAGAGGCAGCACAGTGGCAGCAGAGTCGCTCAGTCTGCAAACTGTGTGTTGATGTTAGTTTGAAACATTTATGAGCCTCGGCGGATAGATGATGCCTTTTCTCAAACTTGTCTTAGCAATCTCTACGCTGGTTTCAGGGAGTCCAACACTGTGCCTGCATAAAATATATCTATGAGTGGCTCTTTGGGCTAGCTTGTACCCAACAGGCTACTGTCACTTTGCTAATGCGCCTTTCCCTCCTTCTCTGTGCTTCCAGATGGAGATGATACCAGAGCCTGATCCCGATGACGAGGGGACAAAAATAAGTGTAAGTTGAAGAACACGTCATGCATCCTTTCCAACCAAACACGCTCCATTGTGGCCGACGTCAGCAGGGATTCTTTATGAGCAAACACAACAGCAGCTGATTTCCTGAATAATACACCTTCCAGCAGAGAAGGGAGCTAATCAGTGAAATCACTGGCAGCATATCATTACAGCCTGAGTGTTTCTCTTCCTGCGTTCATGCACCAGCAACCATTCCCCCTCTCTGTGCAGCTCTGTGTGCTTTCTGTGCCCAGAGCCTGGATCTAAACAGACCTCAGATTGTCACACAAGTCATGTGTAATGGCAAGTGACACATCTAAACCCCTCTAAGTCCTGGATACCAGCGTGTGAGCAACCAAATCATCGCTCCTTTGTCTTCTGGCTTTCAAGTACTTCCTAGACTTCACTAACATTGACTAAAGTGCATAAAGTGCAAGCATAGCTATGTTTGCTTGTTTCAGTTAATTAAACGGCGTCAGGCTCCAACACAGCAAGGCTGATTTTAACTCTCCAGACATTTCCATCTACAGTATATTTATGTTTCTCTGTTAACCTGTTAAAACCTGAGGCCCCCAGCGGGAGACGTCAGGACCCAATGGGGCCAAACTGGAGCCACACTAGTTCTTTGGAGATCTCTGCTGGATCTCTGTGCAAAGAGCTTCCCTCTAATTTTGTTCTGCTTTGCTGACCTTTATGATATAATGTGTACACACACACACACACACACACTATGATTTAATAAAGGTTTGCAGCAACAGCTACAATGATAGCCTGAAATGTTCTGTCCGCTCCAGGCGCCGTCTACGTTCACTCACCAGTAATGTTCATCTCTTTACTGCCACTCAGAGGCCTAGAGCCGGTCGTACACATACACTCATGTCTTTAAACAGAAGCCTGAAGAACTGGCTCAGGGCTCAGTTACCGGAAACAGCCCAGTACCAAGTAGACTTTGTCAACGTCTCAGCCAAACCGAGATGTTTATGTAGTCCTCATCATCAGTACGACTGGTGTGTTACATGTCTGTAGCCATGTTTAGATGTGCAGAGCTTCTCCAGTCAGGACACATGTTGATCAAATCTGTTCTGTTTACATGAAGCCTGAAAAAGTTCCTCCAACCACCAACCGCGTGTTTACAAGTATCATGTCTGAAGGGAGTACCTCCGTTTGGCCCTCACAGAATGGTTGACCTTCCAAACAAAAACAGTAGAAGAAAAAACCATCTGATGTAAACAAAGGGCTGCTTTCTCAGCGCCGTTTCCTGATTTCAGTTTCTCCTCCTTAATAATCCTAAACTAGTTTTAAATCTGAAGCGGTACATTTGCATGCCATGCTGATTAGTGCTGTTTGCTTTCCTCTCCCACTAACGGCTCTACGCCAACACTGCAACACAAGCCTCAATGGAAATGACATTACATCCACTTACCGCCGGTGTAGCCGGCAGACGCAAAAAGGATCATGTGGAATATGTACACGAAGGGTTTTTATTTCATTCCACCTGACTTAAATAAAAACAGGAGAAAACGTGAATTATGGTCACTTCATGAAAAGCTTAATGCTGTTGGTGAAACCATGTGATGATGATTTCATCTCAGTAAGGTAATCTGTGTAATTTAGGCTTTAACTGGAGCTCAAGCAGTGATTTTGTAACATGGGTTGCATAAAAAAGCCATGAGAGAATCCTTATTTAACTCATGGATTAACAACAAGCTGTGTCCTGCTTCGTGATGACTGTCCTGCTGAAAGGTGCAGAAACTGGTAGCAGTTTCTCATTTCTCATGCATGGAAAATGTTTCTAGTTCCACTTCTCCAAACTGTCGTCTCCAAACACACGTCAATAAATAACGCTGAGATTAGCTACAGTTGGAAATGCTTCGGTTAAGCCTCGAACACATTACACCCTGATCTAAAAATACACATTCAAATGTGGAACCATTCATTCATTCATTCATTCATTCGTTTGTTCGTTCGTTCATTCATCCATTATCCTAACCGCTCAGTCCGTTGAAGGGTTGCGTGAAGTTGGAGCCTATCCCAGCAGTCTTTGGGCGAAAGGCGGAGTACACCCTGGACAGCTCGCCGGTCCATCGCAGGGCCACATGTGGACTGAAATCTTCTAAACATGTCGATCCGTTAACGTGCTTCTGATTGGTGACGCCTTTATTCTGTCTGTGAAAAATGCAAATTAGCCTCATTTTAGAAAATGTTTTTTCTCCATTTAGACCATATTTCACCAGGTCCTGAACAATATTACACTTCAATAAGTACAATATTTAGGCTGCATTCACATCAGAATAGTCCGCTAGACTCGGTCCGGTTGGAGACTCGGTCCGGTTGGGGACCGGGTCCGGTTGGAGACTCGGTCCGGTTGGAGACTCGGTCCGGTTGGAGACTCGGTTCGGTTGGGGACTGGGTCCGGTTGGAGACTCGGTCCGGTTGGAGACTCGGTCTGGTTGGAGACTCGGTCCGGTTGGGGACTGGGTCCGGTTGGAGACTCGATCCGGTTGGAGACTCGGTCTGGTTGGAGACTCGGTCCGGTTGGGGACCGGGTCCGGTTGGAGACTCGGTCCGGTTGGAGACTCGGTCTGGTTGGAGACTCGGTTCGGTTGGGGACTGGGTCCGGTTGGAGACTCGGTCTGGTTGGAGACTCGGTCCGGTTGGGGACTGGGTCCGGTTGGAGACTCGGTCCGGTTGGAGACTCGGTCTGGTTGGAGACTCGGTTCGGTTGGAGACTGGGTCCAGCTGTAGGGGGGTGTATCCATGCGGACCGTGTTCACGCTGCACTTTGGTGAAACCAGTCAAACCATTAGAATAATATCTCCCCATTCCCACCAGAGGAGGAGCTGTACTGGTATTTAGCAGAAGAGAGGACCAGACAGGCGTACGATGTTTAAAAGAAAGAAAGACCTCTGTGGAAAAAGATTTATATTTTTAAAGCAAAGGTCTCCTTCCTCCGTTCCAGGCTGCATTTGCAGGATGAGCTCCTGCCTCTCACTCGAACAAAAAGATTCATCAAAGATTTATCAGTTCAGGCATATTTTTATCATAATTTCAGGATCTTTCCAGAAATCGTGACTGTTTTCTCTCCAACCTGTCTTCTGTCTGCGCCGGGTCAAACATCCTCGGTCCGGCTTGTTCCTTTTCTCCTCCAGAGCCTGCAGGACCGCCTGGATCAGATCAGACATTGTTCTTCACATTCCTATTATTTTCAGTCATTTTAATGCAGCATACATTTGGCTGTTTACGGTTAAATCATCATCAATCTTTGTCCTTCTTTACATCTGCAGATGATGAATGATGCTGATGGAAGTCACACATCTGAAAACAAAAGAAAGAGAGGATGTACAGGAGCCCAGAGTGGACATTCTCCTGTATGCTAACATGATAATGACCTTGTTACGTCAAGATCACGGAGACAATGTTTCATTCGTTTTTAAAAGACTGGCTGAACTGATTATGTTAGAAAAGAAAAGTGTTCCGTAAAGATGGAGCTAATGCATCTATACTAAGCCCTGCATATGCTGCAGTATAAATGCCAGGCCACAGAAAACACCAAAAACCTAGAACACAGCCTGCATGTAGACCAACTCGGTACCAACTGGTTTACAAACTGACTGTGGGAACAAGCTTGTGTTAACCAGTTACACTAGCTGGTCATCTCACAGATCAGGCCTGGTAATGACCTAGTGATAGTATGAAAAATGGAAAAGTTTCTATGCCTGACGTGATGAAGATCATACTACGGCTTGTGACACTGTGACTGTTTGCTTCTTCAACAGACAGTTAAAGTCCAGGGCAACGACATCTCACACAAACTGCAGATCTCCAGAGTCAGTAAGAATGACGAAGGGCTCTACGAGTGCCGGGTGACTCGGGCTAACTATGGAGAGATTGTGGAGTACAAAGCCCAAGCCTGGCTGAAGGTCAACGCCACTGTCAGGCCTCGCCGGCCGCCGCTGGCACCCAAGGAAAGCTCCCCGCTGCACCTGACAGATAAGAAGCCAAGGAAGTTCAGCTCAACTCTGGGCCAGGACCACATGAATTCAGACCAGAGGGTGGCCTCCACGTCCACGTCTCACACATCTTCCAACACAGATAAACACAAGCCCGGCTCAGGTAGGAGGTTGCCTCCACATGATGACATCATGTTATCACCCTGTTACTACGACGTTGGTCACCATGGTCACTGTTTCCGTGTGTGAATGAATATCATGAGTTGTGGATGGAGCCTGGAGGAGTTCCAACTCCTTCCCAGCAACACACGTGATGGTATTTTCTAACTTACTGGAAAATCAAAGCGTTCCTGTTTCCCTGTTTAACAATCTGATGACTGTGGTGTTCAAACTTTTCCATGACACATTTAGGGTCTTCATGCCTGTTTTTCCTACTTTACCTCCAAAATGTGCACGTTATCCTGGACTCTGCAGCACAATCACACAATAACCACTCAAACCATCACACAACCATGTCTGGTGATGCTGGGGAAGGCAATCACGAGCCAAAACTCTCCACACACACATCTATCCTAAAGACTGATATGAAACATGAAAACTGATTCCTTTCGTAAGTTTTCTGCTTGTTTGTCCTCACTTTACATGCTGTTTACCTGCCATGAGAGGAAGATAAAGTTTCCTGCTTGCGTTGTGTATGAAGCTGTGAGGGATTCTGGCTTTAAAGAAAACAGATTGAACTCTGAAGTCACTTTATTTGCTGTGTTTCTAGGATCGTTAAACACATTTATTGGTCCCAGATAGCAGACATGTTCAGCTACTTTACTCTAGCATGGCTCAGTTAAAAGGTGTTGTATGGGCCAGATGTGAGCCGGATATGGGCCAGATGTGAGCCGGATGTGGGCCGGATGTGGGCCGGATGTGAGCCAGATGTGGGCCGGATGTGAGCCAGATGTGGGCCGGATGTGAGCCGGATGTGAGCCAGATGTGAGCCGGATGTGGGCCGGATGTGAGCCGGATGTGAGCCAGATGTGAGCCGGATGTGAGCCAGATGTGAGCCGGATGTGGGCCAGATGTGAGCCAGATGTGGGCCAGATGTGGGCCGGATGTGAGCCAGATGTGAGCCGGATGTGGGCCAGATGTGAGCCAGATGTGGGCCAGATGTGGGCCGGATGTGAGCCGGATGTGGGCCGGATGTGAGCCGGATGTGAGCCAGATGTGGGCCGGATGTGAGCCAGATGTGGGCCGGATGTGAGCCAGATGTGGGCCGGATGTGAGCCGGATGTGAGCCAGATGTGAGCCGGATGTGGGCCGGATGTGAGCCGGATGTGAGCCAGATGTGAGCCGGATGTGAGCCAGATGTGAGCCGGATGTGGGCCAGATGTGAGCCAGATGTGGGCCAGATGTGGGCCGGATGTGAGCCAGATGTGAGCCGGATGTGGGCCAGATGTGAGCCAGATGTGGGCCAGATGTGGGCCGGATGTGAGCCGGATGTGGGCCGGATGTGAGCCGGATGTGAGCCGGATGTGAGCCGGATGTGAGCCAGATGTGAGCCTGATGTGAGCCGGATGTGAGCCGGATATGGGCCAGATGTGGGCCGGATGTGAGCCAGATGTGAGCCGGATGTGGGCCAGATGTGAGCCAGATGTGGGCCAGATGTGGGCCGGATGTGAGCCGGATATGGGCCGGATGTGAGCCGGATATGGGCCAGATGTGAGCCGGATGTGGGCCGGATGTGGGCCGGATGTGAGCCGGATGTGAGCCAGATGTGAGCCAGATGTGGGCCTGATGTGAGCCGGATGTGAGCCGGATATGGGCCAGATGTGAGCCGGATGTGGGCCAGATGTGAGCCAGATGTGGGCCAGATGTGGGCCGGATGTGAGCCGGATGTGGGCCGGATGTGAGCCGGATATGGGCCAGATGTGAGCCGGATGTGGGCCGGATGTGGGCCGGATGTGAGCCGGATGTGAGCCAGATGTGGGCCAGATGTGGGCCGGATGTGAGCCGGATGTGGGCCGGATGTGAGCCGGATATGGGCCAGATGTGAGCCGGATGTGGGCCGGATGTGGGCCGGATGTGAGCCGGATGTGAGCCAGATGTGAGCCAGATGTGGGCCTGATGTGAGCCGGATGTGAGCCGGATATGGGCCAGATGTGAGCCGGATGTGGGCCGGATGTGAGCCAGATGTGGGCCGGATGTGGGCCGGATGTTGTATCTTTGGACCAGAAGTGGTTCTGATCCGTCTGGCTTTGGGGACTTCCTAGTGGACAAACAAAGCGGCACATTTGGGCCAAACATTTCTCTCTGTCAATGAGTTTTAGCTTTTCTCAGTTTGGGAAGTTCCACCGTGGTTTCAGACATCGTCGTTCAACAGGTTTAGCAGCAGTAGCTGCACTTTGCATGAGGGGACACAAACAGTTCTGGTTTTAAAGGGAAAAGGGGTGCGGTGGGGGCGGGGGGGGGGCATGTTTAGACACAGGTCAGCAGACTGTAATAAGGCCAAAGCCAGCCCTGCCCACCATGAGGCATGGGAATATCATAATGCATACAGACTACCATCTCTGGCCTCTAGTTCTTCCAGCTGCTGCCCAGCATGTCAACACCCATCAAAGCCACCAGGGACATACGTCACAATGACAACAAAACAACTTCAAAACAACCAGTAACAAATCAGCGATGCACAGCTTGTCACAAGCTCAGTTCATCCTACCTCACAGGTGTTCTCCCAGTATATGAGCTGTGTCCACTGGCAATGTTTCGGACAGCTTGTGGTGCCTGGTGCAGGTTTTGTTTCCCGGGTTTCCTGCTGCGGTTGTGGCACGGCAGCTGCAGTAACGCTGCAGGCGATCTTCTGGGATGGATGCATGGAGATTTGTTGCAATTTCCAGCATTATCTGGTTGTTTTCAGCTGGTATTAAAAGGCAGAGTGGGACATGTTTTCCAGCTGCATTTTACCATTTTGCTAAAAATCTCCTTCACACTCCGACTGCAGACAATTAAATGCTCAAACATAGGAATAAAGAAAATGTACTCACCTGTGGAACGTACAAGACAGAAAACTCAACTTTACCCATTAATGCATCGTGTCCACTACTCAAAGGCTGTTTTCTACCATATTCATAAGTCAGGATGGTATGTTTACAACTTTACCACTTCATTAGACATTAGGAGAGTCCCCAAACACACTGCCACTCACTGGAGAATAAACACACATCGTATAAAAGTTCCTGCATACATGTACATGTAAATACCAGGTTCACCTCAGTCATAAACAGGACAAGAAAATGATACCAGTCAGTTTTTATAGAATATTTCTCCTTTATAAAGTTGATAACATATTATTTTATGAATTATTGTATGTTTCTATAGAATGATAAACTAAGTAAAAAGCCATATAATATAGTAGACAAAGAAGAGTGTCTCTGTGCATGTCTGTAGAAGGAAAGATTACATGTGGAAACATTGAGATTAATAATGCATCAGCAGGTTGACTGGCCTGTTCTAAATGAGTGAATATGTCTATGAAACCAAAGTCTGCAGCATGATATTGTTTATGATGTCACAGTATCAACGCCTACATGGTGTTTTTTAATTCAGAATGAATGACTTTACATGGAAATAAGAATTCCAAATGGAGGTTTACATGAAACACATCCTGACGTAATTCTGCATTGGATCAGTGGGTTGTCATGGGTTCTGTTTGGACAGAGGGTGCACATGGCGCATTTACGTCTTCAGGAAATAAATATATGGGAGGGGGGGGGGGGGGTTTGATGCATCCGCTCCATTAATAGTAACAGTCATGTCCACAGAGCCTTTGAGCTTCAGTACAATATCCTCATTACAGGCCGTTCTATGGCAACTCTGTTCCACCATCTTGTGCCGCCATTTCTGCAGTCTCCTGCATGGCAGCAGCATGGCGGCTGCGTGGCGGCAGCGTGGCGGCTGCGTGGCGGCAGCGTGGCGGCAGCGTGGCGGCTGCGTGGCGGCAGCGTGGCGGCTACGTGGCGGCAGCGTGGCGGCTGCGTGGCGGCAGCGTGGCGGCTACGTGGCGGCAGCGTGGCGGCTGCGTGGCGGCAGCGTGGCGGCTACGTGGCGGCAGCGTGGCGGCTGCGTGGCGGCAGCGTGGCGGCAGCGTGGCGGCTGCGTGGCGGCAGCGTGGCGGCTGCGTGGCGGCAGCGTGGCGGCTGCGTGGCGGCAGCGTGGCGGCTGCGTGGCGGCAGCGTGGCGGCTACGTGGCGGCAGCGTGGCGGCTACGTGGCGGCTATGTGGCGGCAGCGTGGCGGCTACGTGGCGGCAGCGTGGCGGCTACGTGGCGGCTACGTGGCGGCAGCGTGGCGGCTACGTGGCGGCTATGTGGCGGCAGCGTGGCGGCTACGTGGCGGCAGCGTGGCGGCTATGTGGCGGCTATGTGGCGGCAGCGTGGCGGCTACGTGGCGGCAGCGTGGCGGCTACGTGGCGGCAGCGTGGCGGCTATGTGGCGGCAGCGTGGCGGCTATGTGGCGGCTATGTGGCGGCTACGTGGCGGCAGCGTGGCGGCTATGTGGCGGCAGCATGGCGGCTGCGTGGCGGCAGCGTGGCGGCTACGTGGCGGCAGCGTGGCGGCTACGTGGCGGCAGCGTGGCGGCTATGTGGCGGCTATGTGGCGGCTACGTGGCGGCAGCGTGGCGGCTATGTGGCGGCAGCGTGGCGGCTGCGTGGCGGCAGCGTGGCGGCTACGTGGCGGCAGCGTGGCGGCTACGTGGCGGCTATGTGGCGGCTATGTGGCGGCTACGTGGCGGCAGCGTGGCGGCTATGTGGCGGCAGCGTGGCGGCTGCGTGGCGGCAGCGTGGCGGCTACGTGGTGGCTATGTGGCGGCAGCGTGGTGACAGGATTGGTTATTAGCAAAGATAAGACGCAGAATATCAGAACATTTTTTAAAAAGTTGTTGATTCTGAGCTGAGCACTCGTGGCGAGCACGGAAACATGACGGCACCAAGGTTAGCTTGCCAGCAAAATGGACCTGCACCTAATTAGTTGAGCTCCAATCAACGTTTCTGTTGACTTGAGCTCATCATCGTATCCATGGTAACATGGTAACTATATGTGATACAGTACTAATTTGGCCCTACTTAAAGAACTATTTCTTTTCATGTAGACTTTTTGACAAAAAAACAAACATTTTTCAGATTTAAGTTAATCATGAACTACACTAGAATATGATTGATTTGACTTTGATTTGACAACAACACCAGAATGAAAATAAACAAATAAATAAATAAAATAAAACCAAAACAACAAAGTTTCCTCCTTCAAAAGGAGTGGGTCTGAGCCAAAGTTTCGTAAATCCCACCCCTTCTCCATCCATCCTGTTGGATTAGAATACAATGACAACAGCAACATTATTTTACTTTAAACCAATTCAGCTTTATTTGTTTATTTCAGCGCCGCTTCACAACAACGTCATCTCAGCACAGACACATCAATTCCAGCCAGTTTATAACAAATAGTCCAGTTAAGCACAGCCAAAACTATACATGGAGTCTGGACTTGGATCCAGTCCTCCTGAGCTGCATGAGGCGTCACTGGGAAGTAATGTCTACACTAGTAATATCTAGTGGAGTGAGAAAGATCAATATACAAACAATCATATGTGTTTATATGACATGTAATGAAGTTTAAGCACCATCATCCATCCATCTGCTTTCCACAGACAGTAAAAAAAACTGGTGGTCCGGTGACCTGTCCAGGTGTTCCTGCCTCTCACCTGGACAGGTAACTGGTCCATCACGGGAGGACTGCAGTTCTCACATCACTGGGAGGGAATCCAGCTTCCTGCAACTCTTAACTGGACTAAGCGGTTCAGGAAATGAATGAATGAATACATGAAGTTCAGCCTGAGACCTCTCTGCTATACCTAAGTGAATAAAGTCATATCATCTCGATGGACTTCTGCACGGTTTGCTGCAGCTTTGCATTTAAACTGCTGTTTTAGGAAGCTCACATGGCGGCTGGTATTTTTCCGTGTCCTTCCTGTGACGGAGGCAAAAGGACGTCTCTGGCTCGCGCAAACAAAGCAAAACACAAAATAAATGGCTTAAAATCTGGTTACCAGAATTCTTGTCAGAGTTCTGATGAATTTCACTGTAAAACGAACCACAAATGACATTTCCTCTTTTCATTGTTCTAAATATTTTCCTTTTTTTCAGAGTCAGAGATCGTTAGTACTTAGATTGAACTTGCAGATAGAACTGTTTAAAACCCAAATCAACCAGCAAATACTTCACATGGAGTACATGTACACACATGTCCGCCTGTGTACGGTGAGTGTGTGTATCTCTAGGTTAAGAGTCTAACTATCAGCTGCATGACTTCTGATACGTGACCTTCCGTGGAGAGGACAACAGTGAGGACATGAGTGGGACGCCCCGGCTGCCAACAAGCAGAGAAACTGTTGAAAGGATGTTTTGGACAAAACTGTGAGGAAAGTTGCTGAATGAGCAGCAGCAGGATTCTTCCATGTCTGCATGCAGCCTTTCTTATGAAATCTGCTTTATTTACGTGATTAAACTATCATCTTTTTTTAGACCCTTACACCTGGCGAAACAGGCTCAAGTTGTCTCCTTGCAAATATTTAAATCCAGTAAATGTGAGATTCCTTGGAGTTTTGACAAGGACACAGAGACGTGAAATGATGGCCTGCCAGGCATCAGCTGGTTGCTGCATGGTGGAGCGGGTCATAACTACTGAACACACTTATTCACTCAGATGTTCGAGAAGTCTGCAGCCTTATTTCATCCTGTCACTCCTGTTTTCACAATATGAAATATGTTGATTCGACCCTTTCAGCCAACTTCTCACTGGCTGTAATGGCTTCAAGACTCCATTGTTAAAGTGTTCATTTCCCATGAACAGTCTGAGACTTTAAATGTCTCCCGTAGGGTCTGAGAAATCACCGCGGAGCTATAGCAAAGCCTCACCGAGATTCATGACTTCCACTGCAGGCCTGCTCTTCTTTAGGCGGCTGCTACGTGCAGAGGGTTAAAATCCTCCTCACCTCAGAGTAAACTGTCTGATTATTTGTGCATGAAAAGCTGCACGGCGGTGTGCAGCATGTGCTCCAACTGCTACAGGGAAATCCAGTCCAATATGAGAAGGCTTGCTTCAGTTCGGAGGGAAATGCTGCGTTTAATGGACCAATGGACTACAGACGCAGAATTGCAGTTAATAGCGGTGATGTATTTTTCTTTAGTGAAAACTGCTCATATATATATACATATTTACAATCCACAATAACATTTAATTCAATGTAGGGAATAAGTCCAATGCAAAAACAAGAAAAAAGAAATACACATAACCTGTCAAAGCCACTTCTTTAGCCTATAAAAGGCAAAAGTCTCTCAGGGAAATATGTGTGATCAGGGCTGCAGTGCCTTCTGTCGCACTGGCAGATGCTGGTTATCAGACTCAGAGTCTAAAGACCAGCTCTCCATCAATTGTACGGAACCTGGCCAGTACAAACAGGACCAGGTAGGAAATAATACAGTTGATGAAAAATAAATTATCATATTCTATCAGAATAAGGAAATTAATGTCCAAACACACGTCATAACCAATTAGCAACGGAAAGTCTTAATCCAGGATCATCATTCCACATAAATCTCAATAATTCAGTCAGTGAGAGTACTCTTTAAAATAGACATTAATATACAAGTTCCTTTTCCATGTGTTGATCAACTAATCAGTGTGCTGACGTTTCCTCTGCTCTCTTTTACAGAAATGAACCAAAAATATGTCACAATGAATATCACAAATGTAACGATCATTCAATGAGATGCGAACACGTCCAACCAGCACGAGCACCCGCTGACTGGTTTGCAACCAATGCAGAGGCACCATGGCTGCTCACCAGTTCCAATAAGCCAATCCATCAAACATTTACGCTGACAGAGGCATCTGAAAACGTTGGCAGACATAACAGATAAGAAATTGCATGCTGAAGAAACACAGAGTGTACCTGCAGCAGATGGGAACCCGGCGCATCACAAACCTACTCAGCCCGACAGAGTGCAGCCATCTTAGAAGCCCAACGAGCCCAACAAGCTCAACGAGCTCAATGAGCCCAATGAGCTCAACAAGCCCAACAAGGCCAACAAGCCCAACAAACCCAACAAGCCTAACGAGCCCAATGAGCCCAACAAGTCCAACAAGTCCAACAAGCCCAACAAGTCCAACAAGCCCAACAAGTCCAACAAGTCCAACAAGCCCAACAAGTCCAACAAGTCCAACAAGCCCAACGAGTCCAATGAGCCCAATGAGCTCAATGAGCCCAATGAGCTCAACGAGCTCAACAAGCTTAACGAGCTCAATGAACCCAACGAGCCCACTGAGCTCAACGAGCCAACGTCACGTCTTGTAGACAATCCAGGAGCAGTGCAACCAAAGAAAAAGAATGACCAGCAGGAAAGACTGGGCTACAGGTACTTCAGACAGTAGGTGGGCGGTGAGGTTTTTGCGTGTCTCTGCCAGGACTTTCCCAGCAGTCCACTCTGTCTTTACATCCAGCATGAAGGCAAAACCAATGAAGATGATCATGATAAAGCCAAAGTTTTATCAGTCTGAGCAGATCTTCCCTCACTACGGGCGCATCTACACCACACATTGTTGATGTACATGTAAACAGACCAGTTAAACTGGGGTGTTGTTGGAAATTACAGCAGCAATATTAATAACTAATAACAAACTTGTTTGGTTGTAATGACGCAACATGTGAGACGTTTATGAAGACCGGAGGGTCTGACTTTTTCCATTTTATCATCCTGAAACATCCTAATTCCAAGCCAAATAAACAACCTTTGGAAGGAAATGTTGCTGGTGATGATGATCAGTAAGAAAACAACAACAACCAAAACACAGGTAAACACAGCTACTGTGTTGGTGGGACAGACGTCTGGAGATGCATTAAGTCTATAAAAGCAGCAGCAGAAACGTCTTCATGTGTAAACTGCCCTAAATAAAACCTGCATGAAGTTTTTCCAGCCGGTCACATGGGTACTGAACAAAAACCACATCAACCTGCTTGTTTAAATGGACTTGTCGTAAAATAAAACTGATTCAGTTCGGGTCAGAATGCAGAAAGTGATCTAAGATGAACCCCTGAAAGCACACAGAGACAAGATTAAACTGGTTTAGAGTGGACAAACAAATTCCTATGTCATGAGATGTTTATGAGAAGGTCCATCTGGTAAAAGCGTGTACTTTCAGTGTCACATGAAGATAGAAACCGCTTCGATTCGTCGTTACTGTCTGGAAGGCGGCTCCTGCAGACCGGTCTGTAGACCTGCAGAGTTACTGAACACCCGCCTGGCGGGAAACTCACATTTCACCAGGAGATAGTTGATCCTAAAGCGGTCCAAGTTGTTGGAGCTGGTAGTAGACAGCTCCGGAGGTTTGCCTGCACCCTCGGAGCCGTTGACCTTGAACTGAACCCAGACGCAAATTTTCCTCTTTCTGAAGCCGCTAATCCTTTTATCCTCTGTTGAAACAGCTTCGCCTCTAGAAAATTCTGCACGAAGAAAATGGCTGGTCCTGAATGGTTCTCACTGGTCCTGACTGGTCCTGGCTGGTCCTGAATGGTTCTCACTGGTCCTGACTGGTCCTGAATGGTCCTGACTGGTCCTGAATGGTCCTGAATGGTCCTGACTGGTTCTGACTGGTCCTGAATGGTCCTGACTGGTCCTGAATGGTCCTGACTGGTTCTGACTGGTCCTGAATGGTTCTCACTGGTCCTGGCTGGTCCTGAATGGTTCTCACTGGTCCTGGCTGGTCCTGAATGGTTCTCACTGGTCCTGGCTGGTCCTGAATGGTTCTCACTGGTCCTGACTGGTCCTGACTGGTCCTGAATGGTCCTGACTGGTCCTGACTGGTCCTGACTGGTTCTGACTGGTCCTGACTGGTCCTGAATGGTCCTGACTGGTTCTGACTGGTCCTGAATGGTCCTGACTGGTCCTGAATGGTCCTGACTGGTTCTGACTGGTCGTGAATGGTCCTGACTGGTCCTGACTGGTCCTGAATGGTCCTGACTGGTTCTGACTGGTCGTGAATGGTCCTGACTGGTTCTGACTGGTCCTGAATGGTCCTGACTGGTCCTGAATGGTCCTGACTGGTTCTGACTGGTCCTGAATGGTTCTCACTGGTCCTGGCTGGTCCTGAATGGTTCTCACTGGTCCTGGCTGGTCCTGAATGGTTCTCACTGGTCCTGGCTGGTCCTGAATGGTTCTCACTGGTCCTGACTGGTCCTGACTGGTCCTGAATGGTCCTGACTGGTCCTGACTGGTCCTGACTGGTTCTGACTGGTCCTGACTGGTCCTGAATGGTCCTGACTGGTTCTGACTGGTCCTGAATGGTCCTGACTGGTCCTGAATGGTCCTGACTGGTTCTGACTGGTCGTGAATGGTCCTGACTGGTCCTGAATGGTCCTGAATGGTCCTGACTGGTTCTGACTGGTCCTGACTGGTCCTGACTGGTCCTGAATGGTCCTGACTGGTTCTGACTGGTCCTGAATGGTTCTCACTGGTCCTGGCTGGTCCTGAATGGTCCTGACTGGTCCTGACTGGTCCTGAATGGTCCTGACTGGTTCTGACTGGTCCTGAATGGTTCTCACTGGTCCTGGCTGGTCCTGAATGGTTCTCACTGGTCCTGACTGGTCCTGACTGGTCCTGAATGGTCCTGAATGGTCCTGACTGGTTCTGACTGGTCCTGACTGGTCCTGAATGGTCCTGACTGGTTCTGACTGGTCCTGAATGGTCCCGACTGGTCCTGAATGGTCCTGAATGGTCCTGACTGGTCCTGACTGGTTCTGACTGGTCCTGACTGGTTCTGACTGGTTCTGACTGGTCCTGAATGGTCCTGAATGGTCCTGAATGGTTCTGACTGGTCCTGACTGGTCCTGAATGGTCTTGAATGGTCCTGACTGGTCCTGAATGGTCCTGACTGGTCCTGAATGGTCCTGACTGGTTCTGACTGGTCCTGACTGGTTCTGACTGGTCCTGACTGGTCCTGACTGGTTCTGACTGGTCCTGAATGGTCCTGACTGGTTCTGACTGGTCCTGAATGGTCCTGACTGGTTCTGACTGGTCCTGACTGGTCCTGACTGGTCCTGACTGGTCCTGACTGGTTCTGACTGGTCCTGAATGGTCCCGACTGGTCCTGACTGGTCCTGAATGGTCCCGACTGGTCCTGACTGGTTCTGACTGGTCCCGACTGGTCCTGACTGGTCCTGACTGGTCCTGACTGGTTCTGACTGGTCCTGACTGGTCCTGACTGGTCCTGAATGGTCCTGAATGGTTCTGACTGGTCCTGAATGGTCCTGACTGGTTGTGACTGGTCCTGACTGGTTCTGACTGGTCCTGACTGGTTCTGACTGGTCCTGACTGGTTGTGACTGGTCCTGAATGGTCCTGAATGGTTCTGACTGGTCCTGACTGGTTCTGACTGGTCCTGAATGGTCCTGACTGGTTCCGACTGGTCCTGAATGGTCCTGACTGGTTCTGACTGGTCCTGACTGGTCCTGACTGGTTCTGACTGGTCCTGAATTGTCCTGACTGGTCCTGACTGGTTCTGACTTGTCCTGACTGGTCCTGACTGGTTCTGACTGGTCCTGACTGGTTGTGACTGGTCCTGACTGGTCCTGACTGGTTCTGACTGGTCCTGACTGGTCCTGACTGGTCCTGACTGGTCCTGAATGGTCCTGACTGGTTCCGACTGGTCCTGAATGGTCCTGAATGGTCCTGACTGGTTCTGACTGGTCCTGAATGGTCCTGACTGGTTCTGACTGGTCCTGAATGGTTCTCACTGGTCCTGGCTGGTCCTGAATGGTTCTCATTGGTCCTGACTGGTCCTGACTGGTTCTGACTGGTCCTGACTGGTCCTGAATGGTCCTGACTGGTTCTGACTGGTCCTGAATGGTCCTGACTGGTTCTGACTGGTCCTGGCTGGTCCTGACTGGTTCTGACTGGTCCTGAATGGTCCCGACCGGTCCTGAATGGTCCTGACTGGTTCTGACTGGTCCTGACTGGTTCTGACTGGTTCTGACTGGTCCTGAATGGTCCTGAACGGTCCTGAATGGTCCTGACTGGTCCTGAATGGTCTTGAATGGTCCTGACTGGTCCTGAATGGTCCTGACTGGTCCTGAATGGTCCTGACTGGTTCTGACTGGTTCTGACTGGTCCTGACTGGTTCTGACTTGTCCTGAATGGTCCTGACTGGTTCTGACTGGTCCTGAATGGTCCTGACTGGTTCTGACTGGTTCTGACTGGTCCTGACTGGTTCTGACTGGTCCTGAATGGTCCCGACTGGTCCTGACTGGTCCTGAATGGTCCCGACGGGTCCTGACTGGTTCTGACTGGTCCTGACTGGTTCTGACTGGTCCTGACTGGTTGTGACTGGTCCTGACTGGTCCTGAATGGTCCTGAATGGTCCTGAATGGTTCTGACTGGTCCTGAGTGGTCCTGACTGGTCCTGAATGGTCCTGAATGGTCCTGACTGGTTCTGACTGGTTCTGACTGGTCCTGAATGGTCCTGAATGGTTCTGACTGGTCCTGACTGGTCCTGAATGGTCCTGACTGGTTCTGACTGGTCCTGAATGGTCCTGACTGGTTCTGACTGGTCCTGAATGGTCCTGACTGGTTCTGACTGGTCCTGACTGGTCCTGACTGGTCCTGACTGGTTCTGACTGGTCCTGACTGGTCCTGCATGGTCCTGAATGGTCCTGACTGGTTCTGACTGGTCCTGACTGGTTCTGACTGGTCCTGAATGGTCTTGAATGGTTCTGACTGGTCCTGAATGGTCGTGAATGGTCAGGAATGGTCCTGACTGGTCCTGACTGGTTCTGACTGGTCCTGAATGGTCCTGACTGGTTCTGACTGGTCCTGAATGGTCCTGAATGGTCCTGAATGGTTCTGACTGGTCCTGACTTTTCCTGACTGGTTCTGACTGGTCCTGAATGGTTCTGACTGGTCCTGAATGGTCCTGACCGGTTCCGACTGGTCCTGAATGGTCCTGAATGGTCCTGAATGATTCTGACTGGTCCTGACTTGTCCTGACTGGTTCTGACTGGTCCTGAATGGTCCTGAATGGTTCTGACAGGTCCTGACTGGTCCTGACTGGTTCTGACTGGTCCTGACTGGTCCTGACTGGTTCCTGAATGGTCCTGACTGGTTCTGACTGGTTCTGACTGGTCCTGACTAGTTCTGACTGGTCCTGACTGGTCCTGGCTGGTCCTGAATGGTTCTCACTGGTCCTGACTGGTCCTGAATGGCCCTGGCTGGTCCTGAATGGTTCTCACTGGTCCTGAATGGTTCTGACTGGTCCTGAATGGTCCTGACTGGTTCTGACTGGTCCTGAATGGTCCTGACTGGTCCTGACTGGTCCCGACTGGTTCTGACTGGTCCTGACTGGTTCTGACTGGTCCTGACTGGTCCTGAATGGTCCTGAATGGTCCTGTCTGGTTCTGACTGGTCCTGACTGGTTGTGACTGGTCCTGACTGGTCCTGACTGGTTCTGACTGGTCCTGAATGGTTCTGACTGGTCCTGAATTGTCCTGACTGGTCCTGAATGGTCCTGACTGGTTCTGACTGGTCCTGAATGGTCCTGACTGGTTCTGACTGGTCCTGAATGGTCCTGACTGGTCCTGACTGGTCCTGAATGGTCTTGAATGGTCCTGACTGGTCCTGAATGGTCCTGACTGGTCCTGAATGGTCCTGACTGGTTCTGACTGGTTCTGACTGGTCCTGACTTTTCCTGACTGGTTCTGACTGGTCCTGAATGGTCCTGACTGGTTCTGACTGGTTCTGACTGGTCCTGACTTTTCCTGACTGGTTCCGACTGGTCCTGAATGGTCCTGAATGGTCCTGAATGATTCTGACTGGTCCTGACTGGTCCTGACTTGTTCTGACTGGTCCTGAATGGTCCTGAATGGTTCTGACTGGTCCTGACTTTTCCTGACTGGTTCTGACTGGTCCTGACTGGTCCTGACTGGTTCTGACTGGTCCTGACTGGTTCTGACTGGTCCTGAATGGTCTTGAATGGTTCTGACTGGTCCTGAATGGTCCTGACTGTTCCTGAATGGTCCTGACTGGTTCTGACTGGTTCTGACTGGTCCTGACTAGTTCTGACTGGTCCTGACTGGTCCTGGCTGGTCCTGAATGGTTCTCACTGGTCCTGACTGGTCCAGAATGGTCCTGGCTGGTCCTGAATGGTTCTCACTGGTCCTGAATGGTTCTGACTGGTCCTGAATGGTCCTGACTGGTTCTGACTGGTCCTGAATGGTCCTGACTGGTCCTGACTGGTCCCGACTGGTTCTGACTGGTCCTGACTGGTTCTGACTGGTCCTGACTGGTCCTGAATGGTCCTGAATGGTCCTGTCTGGTTCTGACTGGTCCTGACTGGTTGTGACTGGTTCTGACTGGTCCTGACTGGTTCTGACTGGTCCTGAATGGTCCTGACTGGTTCTGACTGGTCCTGAATGGTCCTGACTGGTTCTGACTGGTCCTGAATGGTCCTGACTGGTCCTGACTGGTCCTGAATGGTCTTGAATGGTCCTGACTGGTCCTGAATGGTCCTGACTGGTCCTGAATGGTCCTGACTGGTTCTGTCTGGTTCTGACTGGTCCTGACTGGTTCTGACTGGTCCTGAATGGTCCTGACTGGTTCTGACTGGTTCTGACTGGTCCTGAATGGTCCTGACTGGTTCTGACTGGTCCTGACTGGTTCTGACTGGTCCTGACTGGTTCTGACTGGTCCTGAATGGTCCTGACTGGTTCTGATTGGTCCTGACTGGTCCTGACTGGTTCTGACTGGTCCTGACTGGTCCTGACTGGTTCTGACTGGTCCTGAATGGTCCCGACTGGTCCTGGCTGGTCCTGACTGGTCCTGACTGGTCCGGACTGGTTCTGACTGGGCCTGAATGGTTCTCACTGGTCCTGAATGGTTCTCACTGGTCCTGACTGGTTCTGAATGGTCCTGAATGGTCCTGACTGGTTCTGACTGGTCCTGACTGGTTCTGACTGGTCCTGACTGGTTCTGACTGGTTCTGACTGGTCCTGAATGGTCCTGAATGGTCCTGTCTGGTCCTGAATGGTCCTGACTGGTTCTGACTGGTTCTGACTGCTCCTGAATGGTCCTGAATGGTCCTGTCTGGTCCTGAATGGTCCTGACTGGTTCTGACTGGTTCTGACTGGTCCTGACTTTTCCTGACTGGTCCTGACTGGTTGTGAATGGTCCTGAATGGTCCTGAATGATTCTGACTGGTCCTGACTTTTCCTGAATGGTTCTGACTGGTCCTGACTGGTTCTGACTGGTCCTGACTGGTCCTGACTGGTTCTGACTGGTCCTGACTGGTTCTGACTGGTCCTGAATGGTCCTTAATGGTTCTGACTGGTCCTGAATGGTCCTGACTGTTCCTGAATGGTCCTGACTGGTTCTGACTGGTTCTGACTGGTCCTGACTAGTTCTGACTGGTCCTGACTGGTCCTGGCTGGTCCTGAATGGTTTTCACTGGTCCTGACTGGTCCAGAATGGTCGTGGCTGGTCCTGAATGGTTCTCACTGGTCCTGAATGGTTCTGACTGGTCCTGAATGGTCCTGACTGGTTCTGACTGGTCCTGAATGGTCCTGACTGGTCCTGACTGGTCCCGACTGGTTCTGACTGGTCCTGACTGGTTCTGACTGGTCCTGACTGGTCCTGAATGGTCCTGAATGGTCCTGTCTGGTTCTGACTGGTCCTGACTGGTTGTGACTGGTTCTGACTGGTCCTGACTGGTTCTGACTGGTACTGAATGGTTCTGACTGGTCCTGAATGGTCCTGACTGGTTCTGACTGGTCCTGAATGGTCCTGACTGGTCCTGACTGGTCCTGAATGGTCTTGAATGGTCCTGACTGGTCCTGTCTGGTTCTGACTGGTCCTGACTGGTTGTGACTGGTTCTGACTGGTCCTGACTGGTTCTGACTGGTCCTGACTGGTTCTGACTAGTCCTGAATGGTCCTGACTGGTTCTGACTGGTCCTGAATGGTCCTGACTGGTTCTGACTGGTCCTGAATGGTCCTGACTGGTTCTGACTGGTCCTGAATGGTCCTGACTGGTCCTGACTGGTCCTGAATGGTCTTGAATGGTCCTGACTGGTCCTGAATGGTCCTGACTGGTCCTGAATGGTCCTGACTGGTTCTGTCTGGTTCTGACTGGTCCTGACTGGTTCTGACTGGTCCTGAATGGTCCTGACTGGTTCTGACTGGTTCTGACTGGTCCTGAATGGTCCTGACTGGTTCTGACTGGGCCTGACTGGTTCTGACTGGTCCTGAATGGTCCTGACTGGTTCTGATTGGTCCTGACTGGTCCTGACTGGTTCTGACTGGTCCTGACTGGTCCTGACTGGTTCTGACTGGTCCTGAATGGTCCCGACTGGTCCTGGCTGGTCCTGACTGGTCCTGACTGGTCCGGACTGGTTCTGACTGGGCCTGAATGGTTCTCACTGGTCCTGAATGGTTCTCACTGGTCCTGACTGGTTCTGAATGGTCCTGAATGGTCCTGACTGGTTCTGACTGGTCCTGACTGGTTCTGACTGGTCCTGACTGGTTCTGACTGGTTCTGACTGGTCCTGAATGGTCCTGAATGGTCCTGTCTGGTCCTGAATGGTCCTGACTGGTTCTGACTGGTTCTGAATGGTCCTGACTGGTTGTGAATGGTCCTGATTGGTCCTGACTGGTCCTGACTGGTTCTGACTGGTCCTGACTGGTTCTGACTGGTCCTGAATGGTCCCGACTGGTCATGGCTGGTCCTGACTGGTCCTGACTGGTCCTGAATGGTTCTCACTGGTCCTGAATGGTTCTCACTGGTCCTGAATGGTTCTCACTGGTCCTGACTGGTTCTGACTGGTCCTGAATGGTCCTGACTGGTTCTGACTGGTCCTGACTGGTCCTGACTGGTTCTGACTGGTCCTGACTGGTCCTGACTGGTTCTGACTGGTCCTGAATGGTCCCGACTGGTCCTGGCTGGTCCTGACTGGTCCTGACTGGTCCTGACTGGTTCTGACTGGTCCTGAATGGTCCTGACTGGTTCTGACTGGTCCTGAATGGTCCTGACTGGTTCTGACTGGTCCTGACTGGTTCTGACTGGTCCTGAATGGTCCTGACTGGTTCTGACTGGTCCTGAATGGTCCTGACTGGTTCTGATTGGTCCTGACTGGTTCTGACTGGTCCTGAATGGTTCTCACTGGTCCTGAATGGTTCTCACTGGTCCTGACTGGTTCTGACTGGTCCTGAATGGTCCTGACTGGTCCTGACTGGTCCCAACTGGTTCTGACTGGTCCTGACTGGTTCTGACTGGTCCTGACTGGTTCTGACTGGTCCTGTCTGGTTCTGAATGGTCCTGAATGGTCCTGTCTGGTTCTGACTGGTCCTGACTGGTTGTGACTGGTCCTGACTGGTCCTGACTGGTTCTGACTGGTCCTGACTGGTTCTGACTGGTCCTGACTGGTTCTGACTGGTCCTGAATGGTCCTGAATGGTCTTGAATGGTCCTGACTGGTCCTGACTGGTTCTGACTGGTCCTGAATGGTTCTGACTGGTCCTGACTGGTCCTGACTGGTCCTGAATGGTCCTGAATGGTTCTGACTGGTCCTGACTGGTCCTGACTGGTCTTGACTGGTTCTGACTGGTCCTGAATGGTCCTGAATGGTTCTGACTGGTCCTGACTGGTCCTGAATGGTCTTGAATGGTCCTGACTGGTCCTGAATGGTCCTGACTGGTCCTGAATGGTCCTGACTGGTTCTGACTGGTCCTGACTGGTTCTGACTGGTCCTGAATGGTCCTGACTGGTTCCGACTGGTCCTGAATGGTCCTGAATGGTCCTGACTGGTCCTGACTGGTCCTGACTGGTCCTGACTGGTTCTGACTGGTCCTGAATGGTCCTGACTGGTTCCGACTGGTCCTGAATGGTCCTGAATGGTCCTGACTGGTCCTGATTGGTCCTGACTGGTCCTTACTGGTTCTGACTGGTCCTGACTGGTTCCGACTGGTCCTGAATGGTCCTGAATGGTCCTGACTGGTCCTGAATGGTCCTGACTGGTTCCGACTGGTCCTGACTGGTTCCGACTGGTCCTGAATGGTCCTGAAGTGTCCTGACTGGTCCTGACTGGTCCTGACTGGTCCTGACTGGTCCTGACTGGTTCCGACTGGTCCTGAATGGTCCTGAATGGTCCTGAATGGTCCTGACGGGTCCTGACGGGTCCTGACTGGTCCTGACTGGTCCTGACTGGTCCTGAATGGTCCTGACTGGTTCTGACTGGTCCTGACTGGTCCTGACTGGTTCTGACTGGTCCTGTGGATGTGATGTACCCACAGAAACCATCCTGCCATCATCCCCAGCAGCGTGGAAGGAAGAAGCACGCTGGTTACAGTCTGTAATAAACACAGTTTACTGCGTTTCTCTGGTATTTTTTACTCCGGTATTTACGGGATAATCTCAGTATGTTACGCCTCACCGGGTTTGGAGTAAAATCACTCATAATTTCTCAGACTTATTCGTATCTCGTATTGTTGTAATTGTGCTCTTCCAGTCATTTCTTCACTGGCCAGACAGGTCAGATGGAGTTAGCGCTGGGCTGAGCACCAGATAGCCGTCTGCAGCCTGCAGCTGAACACAGGCACATATTACTTGCCACTGAATAGATGTAGAAATTGAATAATCCCCAGGGCTGCAGAGTCAGAGATTATGAGGCAGCCAAATTATGCTGACAACTGTGTTGCAGAGAGTCCTGTGTGCGGTGTGTCTGACAGAGATAAATGCCTCTCTGTGTCTGATCAGGCAGCCTTAGCCACCTCCACAGAGCTGCAGAGAGCTGTTACGGCTGAGGGCCACAGACTTCCATTACCCCTGCTGCTCCAGTTGAGGCTGATGAGCAACAATAGGTAAATGGAACGAGATGAAATTAAACCTGGGAGAGTGCAGATATTTCTTTTTCCGCATTGCTGCATCTGTAAACAGTTGGGGGGGGGGCTCAGCAGTGGAGCGGTTTGAGTGTGTCAGCTGTTGTTAGATCACAGGTCGGCTCCATTGTTCCTGGCAGTGTTGTTCTCTCAAAGCTCAGAGGTGACCCGTGCTGAATATAGGGAAAAAAAGCAAAAGCCACAGAAATAAATAAAGAGAAATAAAAACAAAATGTCCCCGAAGCCAGACTTGTCTCCACCTGAGGGTCTGCACGAAAACACGAAACCAAAACAATACGAACTCAGCTTGATATATATATATATATATATATATATATATATATATATATATATATATATATATATATATATATATATATACACATCGGGTCATATATATATATATATATATATATATATATATATATATATATATATATATATATATATATGTATAAAATATGTGTGTGTGTGTGTATGGTTATAGTATTTATTTGATGCTTGTTTGGGTGTGTTAACATTTCCTCTGATGGAGAGAAAAGCATTGTATCTGGTGTTCTGAACGTCACATCCAGGATGTTCAGTTGTGTTTTATTAATTTGTGCTTTAAAATGTTTATTTATTTGTTTCTGCAATAGACCAAGTGAAGCTTGCTGAGCTCCGTCAGACAACATCTGTTCTGTTGTATTTTCCACTCAGTAAACTGTTCAGTTACAGCCAAATTGCTTTAGCTTTTCTCTTCTTGTTAATGATAAATCAGTTTAAGAATTATGTTCTTAGAGCGCTGCATTTGATGCGCATGTCCCCTAAAGACTCTTCTATGAAGTTACACAAACATCAGAGAGAGAACGAGCTACTTTTCCCCGTCAGTTCCCCCCAGGCAGGAACGCCACGTTTATCTCAGTTCAGCATCGTACCAAACCACGTCATGCCAACACGCAGCCACACATAATACACCTGGAATGACGCTCAAGTAAAAGGTGGAATAGGCCCCCTCCCCTACCTACTCCTCACCTACATATACTGTACATATAATACACACACACACACTCACACACATACAGGCATTTTTTCTAAATCCTGTATCATAAAGGTTGCGGGGGGTGAGGGGGAATTGAAAGAGGGGGAACTGTAAAGGTCTGACGGCGTCGCCATGACCTGCAGCTGGATCGACTGGAATCTGAAGAATCACACTGAATCATGATCCCCACCTGACCCCCGAGCTTCCATCTCTAACAGGAAGCTAGCTGAATGCAGAGGAGGAAAAGATCAACGCAGCCAAACAGAGAAGGAGATGAAGAAAACTCATCCTTTACCGAAGAAAAGCTGAAACACAGAAAATTGACAGAAACACTTAAAAATCAGACAGAAAGAAAAGAAAAAAGGATGATAGAACCCGACGTATTCATTCATTCACTGTCCGAACCACTCAGTCTGATTAAGGCTCACGGGGAAGCTGGAGTCTATTCCGGAATTCACTGGGTGAGAGGCAGGTACACCTGGACACCAGTCCATCACAAATACAGTGATGGAAACTGTTAGACTGAGGAAATTGACAGAAATAAGGGGGGGGGGGGGGGGGGGGGGGGGGTTAGCAGAGAAAGCATCTGAGCAGTGTGGAAAGCTGAAACCTGGAAGTCTGTCATGAAACACTAGCAGAAGCACACCCACATGGCTTCTTCACTTTCAGCTTCCATTCCTTCTTTTCTTTTATCTTGTTTTTACATGTAAGAGAAAAGTGATGAGGAGGAGGTTCAGATCATTTATGCTTCCTTGTAAAGCAACAGGAAGTGAGAGAGGAGATTTAAGTGTTAAATGTCTGAAGGAAAGAACAACAGACGCATGAAGTCCTGATCCGCTCTGTCCCTCTAGGCCGTTACGGCTTAATGGTTTGGAAGATGTTGCATTAATGTGGGCTGCTGGTGGGAACCTGGTGACTCACCAAGCTCTGCTGTCACATTTGGCCTCCTTCACAGCTGAAAACTGTCCAGATGCCTTGTCATAACATCAGCAGTCAGTCAAGCCAGTCATGGTTTCTTATGAAGCACAGACACCAGACACAGAGGCAAGCAGTCCGAAGACACAGTCAGCCAACCAGTCTGCCAGCCAGCTGAGGACCAGCAGCGTTAGACTGGCACTAAGCCAGGGGCAGCTCCCTGTGGAGGTGCCTCGGTGAGCCCGTCTGCTTCGCTGCCATGAAATCAATATCTACAGCTCCGTTTCACCGAGCCAAACACGTTTGGCCAAAAAGTGGAGAGCTGTGTTGGGTTGAACCGATCAAATATTTCAGTTTTGAGTTTGTTTTCTGCCCGCTGACACACCCGACACGCGGTGACACAACCGACACGCGCTGACACACCCGACACGCGCTGACACACCCGACACGCGCTGACACACGCTGACACACCCGACACGCGGTGACACAACCGACACGCGCTGACACACCCGACACGCGCTGACACACCCGACACGCGCTGACACACGCTGACACACCCGACACACTCTGACACGCGCTGACACACCCGACACACTCTGACACGAGCTGACAGACCCGACACACTCTGACACACCCGACACACGCTGACACACCCGACACTCTGACACACCCGACACACGCTGACACACCCGACACACGCTGACACACCCGACACACGCTGACACACCCGACACTCTGACACACCCGACACACGCTGACACACCCGACACACGCTGACACACCCGACATACTCTGACACACCCGACATACTCTGACACACGCTGACACACCCGACATACGCTGACACACGCTGACACACCCGACACACGCTGACACACCCGACATACTCTGACACACGCTGACACACCCGACACATGCTGACACACCCGACATACTCTGACACACGCTGACACACCCGACACACGCTGACACACCCGACATACGCTGACACACGCTGACACACCCGACACACGCTGACACACCCGACATACTCTGACACACGCTGACACACCCGACACATGCTGACACACCCGACACACGCTGACACACCCGACATACTCTGACACACGCTGACACACCCGACACACGCTGACACACCCGACACACGCTGACACATCCGACACACACTGACACACCCGGCACACACTGACACACCCGACACACGCTGACACACCCGACATACTCTGACACACCCGACACATCCGACACACACTGACACACCCAACACACGCTGACACACCCGACACTCTGACACACCCGACACACGCTGACACACCCGACACTCTGACACACCCGACACACGCTGACACACCCGACACACGCTGACACACCCGACATACTCTGACACACCCGACATACTCTGACACACCCGACATACGCTGACACACGCTGACACACGCTGACACACCCGACATACGCTGACACACCCGACATACGCTGACACACGCTGACACACGCTGACACACCCGACATACGCTGACACACGCTGACACACGCTGACACACCCGACATACGCTGACACACCCGACACACGCTGACACACGCTGACACACGCTGACACACCCGACACACGCTGACACACCCGACATACGCTGACACACGCTGACACACGCTGACACACCCGACATACTCTGACACACGCTGACACACCCGACACACGCTGACACACCCGACATACTCTGACACACGCTGACACACCCGACACATGCTGACACACCCGACACACGCTGACACACCCGACATACTCTGACACACGCTGACACACCCGACACACGCTGACACACCCGACACACGCTGACACACCCGACACACGCTGACACACCCGACACACCCTACACACGCTAACACACCCGACAAACCCTACACACGCTGACACACCCGACACACCCGACACACGCTGACACACCTGACACACCCGACACACGCTGACACACCCGACACACACGACACGTGCTGACAGACCCGACAAATGCTGACACACCCTACACATGCTGACACACCCGACACACGCTGACACACCCGACACACACGACACATGCTGACACACCCGACACACGCTGACACACCCGACACACTCTGACACACGCTGACACACCCGACACACACTGACACACCCGAAGCACTCTGACACACGCTGACACACCCTACACATGCTGACACACCCGACACGTGCTGACACACCCGACACACTCTGACACACACTGACACACCCGACACACGCTGACACACCCGACACACCCGACACACCCTACACACGCTAACACACCCGACAAACCCTACACACGCTGACACACCCGACACACCCTACACACGCTAACACACCCGACAAACCCTACACACGCTGACACACCCGACACACGCTGACACACCTGACACACCCGACACACGCTGACACACCCGACACATGCTGACACACCCGACACGTGCTGACACACCCGACACACTCTGACACACACTGACACACCCGACACACGCTGACACACCCGACACACTCTGACACACGCTGACACACCCGACACACACTGACACACCCGACGCACTCTGACACACGCTGACAGACCCGACACACACTGACACACCCGACACACACTGACACACCCGACGCACTCTGACACACGCTGACAGACCCGACACACACTGACACACCCGACACACGCTGACACACCCGACTCACACTGACACACGCTGACAGACCCGACACACACTGACACACCCGACACACGCTGACACACCCGACACACTCTGACACACGCTGACAGACCCGACACACACTGACACACCCGACACACGCTGACACACCCGACACACA
Organism: Telmatherina bonti; assembly: GCF_933228915.1. NCBI lineage: Eukaryota > Metazoa > Chordata > Actinopteri > Atheriniformes > Telmatherinidae > Telmatherina > Telmatherina bonti. The sequence continues at coordinate 35,849,001 of NC_136618.1, forward strand.
CTGACACACCCGACACACGCTGACACACCCGACACACTCTGACACACCCGACATACGCTGACACACCCGACATACTCTGACACACCCGACACACTCTGACACACGCTGACACACTCTGACACACCCGACACACGCTGACACACCCGACACACGCTGACACACCCGACATACTCTGACACACGCTGACACACCCGACATACGCTGACACACGCTGACACACGCTGACACACCCGACATACTCTGACACACGCTGACACACCCGACACACGCTGACACACCCGACATACTCTGACACACGCTGACACACCCGACATACTCTGACACACGCTGACACACCCGACACATGCTGACACACCCGACACACGCTGACACACCCGACATACTCTGACACACGCTGACACACCCGACACACGCTGACACACCCGACACATCCGACACACACTGACACACCCGGCACACGCTGACACACCCGACACATCCGACACACACTGACACACCCGGCACACTCTGACACACCCGACACACGCTGACACACTCTACCCACGCTGACACCTCCGACACAACCGGCACACACTGAAACACTCGACACACCCTACACACGCTGACACACCCGACACACCCTACACACACTGACACACCTGACACACCCTACACACGCTGACACACCCGACACACCCGACACACCCTACACACGCTAACACACCCGACACACCCTACACACACTGACACACCTGACACACCCTACACACGCTGACACACCCGACACACCCGACACACCCTACACACGCTGACACACCCGACACACCCGACACACGCTGACACACCCGACACACCCTACACACGCTGACACACCTGACACACCCGACACACCCTACACACGCTGACACACCTGACACACCCGACACACCCTACACACGCTGACACACGCTGACACACCCGACACACCCTACACACACTGACACACCTGACACACCCTACACACGCTGACACACCCGACACACCCGACACACCCTACACACGCTAACACACCCGACAAACCCTACACACGCTGACACACCCGACACACCCGACACACGCTAACACGCCCGACAAACCCTACACACACTGACACACCTGACACACCCTACACACGCTAACACACCCGACAAACCCTACACACGCTGACACACCCGACACACCCGACACACGCTAACACACCCGACAAACCCTACACACGCTGACACACCCGACACACCCGACACACGCTAACACACCCGACAAACCCTACACACGCTGACACACCCGACACACCCGACACACGCTAACACACCCGACAAACCCTACACACGCTGACACACCCGACATACCCGACACACGCTGACACACCTGACACACCCTACACACGCTGACACACCCGACACACCTGACACACGCTGACACACCTGACACACCCTACACACGCTGACACACCCGACACACCCGACACACCCTACACACGCTAACACACCCGACAAACCCTACACACGCTGACACACCCGACACACCCTACACACGCTGACACACCCGACACACCCGACACACGCTAACACACCCGACAAACCCTACACACGCTGACACACCCGACACACCCGACACACGCTGACACACCTGACACACCCTACACACGCTGACACACCCGACACACCCTACACACGCTAACACACCCGACAAACCCTACACACGCTGACACACCCGACACACCCGACACACGCTGACACACCTGACACACCCGACACACGCTGACACACCCGACAGACACGACACGTGCTGACAGACCCGACAAATGCTGACACACCCTACACATGCTGACAGACCCGACACATGCTGACACACCCGACACACGCTGACACACCCGACACACTCTGACACACGCTGACACACCCGACACACACTGACACACCCGAAGCACTCTGACACACGCTGACACACCCTACACATGCTGACACACCCGACACGTGCTGACACACCCGACACACTCTGACACACACTGACACACCCGACACACGCTGACACACCCGACACACCCGACACACCCTACACACGCTAACACACCCGACAAACCCTACACACGCTGACACACCCGACACACCCTACACACGCTAACACACCCGACAAACCCTACACACGCTGACAAACCCTACACACGCTGACACACCCTACACACGCTAACACACCCGACAAACCCTACACACGCTGACACACCCGACACACGCTGACACACCCGACACATGCTGACAGACCCGACACATGCTGACACACCCGACACACGCTGACACACCCGACACACTCTGACACACGCTGACACACCCGACACACACTGACACACCCGACGCACTCTGACACACGCTGACACACCCTACACATGCTGACACACCCGACACGTGCTGACACACCCGACACACCCGACACACGCTGACACACCCGACACACTCTGACACACACTGACACACCCGACACACGCTGACACACCCGACACACTCTGACACACGCTGACACACCCGACACACACTGACACACCCGACGCACTCTGACACACGCTGACAGACCCGACACACACTGACACACCCGACACACACTGACACACCCGACGCACTCTGACACACGCTGACAGACCCGACACACACTGACACACCCGACACACGCTGACACACCCGACACACACTGACACACCCGACACACGCTGACACACCCGACACACTCTGACACACCCGACATACGCTGACACACCCGACATACTCTGACACACCCGACACACTCTGACACACGCTGACACACTCTGACACACCCGACACACGCTGACACACCCGACACACGCTAACACACCCGACAAACCCTACACACGCTGACACACCCGACATACCCGACACACGCTGACACACCTGACACACCCTACACACGCTGACACACCCGACACACCCGACACACGCTGACACACCTGACACACCCTACACACGCTGACACACCCGACACACCCGACACACCCTACACACGCTAACACACCCGACAAACCCTACACACGCTGACACACCCGACACACCCTACACACGCTGACACACCCGACACACCCGACACACGCTAACACACCCGACAAACCCTACACACGCTGACACACCCGACACACCCGACACACGCTGACACACCTGACACACCCTACACACGCTGACACACCCGACACACCCTACACACGCTAACACACCCGACAAACCCTACACACGCTGACACACCCGACACACCCGACACACGCTGACACACCTGACACACCCGACACACGCTGACACACCCGACACACACGACACGTGCTGACAGACCCGACAAATGCTGACACACCCTACACATGCTGACAGACCCGACACATGCTGACACACCCGACACACGCTGACACACCCGACACACTCTGACACACGCTGACACACCCGACACACACTGACACACCCGAAGCACTCTGACACACGCTGACACACCCTACACATGCTGACACACCCGACACGTGCTGACACACCCGACACACTCTGACACACACTGACACACCCGACACACGCTGACACACCCGACACACCCGACACACCCTACACACGCTAACACACCCGACAAACCCTACACACGCTGACACACCCGACACACCCTACACACGCTAACACACCCGACAAACCCTACACACGCTGACACACCCGACACACGCTGACACACCTGACACACCCGACACACGCTGACACACCCGACACATGCTGACAGACCCGACACATGCTGACACACCCGACACACGCTGACACACCCGACACACTCTGACACACGCTGACACACCCGACACACACTGACACACCCGACGCACTCTGACACACGCTGACACACCCTACACATGCTGACACACCCGACACGTGCTGACACACCCGACACACCCGACACACGCTGACACACCCGACACACTCTGACACACACTGACACACCCGACACACGCTGACACACCCGACACACTCTGACACACGCTGACACACCCGACACACACTGACACACCCGACGCACTCTGACACACGCTGACAGACCCGACACACACTGACACACCCGACACACACTGACACACCCGACGCACTCTGACACACGCTGACAGACCCGACACACACTGACACACCCGACTCACACTGACACACGCTGACAGACCCGACACACACTGACACACCCGACACACGCTGACACACCCGACACACTCTGACACACGCTGACACACCCGACACACACTGACACACCCGACACACGCTGACACACCCGACACACACTGACACACCCGACACACGCTGACACACCCGACACACTCTGACACACCCGACATACGCTGACACACCCGACATACTCTGACACACCCGACACACTCTGACACACGCTGACACACTCTGACACACTCGACACACGCTGACACACCCGACACACGCTGACACACCCGACATACTCTGACACACGCTGACACACCCGACATACGCTGACACACGCTGACATACGCTGACACACCCGACATACTCTGACACACCCGACACACTCTGACACACGCTGACACACTCTGACACACTCGACACACGCTGACACACCCGACACACGCTGACACACCCGACATACTCTGACACACGCTGACACACCCGACATACGCTGACACACGCTGACACACGCTGACACACCCGACATACTCTGACACACGCTGACACACCCGACACACGCTGACACACCCGACATACTCTGACACACGCTGACACACCCGACATACTCTGACACACGCTGACACACCCGACACACGCTGACACACCCGACATACTCTGACACACGCTGACACACCCGACACATGCTGACACACCCGACACACGCTGACACACCCGACATACTCTGACACACGCTGACACACCCGACACACGCTGACACACCCGACACATCCGACACACACTGACACACCCGGCACACGCTGACACACCCGACACATCCGACACACACTGACACACCCGGCACACTCTGACACACCCGACACACGCTGACACACTCTACCCACGCTGACACCTCCGACACAACCGGCACACACTGAAACACTCGACACACCCTACACACGCTGACACACCCGACACACCCTACACACACTGACACACCTGACACACCCTACACACGCTGACACACCCGACACACCCGACACACCCTACACACGCTAACACACCCGACAAACCCTACACACGCTGACACACCCGACACACCCGACACACGCTGACACACCCGACACACCCTACACACGCTGACACACCTGACACACCCGACACACCCTACACACGCTGACACACCTGACACACCCGACACACCCTACACACGCTGACACACGCTGACACACCCGACACACCGTACACACACTGACACACCTGACACACCCTACACACGCTGACACACCCGACACACCCGACACACCCTACACACGCTAACACACCCGACAAACCCTACACACGCTGACACACCCGACACACCCGACACACGCTAACACGCCCGACAAACCCTACACACACTGACACACCTGACACACCCTACACACGCTAACACACCCGACAAACCCTACACACGCTGACACACCCGACATACCCGACACACGCTGACACACCTGACACACCCTACACACGCTGACACACCCGACACACCCGACACACGCTGACACACCTGACACACCCTACACACGCTGACACACCCGACACACCCGACACACCCTACACACGCTAACACACCCGACAAACCCTACACACGCTGACACACCCGACACACCCTACACACGCTGACACACCCGACACACCCGACACACGCTAACACACCCGACAAACCCTACACACGCTGACACACCCGACACACCCGACACACGCTGACACACCTGACACACCCTACACACGCTGACACACCCGACACACCCTACACACGCTAACACACCCGACAAACCCTACACACGCTGACACACCCGACACACCCGACACACGCTGACACACCTGACACACCCGACACACGCTGACACACCCGACACACACGACACGTGCTGACAGACCCGACAAATGCTGACACACCCTACACATGCTGACAGACCCGACACATGCTGACACACCCGACACACGCTGACACACCCGACACACTCTGACACACGCTGACACACCCGACACACACTGACACACCCGAAGCACTCTGACACACGCTGACACACCCTACACATGCTGACACACCCGACACGTGCTGACACACCCGACACACTCTGACACACACTGACACACCCGACACACGCTGACACACCCGACACACCCGACACACCCTACACACGCTAACACACCCGACAAACCCTACACACGCTGACACACCCGACACACCCTACACACGCTAACACACCCGACAAACCCTACACACTCTGACACACCCGACACACGCTGACACACCTGACACACCCGACACACGCTGACACACCCGACACATGCTGACAGACCCGACACATGCTGACACACCCGACACACGCTGACACACCCGACACACTCTGACACACGCTGACACACCCGACACACACTGACACACCCGACGCACTCTGACACACGCTGACACACCCTACACATGCTGACACACCCGACACGTGCTGACACACCCGACACACCCGACACACGCTGACACACCCGACACACTCTGACACACACTGACACACCCGACACACGCTGACACACCCGACACACTCTGACACACGCTGACACACCCGACACACACTGACACACCCGACGCACTCTGACACACGCTGACAGACCCGACACACACTGACACACCCGACACACACTGACACACCCGACGCACTCTGACACACGCTGACAGACCCGACACACACTGACACACCCGACACACGCTGACACACCCGACTCACACTGACACACGCTGACAGACCCGACACACACTGACACACCCGACACACGCTGACACACCCGACACACTCTGACACACGCTGACAGACCCGACACACACTGACACACCCGACACGCTGACACACCCGACACACACTGACACACCCGACACACGCTGACACACCCGACACACTCTGACACTCCCGACATACGCTGACACACCCGACATACTCTGACACACCCGACACACTCTGACACACGCTGACACACTCTGACACACCCGACACACGCTGACACACCCGACACACGCTGACACACCCGACATACTCTGACACACGCTGACACACCCGACATACGCTGACACACGCTGACACACGCTGACACACCCGACATACTCTGACAGACGCTGACACACCCGACACATGCTGACACACCCGACACACGCTGACACACCCGACATACTCTGACACACGCTGACACACCCGACACACGCTGACACACCCGACACACCCTGACACACCCGACATACTCTGACACACGCTGACACACCCGACATACGCTGACACACGCTGACACACGCTGACACACCCGACATACTCTGACAGACGCTGACACACCCGACACATGCTGACACACCCGACACACGCTGACACACCCGACATACTCTGACACACGCTGACACACCCGACACACGCTGACACACCCGACACACCCTGACACACCCGACATACTCTGACACACGCTGACACACCCTACACACGCTGACACACCCGACACACGCTGACACACCCGACATACTCTGACACACGCTGACACACCCGACACACGCTGACACACGCTGACACACGCTGACACACCCGATATACTCTGACACACACTGACACACCCGACACACGCTGACACACACACCCGACACACCCTACCCATGCTGACACACCCGACACACACTGACACACGCTGACACACCCGACATACTCTGACACACGCTGACACACCCGACACACGCTGACACACCCGACACACGCTGACACACCCGACATACTCTGACACACGCTGACACACCCGACACACGCTGACACACCCGACACACGCTGACACACCCGACGCACGCTGACACACCCGACACATGCTGACACACGCTGACACACCCGACACACTCTGACACACGCTGACACACCCGACACACTCTGACACACGCTGACAGACCCGACACACACTGACACACCCGACACACGCTGACACACCCGACACACACGACACGTGCTGACAGACCCGACAAATGCTGACACACCCTACACATGCTGACAGACCCGACACATGCTGACACACCCGACACACGCTGACACACCCGACACACGCTGACACACCCGACACACTCTGACACACGCTGACACACCCGACACACACTCACACACCCGACACACTCTGACACACGCTGACACACCCGACACACACTGACACACCCGACGCACTCTGACACACACTGACACACCCGACACACGCTGACACACCCGACACACCCTACACACGCTAACACACCCGACAAACCCTACACACGCTGACACACCCGACACACCCTACACACGCTAACACACCCGACAAACCCTACACACGCTGACACACCCGACACACGCTGACACACCTGACACACCCGACACACGCTGACACACCCGACACACACGACACGTGCTGACAGACCCGACACGTGCTGACAGACCCGACACATGCTGACAGACCCGACACATGCTGACACACCCGACACACACGACACGTGCTGACAGACCCGACACATGCTGACAGACCCGACACATGCTGACAGACCCGACACGTGCTGACACACCCGACACACTCTGACACACGCTGACACACCCGACACACACTGACACACCCGACGCACTCTGACACACGCTGACACACCCTACACATGCTGACACACCCGACACGTGCTGACACACCCGACACACCCGACACACGCTGACACACCCGACACACTCTGACACACACTGACACACCCGACACACGCTGACACACCCGACACACTCTGACACACGCTGACACACCCGACACACACTGACACACCCGACGCACTCTGACACACGTTGACAGACCCGACACACACTGACACACCCGGCACACTCTGACACACCCGACACACGCTGACACACTCTACCCACGCTGACACCTCCGACACAACCGGCACACACTGAAACACTCGACACACCCTACACACGCTGACACACCCGACACACCCTACACACACTGACACACCTGACACACCCTACACACGCTGACACACCCGACACACCCGACACACCCTACACACGCTAACACACCCGACAAACCCTACACACGCTGACACACCCGACACACCCGACACACGCTGACACACCCGACACACCTACACACGCTGACACACCTGACACACCCGACACACCCTACACACGCTGACACACCTGACACACCCGACACACCCTACACACGCTGACACACGCTGACACACCCGACACACCCTACACACACTGACACACCTGACACACCCTACACACGCTGACACACCCGACACACCCGACACACCCTACACACGCTAACACACCCGACAAACCCTACACACGCTGACACACCCGACACACCCGACACACGCTAACACGCCCGACAAACCCTACACACACTGACACACCTGACACACCCTACACACGCTAACACACCCGACAAACCCTACACACGCTGACACACCCGACATACCCGACACACGCTGACACACCTGACACACCCTACACACGCTGACACACCCGACACACCCGACACACGCTGACACACCTGACACACCCTACACACGCTGACACACCCGACACACCCGACACACCCTACACACGCTAACACACCCGACAAACCCTACACACGCTGACACACCCGACACACCCTACACACGCTGACACACCCGACACACCCGACACACGCTAACACACCCGACAAACCCTACACACGCTGACACACCCGACACACCCGACACACGCTGACACACCTGACACACCCTACACACGCTGACACACCCGACACACCCTACACACGCTAACACACCCGACAAACCCTACACACGCTGACACACCCGACACACCCGACACACGCTGACACACCTGACACACCCGACACACGCTGACACACCCGACACACACGACACGTGCTGACAGACCCGACAAATGCTGACACACCCTACACATGCTGACAGACCCGACACATGCTGACACACCCGACACACGCTGACACACCCGACACACTCTGACACACGCTGACACACCCGACACACACTGACACACCCGAAGCACTCTGACACACGCTGACACACCCTACACATGCTGACACACCCGACACGTGCTGACACACCCGACACACTCTGACACACACTGACACACCCGACACACGCTGACACACCCGACACACCCGACACACCCTACACACGCTAACACACCCGACAAACCCTACACACGCTGACACACCCGACACACCCTACACACGCTAACACACCCGACAAACCCTACACACTCTGACACACCCGACACACGCTGACACACCTGACACACCCGACACACGCTGACACACCCGACACATGCTGACAGACCCGACACATGCTGACACACCCGACACACGCTGACACACCCGACACACTCTGACACACGCTGACACACCCGACACACACTGACACACCCGACGCACTCTGACACACGCTGACACACCCTACACATGCTGACACACCCGACACGTGCTGACACACCCGACACACCCGACACACGCTGACACACCCGACACACTCTGACACACACTGACACACCCGACACACGCTGACACACCCGACACACTCTGACACACGCTGACACACCCGACACACACTGACACACCCGACGCACTCTGACACACGCTGACAGACCCGACACACACTGACACACCCGACACACACTGACACACCCGACGCACTCTGACACACGCTGACAGACCCGACACACACTGACACACCCGACACACGCTGACACACCCGACTCACACTGACACACGCTGACAGACCCGACACACACTGACACACCCGACACACGCTGACACACCCGACACACTCTGACACACGCTGACAGACCCGACACACACTGACACACCCGACACGCTGACACACCCGACACACACTGACACACCCGACACACGCTGACACACCCGACACACTCTGACACTCCCGACATACGCTGACACACCCGACATACTCTGACACACCCGACACACTCTGACACACGCTGACACACTCTGACACACCCGACACACGCTGACACACCCGACACACGCTGACACACCCGACATACTCTGACACACGCTGACACACCCGACATACGCTGACACACGCTGACACACGCTGACACACCCGACATACTCTGACAGAGGCTGACACACCCGACACATGCTGACACACCCGACACACGCTGACACACCCGACATACTCTGACACACGCTGACACACCCGACACACGCTGACACACCCGACACACCCTGACACACCCGACATACTCTGACACACGCTGACACACCCGACGTACGCTGACACACGCTGACACACGCTGACACACCCGACATACTCTGACAGACGCTGACACACCCGACACATGCTGACACACCCGACACACGCTGACACACCCGACATACTCTGACACACGCTGACACACCCGACACACCTGACACACCCTACACACGCTGACACACCCGACACACCCTACACACGCTAACACACCCGACAAACCCTACACACGCTGACACACCCGACACACCCGACACACGCTGACACACCTGACACACCCGACACACGCTGACACACCCGACACACACGACACGTGCTGACAGACCCGACAAATGCTGACACACCCTACACATGCTGACAGACCCGACACATGCTGACACACCCGACACACGCTGACACACCCGACACACTCTGACACACGCTGACACACCCGACACACACTGACACACCCGAAGCACTCTGACACACGCTGACACACCCTACACATGCTGACACACCCGACACGTGCTGACACACCCGACACACTCTGACACACACTGACACACCCGACACACGCTGACACACCCGACACACCCGACACACCCTACACACGCTAACACACCCGACAAACCCTACACACGCTGACACACCCGACACACCCTACACACGCTAACACACCCGACAAACCCTACACACTCTGACACACCCGACACACGCTGACACACCTGACACACCCGACACACGCTGACACACCCGACACATGCTGACAGACCCGACACATGCTGACACACCCGACACACGCTGACACACCCGACACACTCTGACACACGCTGACACACCCGACACACACTGACACACCCGACGCACTCTGACACACGCTGACACACCCTACACATGCTGACACACCCGACACGTGCTGACACACCCGACACACCCGACACACGCTGACACACCCGACACACTCTGACACACACTGACACACCCGACACACGCTGACACACCCGACACACTCTGACACACGCTGACACACCCGACACACACTGACACACCCGACGCACTCTGACACACGCTGACAGACCCGACACACACTGACACACCCGACACACACTGACACACCCGACGCACTCTGACACACGCTGACAGACCCGACACACACTGACACACCCGACACACGCTGACACACCCGACTCACACTGACACACGCTGACAGACCCGACACACACTGACACACCCGACACACGCTGACACACCCGACACACTCTGACACACGCTGACAGACCCGACACACACTGACACACCCGACACGCTGACACACCCGACACACACTGACACACCCGACACACGCTGACACACCCGACACACTCTGACACTCCCGACATACGCTGACACACCCGACATACTCTGACACACCCGACACACTCTGACACACGCTGACACACTCTGACACACCCGACACACGCTGACACACCCGACACACGCTGACACACCCGACATACTCTGACACACGCTGACACACCCGACATACGCTGACACACGCTGACACACGCTGACACACCCGACATACTCTGACAGACGCTGACACACCCGACACATGCTGACACACCCGACACACGCTGACACACCCGACATACTCTGACACACGCTGACACACCCGACACACGCTGACACACCCGACACACCCTGACACACCCGACATACTCTGACACACGCTGACACACCCGACATACGCTGACACACGCTGACACACGCTGACACACCCGACATACTCTGACAGACGCTGACACACCCGACACATGCTGACACACCCGACACACGCTGACACACCCGACATACTCTGACACACGCTGACACACCCGACACACGCTGACACACCCGACACACCCTGACACACCCGACATACTCTGACACACGCTGACACACCCTACACACGCTGACACACCCGACACACGCTGACACACCCGACATACTCTGACACACGCTGACACACCCGACACACGCTGACACACGCTGACACACGCTGACACACCCGATATACTCTGACACACACTGACACACCCGACACACGCTGACACACACACCCGACACACCCTACCCATGCTGACACACCCGACACACACTGACACACGCTGACACACCCGACATACTCTGACACACGCTGACACACCCGACACACGCTGACACACCCGACACACGCTGACACACCCGACATACTCTGACACACGCTGACACACCCGACACACGCTGACACACCCGACACACGCTGACACACCCGACGCACGCTGACACACCCGACACATGCTGACACACGCTGACACACCCGACACACTCTGACACACGCTGACACACCCGACACACTCTGACACACGCTGACAGACCCGACACACACTGACACACCCGACACACGCTGACACACCCGACACACACGACACGTGCTGACAGACCCGACAAATGCTGACACACCCTACACATGCTGACAGACCCGACACATGCTGACACACCCGACACACGCTGACACACCCGACACACGCTGACACACCCGACACACTCTGACACACGCTGACACACCCGACACACACTCACACACCCGACACACTCTGACACACGCTGACACACCCGACACACACTGACACACCCGACGCACTCTGACACACACTGACACACCCGACACACGCTGACACACCCGACACACCCTACACACGCTAACACACCCGACAAACCCTACACACGCTGACACACCCGACACACCCTACACACGCTAACACACCCGACAAACCCTACACACGCTGACACACCCGACACACGCTGACACACCTGACACACCCGACACACGCTGACACACCCGACACACACGACACGTGCTGACAGACCCGACACGTGCTGACAGACCCGACACATGCTGACAGACCCGACACATGCTGACACACCCGACACACACGACACGTGCTGACAGACCCGACACATGCTGACAGACCCGACACATGCTGACAGACCCGACACGTGCTGACACACCCGACACACTCTGACACACGCTGACACACCCGACACACACTGACACACCCGACGCACTCTGACACACGCTGACACACCCTACACATGCTGACACACCCGACACGTGCTGACACACCCGACACACCCGACACACGCTGACACACCCGACACACTCTGACACACACTGACACACCCGACACACGCTGACACACCCGACACACTCTGACACACGCTGACACACCCGACACACACTGACACACCCGACGCACTCTGACACACGTTGACAGACCCGACACACACTGACACACCCGACACACACTGACACACCCGACGCACTCTGACACACGCTGACAGACCCGACACACACTGACACACCCGACACACGCTGACACACCCGACACACACTGACACACCCGACACACGCTGACACACCCGACACACTCTGACACACCCGACATACGCTGACACACCCGACATACTCTGACACACCCGACACACTCTGACACACGCTGACACACTCTGACACACCCGACACACGCTGACACACCCGACACACGCTGACACACCCGACATACGCTGACACACGCTGACACACGCTGACACACCCGACATACTCTGACAGACGCTGACACACCCGACACATGCTGACACACCCGACACACGCTGACACACCCGACATACTCTGACACACGCTGACACACCCGACACACGCTGACACACCCGACACACCCTGACACACCCGACATACTCTGACACACGCTGACACACCCGACACACGCTGACACACCCGACACACGCTGACACACCCGACATACTCTGACACACGCTGACACACCCGACACACGCTGACACACGCTGACACACCCGATATACTCTGACACACACTGACACACCCGACACACGCTGACACACACACCCGACACACCCTACCCATGCTGACACACCCGACACACACTGACACACGCTGACACACCCGACATACTCTGACACACGCTGACACACCCGACACACGCTGACACACCCGACACACGCTGACACACCCGACATACTCTGACACACGCTGACACACCCGACACACGCTGACACACCCGACGCACGCTGACACACCCGACACATGCTGACACATGCTGACATACCCGACACACTCTGACACACGCTGACAGACCCGACACACACTGACACACCCGACACACGCTGACACACCCGACACACACTGACACACCCGACACACGCTGACACACCCGACACACTCTGACACACCCGACATACGCTGACACACCCGACATACTCTGACACACCCGACACACTCTGACACACGCTGACACACTCTGACACACCCGACACACGCTGACACACCCGACACACGCTGACACACCCGACATACTCTGACACACGCTGACACACCCGACATACGCTGACACACGCTGACACACGCTGACACACCCGACATACTCTGACAGACGCTGACACACCCGACGCACGCTGACACACCCGACACATGCTGACACACGCTGACACACCCGACACACTCTGACACACGCTGACACACCCGACACACTCTGACACACGCTGACACACCCGACATACTCTGACACACCCGACACACCCTACCAACACTGACACACCCGACACACACTGACACACCCGACACATGCTGACACACGCTGACACACCCGACACACTCTGACACACGCTGACACACCCGACACACTCTGACACACGCTGACACACCCGACATACTCTGACACACCCTACCAACACTGACACACCCGACACACACTGACACACCCGACACACGCTGACACACACACCCGACACACCCTACCCATGCTGACACACCCGACACACACTGACACACACTGACACACCCGACACACACTGACACACACTGACACACCCGACACACACTGACACACACTGACACACCCGACACACACTGACACACCCAACACATATTGATAAACGCAACACACGGTGTCACACCCAACACACCCAACAGACGTCTCTATGATAGCAGAGACAGAGATAGCCACGCCGAAGCATCGTTCCGATGCTGCAGATAGCTCAAAGCGCTGTACGCTCCGAGCTGGAAGTTAATTGTCCAAACATTCCTTTTTTTCCGTGAGCTCTTCCTTTTAGCTGAACAAGCAGCGAATCCCCGTCACATCTCGCAGACTCTGTGACCTTGTCATGCAAACATTGACAGGAATCAGGTGGAGGAAGCTCTTAGCCACAATGATGGATGAATGAGAAAACACAGCTACTGTCCAGATAAAAGGCCTTTTGTTTTTGCCTGCACGTGTGTATTCAGTTGGGATTTTGTGTGTTTTGCTGTTTTTTTTCTGAAATTAAAATGCAACAGAGATCAAAAAGATGTGAAAATGTTTCTTTGTTCTTCTGTAAAAATAGCAGCATACCTGCTTCATCATAGCAAGGTCAATTTAGAAGAGAAGAGAAAAACATCTCTTCTCACAGTGTTTAGCTCATTTTTACTTAATGGAATCGTCTCTTTTCTCCTGACCTGGAAATCTTTCCCTCTTCTCTGAGAAGCTCGGTGCATCTTAAAACGCACCTTGGGAAGATGAAAGGAAGGAGAAAAGAAACGTTCTGAAGAAGCTTAGCAAAGGGAATACAACTCTGTGTTCTTCACATCCCCGCTCCCAGGAACAAAGATGTGCTAAAGAGATGCACGTGACAGAAGCCATGAGACGATGAAAAGCAGCACTGGTGCCTCCCAGTTAGAGCTGCAGGATTGCTGGAACTGGGCTTTTTTCCTGGTTCCGCTGATGGAAACCCTTTCTGAGCTTCTGCTTGCATGCTGATGGTGTTTTGTTTCACTGAACACAGATTTCTTTCAGTGTGACTGATGTTAAAAAACAAAACTTTTCCTCTTTTACTGTCTTTTTCATGCATTAAAATCTGCGGAAGCCATGACACTTCTTTAGACTGGGATTTCTGCTAAGCGGATGTTTAAAATGCTGAAGATGAGACATATGAAGCACTTCATCACAGTAGATTCTACACCACGGGACTAGATCAGGGCTGCGACAATACTTAGCTTTGCACCTGGAGGCTGCATAAGTCAGCAGGTGAAAAGCAAAATGAGCTGCAGTTAAGCTTCCTGTCCCTCAGAGATGGTAATGCTTCAGTCAGTCATTCAACAAACTGCAGTTAACAGACGTCTGGTAGCTGCTAGTCGGTAGCAGAGGCGATGTTCAGGTGTTTGAAATGAAAACATGAAGATGAAGTTGTCCTTTTCTTCACGCTGCCATCTGATAGGCTGGTGACAAATCAAACTGTCCCGTCAGAGAGGAGATGGCTACTTGTTCTTCTGCACCGCTGCAGGATCTTAAAGGAGAGTAAATATGTTTAAAAGACCAGATTGCTTTATTAAATGGCACTGGGTCCAACCATGATAATATGATTCAGTCGGAAACATTCAATGTTTGTAGCATTTTGTCATAACAAAAAACAATGAAAAAATGCAGAAAGAAAAAGCTCCAGATGTAGAAAATGAAATTTCACTGACTTACAAACATTCTACATTAATAATTTCATTATTACATTTTCTTTCTTTAAATAAATAAACTACACATTTTATTTTGTTCATTTATTTATTTAATTTTTTTAAATGTATTCACATTGTCACTGCATCATTTTTTGTAGTGATGAACTTTTAAATATTTTTTTGGATCACTTGATCTTATTCCATGACCTGGCAGCTCTTGTCGTATATGCAGACTCACGTACACATGATGCATGTTTCTGTGATGGTGTCACGTTAATAAGCTTCACCTTGTTTGTGAGTCAATCTGGTTTACCTACTTATTAACTGCAAATATCTGCACAAAGTCCTGTATTGTTGCAGGAATCTCAGGATTTGTGTAATCTTCAGGGTAGTGTCTAGAGACAGTTTACTGGGGGCGAGGGGGGGACACAGATTTGGAAACTGTGGCAACCTTAAAAAACATTTATATGTAAAAAATTATAAACTGCTTATCACAACTTAAGCGGTTACAAAAACCCAAACCAAATCCAAACCTGTCTTACAGTGATGCCAGAGGTAGTTTTTACTTCAACATGGAGATGCTGCACTGATCAGTAAAACACAAAGACTTTAAGCTGAGTCAGCTTTGTCCACGTTTAATCAGCATAAATGATCCAGGTGAAATCTAGTTAAATGTAACTGACATTTAGGTTGTGTGGGGAATTAGCTGGACTGCACTGTTTCAGAGCTTCCGGTCAGCTTTGCTGATATTGATGCAAAAAGAACATTTTTAAGATAAAACACAGTGGGGCTGATATCCTGTCAGGGTCATGAGTCGCCTGCAACCTGTTTTAAGTCAGCTACTCCAACAATGACTATAAGCGTGCAATATTTATATATTATATATTATATATTATCGAACTGTTAGCTGTGAGCTTCCGTCCATATTATTTACCCAGAGAGTTTACCTGTGTTATTCTGGTAGTGGTTTATATAATACCTGGTACCGCACCAGACACAGCCTGTGACGTCATCAGCTCCGTCGTTGCTCGGCTACAAACACAGCATCCAAACTCATTCATGGCGATCTCCGGAGACTTCAACAACGTCTCCCTCTCTGCAACTCTACCAACATTCCAGCAGTTTGTCAGCTGCTCCACCAGAGAAAATAAGATGTTGGACTTATTTTATGCAAATATGAATAATGGATCCAGTTGTTCTGCCCTGCCTCCTTTAGGAAGATCTGACCATAATCTGGTTCTTCTCACCTCCACCTACAAGCCCATCGTTCAGCAGCAACCAGTCATCACAAAGACTATCAACATCTGGTCTGCTGAAGCTGAAGATGCTCTTAGAGGAGGCTTTGAGGCTACAGACTGGAACGTCCTCTGTGAACCTCATGGAGACGACATCAACGCCATGACTGAGTGTGTGACAGATTACATAAACTTCTGTGTGGACGGCATCGTCCCAACAAGAACAGTGAGGTGCTTCCCCAATAACAAACCCTGGATCACCAGTGACCTGAAAAAGCTGCTGAACATCAAAAAGAAAGCCTTCAGGGATGGAGACAGGGAGTTATTGAGGACAACACAAAAACAACTTAAAACACAAACTAAGAAGTGCAAGGAGGACTACAGGAAGAAGTTAGAAAGTCAGCTCCAGCAGAATAACCTGAGGGATGTGTGGTCTGGAATGAAGAAGATCACCGGCTTCAAGTTAAAGGGGGACCAGCCTGATGGAGGTCTGGACAGAGCTAATGAGCTGAACATATTCTTCAACAGGTTCAGTTCACCCCCTACCTCCAGCCCAACAGACCACACACCCTCCATAAGCCCACTGCTTTCCTGTCACGCCTCCAATCTGTCACCCTGCAGCTCAGTCATGGACCAGAACACAGCTTCATCTCCCTCCACATCAGGACATCCTGAGACCTCCACCTTGTTGGTCTCCTGCAATCAGGTTAAGAAGCAACTTGAGAAACTGAACCAGAACAAGGCTGCAGGTCCAGATGGTGTCAGTCCCAGAGTTCTCAAGACCTGCTCAGAACAACTATGTCCGATTCTCCAGCACCTTTTCAACACCAGTCTGAGACAAAATAGAGTCCCAGTGCTGTGGAAAACCTCCTGCCTTGTTCCAGTGCCTAAAAAAACACAACCAGCTGAACCAAGTGACTACAGACCAGTTGCCCTGACATCTCACATCATGAAAGTCCTGGAGAGACTCTTACTGGCTCACCTCAACAAGCAAGTAAACACCTTTCAGGACCCATTCCAGTTTGCATATCGTAATGGACTTGGGGTTGAAGATACCATCATATACCTGCTCCAGAGAGCACACTCTCATCTGGACCATTCAGGCAGCACTCTGAGGGTCATGTTCTTTCATTTCTCAGTGCAATTTAATACCATTCAGCCTGCTTTGTTATGTGAGAAGCTCCATAAATTCCAGGTGGATACCTCCACAACCACCTGGATCTATGACTACCTCACAAACAGACCCCAGTTTGTGAGACTGAAAGGTTGTGTGTCTGAGATGGAGGTCAGCAGCACTGGTGCACCACAAGGAACTGTACTCTGGCCATTCCTCTTCACTCTGTACACCTCAGACTTCCAGTACAACTCTGAGTCCTGTCATCTGCAGAAATACTCTGATGACTCTGCAGTTGTGGGGTGTATCAGGGATGGACAAGAAGCAGAGTACAGAGAACTGGTCAGTCAGTTTGTTAAATGGTGCGGTGACAATCATCTCATAATAATTGGCAGCAAAACAAAAGAGATGATTGTTGACTTCAGGAGGAAGAAGAATAAACAAAGCACTGTTTCCATCCTGGGAGAGGAGGTGGAGGTGGTGGAGGAATACAAGTATCTTGGAGTTCAGCTGGACAACAAACTGGACTGGAAATGCAACACTGACTACATCTACAAGAAAGGTCAGAGCAGACTGTACTTCTTAAGGAAGCTGAGATGGTTTAACGTCTGCACCAAGATGTTGCATATCTTCTAGAAGTCTGTTGTGGAGAGTGCAGTCAGCTTTGCAGCATCTGCTGGGGTAGTAGCATCAGAACCAGAGACTTGAAGAGCATCAACAAACTGATCCAGAAAGCTGCTTCTGTGCTTGGAGTAACTCTGGAGCCGCTGGAGCTGATTGTCCAAAGAAGAATGCTGCACAAGCTGATGAAGATGATGGAGGATTCTTCACACCCTCTCCACAACACAGTGATGAAACAACAAAGTGTGTTCAGTGAGAGGCTTCTTCAGGTCCGATGTAAGACTGAAAGATACAGAAGATCATTCCTGCCAGCAGCCATCAGCCTCCGGAACAAGACCTCCTCTAGTTATTATTATTATATACTACAATATTGAGTTTCCCTTTGGGGATTAATAAAGTATTTTTCATTTCATTTTATTTCATTTATTTGATTGTATTCTAATATCACTAAAGTTTCCTTCTCACCACAGAAGCCAAAAGTTCATTTCCACTGTTTGAAATGTACATATTCAAAAACTTTATCAAATAAAATCATGATGTCTTGCTGTACCTGGCTTTTCCAAAACTACATGAACTTCAATTTCAAGTACTTTTAATATTTACTTAAATATGATCATTTCTACATATCTCAACCACACTGCACATTGTCACAGCACAGGCCTTGCACTGTTCTGCTGCTAGTTTCCCGATGTCCAGGATCAGATGAGGTGGAAGTATAATTTAGAGCAGTGGTCAGCAACTGGCGGCCAGGGGGGCAAAATTGGCAGCTAACAATAATATCTGGCCTGTTAGATTCTGTTGATAATAAGCTATCTGCAGCTAGCTGCTGTTAGGTAAAGTGAAGGAAGTTTACCGTTGTTGAACCCTCAAAGGAAATGTAACTGCAAAACAATTCCCTCTCAAGTTCCTCTCTTTTCTTCTTTTCTTCGACCGGTGAGACTCCGGTCGAGCGGTTTCTCTTTTAATATTTTTTATAACCAGTAAGATTCTGGTTATTTAATTTCTCATTTTATACTTTTATAACCAGTGAGATTCTGGTTATGAGGTTCGAACTCTCTAGAACTATCCCTAGGACTAGTTCTTTGAATTATTTTTAATATCCAATAAGAAACTGTTGCTGACGTTAGTTTACCACCATTTATTTTATATAATATTACTAGACCCTTGTGAGAAACTGTTACTGAAGCTAATTTCTTACTGGAGTTATTTTCATAAAACCCTTCAGAGAATATTGCCGAAGCCTATCTCTTACTCGTTAGGGGGTGGGGGGCAGACTCTCACCCTGACCCCCCAGGGATAGTCTCTCACACTGATCCCCTACAAAAAGGTCCCAACTATTACCCTAACTAAACGGTTCTTTGTACCCTCTGAGCTTAGTCTAGTTTTTTGCTGCCAGGGGTCGGAAGGTTATAAGAACAGCATAATAGTTCCAGACCTTCTGCCTCTGCTGGCGTCTGGGTAAAGGGGCTTACCTGGAGAGTTTGAGGACTCCTTCCCGCTTTCTTGTCCTTAAACTGGAAGAATAAAGAAGCTAACTTTTTGTTGGGAGGTTAAGGTTATAACTTAACACTTACATCTTTTATTGAAGTTTTTCAGGTTATTACAATGAGATTAATACAAACAAAGAATAATAAAGAAAATTCCCCTGAGGGTTTAACCCATACTAAATGTTGTTTCATTTACCTGTAAGGAAATATCTTCCTCATTCAGAGAAAAGTATTAAAATGTTATATTTCTTTATTCAGAATAATCTCCATAGAGGCACAAACCCATATGTCTCAGATGAGAATATTTTTTTTGTTAAAGTCTATTCTTCCTTTTGAGGAAAAACTGTTTTCCCTTTTCAGAAAAAAAATATTTTTCCTCACCAAAATTCCCAACAGGGTGTTTTTTTTTTTCTTTTTTTTTCTATATGCTGTATTCCTCTACAAGAAAGAATAATTTTCCTTTTCAGAAAAATTCTCCTTTTTGGCAGGGCTGAATCCCAAAAGGGTTTCTTTTTTTCTATAAAATTCTAAACTTCCTCTTCAAGAAAGGCAATCCTTCTTTTAGAAGAATTCTGTTTCTTGGCAGGTCTAAATCTCAAAAGAGTATTTTTTCCCCTTCTATACTATTATATCTTCCTTTTCAGAAAAAATGCTCTTTCTCTCCAGAAAGAACCACATTTTCTGCAGGACTAAATCCCCAGAGAGTATTATTTTGCTCAAATTCTATCTTCCTTTTCAGAAAGACCACTCTTTCCATCCGGAAAGAACTATATTTTCTGCAGGACTAAAATCTCCAAAGAGTTACAGATCCCACACAATGATAAGTTCTCCACGGTCGTTTCCAATTCGGTCCAATTTCTTCAAAGTGATGCGTTGGGGCCGCAGCGGAGCTGCAAAAGCCCTCGCTCCGTCTTTGTCCACAGTTTTTATATTAAACTTTAAACTCCACCTTATAGAACGCACATACATTTCTCATTTACTGTAATACAAATTATTACACACAAAACTACTAGTCCCCTCCTTCAAGAAGTATGCATCTTCCCGAATGGGAGGGGGAACAGTTACACAAAGAAGCTCTGTTTTAATGCGCTAAGAAGCCTTCCGTTCCAGGTGTTTCAGGCCTCCGCCGATGCAGGTTCCGGAGAGATAAGGTGTTGGTCTTCACAACAATTACGGCATACAGGAAGTCCTTGTGAATCTTGCATCTTCTTCCAGCCCAAGCTGAGAAACCGGGAGGAGTCTGATGTGTCTGATGTTGTGAAATTCATAATAGGGAATAGGGATGAATTCTCACCTACTAACGCTTTAAACACACCGTCTATAATACTGCTTTATAATCCTTTATATGGTAAATATAATTTCACAAGAATTACTACTACTAAAAACCAAAGGTTTATAAAAGTTTACTACAGTTAGTTGAACTATTGTATTACAAACATCATAAAACATCTGCCATCCAAGGTCAACTACGAGGGGAACTTGTTTTCGCCTCCCCCCACAGCTACATACAGGGCCTGGAGAGGGAGGGGGTCCCGATCTCACCACTTATAAAAGTTACTAAAACGGGTTATAAGAAAACTAATCAACTACCGCGTTACGAACAAAATACATATAGTGTTAAAGCTTGTGATAATCATGTACAAACATTTGTGAATCTGCCATGAATATATGATTTCAGAGTAACTCTTTTAGGGTCAGAAGGTCGGAGGGGAAGCTCCTGACACCATCTCCTGGTCGGCCTTTCAACACCATGAAGCTATCTGCAGCTGGCTGCTGCTAGGTAAAATGAGCTGCAGATTCTCCTCCACTCAGCCTCCCGAGCTGGTTTGGAAGCAGAACGTTTAACATCTGCTTCTGTCTTGTGCATGAAACACAGACAGTATAAACATACGTTTTACTGTTTGCATTTGAATATAATGATATATAATATTATGTATTAATAAATGTATAAACAGAAAGAAAGACAGGTTTTAGCTGTGAAAAGGTCATTCAGTTGGTTAGAAATATTTTCACCCCAGGCTGAATCCAGTTCTGTCCCCTGCTGTGGAGGGGGGTCTGCAGAGATGGATCCATTCTGGATTTTACATCATACTAGATTTTGTTGGAATACATGTCCACATTCAGAAGTGCACTGAAACCCAAACAGCTGGACGGTGTTTCTGCAGAAGCAGCTGAGGAGGAACATCTAGCTGAGTTTATGAAGGCAAACATCCAGCGGATCAGGTAAGCACAATCCAAATCTGCAGCAGACTTCAAAAAGCATGAGATGCATGTACGGTCAAACTGGAAGAAACCAAAACAAAACAGAGCTTCAAGGCTGTGTGCAGGTGCTGCAGGACTGCACTGGGTGGGCAGTCTGACTGGAAGGGTGGCTAATGGTAAATAATGGGGGTAAGACCCTGCAATCCAACCTAGTCAGGAAGAATGTTTTTTTAATGTCACATCAGAACTTTATATGGAACCGATTTAAAGAAAGTCATTTTGGAATATTCTACAGGATACAATGTTCACCTCAGTTTCTTAATAAATAGCAGTTCTAACATTTCTCCAGTGTGTAAAATGTCAGACAGAGGTGGGAACGTAGTTTATTTAACAGATCAATGCCCAGTTACTGCACACTATTGGAATAATATTATAAAGAGCAATGAAAAATTTCATTTATGAATATGAAACATGAGCTTGCATGGATTTATGTTCCTGGGTTTCCACCAGAAGGTTCCAGGTTCAACCCCTCCAACCCAATACTGTTAGTGGAACTGTTGGTGGAAACGAGACGTATTTGGTTCCAGTGAATCAGAGACAAACCTCTAACATCAACATGAAGCAACAACTTTAAGCTCATTCACCATCTGAAATGACTAAAGAGGTTAAGTTCTGGTTAAATCCCATTTCATAATAACATTCATCAGACTGCAAATGTATTTATTCATTTCATTTTGAATTTTTAGTTTGTCTCTAATTGAAACTTGTTTTGAAATGTATACAGGCGGTCCTCAGGTTACGCGGTTCTTGACTTATGTTGTTTCACTCAGTAAATATATATTTAAAAAAAATAGAGCAAGTTTCAAAGTTACAAGGGTCCATATAAGCTCTTACAACACGTCGCATGATGCCTCAGAGCATATTTTGATTGCCTGTACTGATTTTCTATTAATATGATGTATAATACGTGTATTTAGATAGTTCTGTAGTGATGAAGGGGAAAATATAGGGTACTGAAGGGTAAAAAATCCACTTACACAGAATTTTGGGTTACGTTGCAGCGGTCGGAACGGAAGTCGTTTGTAAATCGAGGATCGCCTGTTTCACATGTCGGCCTTTGTTATGACTGGCAGTTATGATATAATAATTAACACAGGAGCTGTGCAGAAGATGCTGACTGGTTCTGTCTTAAGCGTTTTCTGCCTTTGGAGCTACAACAACTTCAGCCAACATTTTTATGCATATCCCGTTTCGCTGTTTCACAATATTAAATAAAGGTTCCACATGAAGCCGACTATTAAAACTTTTCAACCTTGACACAAAAAAGAAAATATTGTTGAGACAAAAGACATGTGGCATATGTATATGGCACATGATCTTCTTGTGAGTGCAGCTTTTGTTTTGTGGATGACAGCAGTCAAGGTGATGTTGAGAAGGCGCTCCATTTCAGTGCCTGTTGGTCACATATAGCAATGACGTTTTCAGAGCTGCAGAGAATAGATCTGTGGACACGTTGTGTTCCTTTTGGTTGGACCTGCAGTGTGTTTGCCAGATGTCACACTTTGTTCCCGTTTCCATGGCCCTGTGTTTACTCTATGCCAAAGTGTCTTGTGTGTATATGTTGCAGCATGTCTTGTCTGAGCTTGTGACTGACTATGTCTACTACTACTACTGCCATCTGTCTCAGGAAAGCTGCTGCGGTGGTTCTAAAACTCACTGGTCAGTGGAGGACATTTGTTCCTTGTGTCTGACCTAGCTGGATAGCACACCTGAGGGCACACAGATGCTCACCATTAGCTGTAGCTGTCCTGATGTCATCAAGCCTGTCTGTAGCCACTGGTGCTGTGCTGATGACGGTGTGTACTTGAGTCTCCATGCTTTCAGATAGTGAGCTGTCATTCATGGGTTTTTGGAAAGGTATCAACCACTGGAATCTCCTGTCCTGGTTGGTGATGAGAGTTATCTTGTATTCCTGTAGAGAAAGCATGTGTTGCAGGCAGGCTGTTGTGTAGTTTTGGAGCATATGCAACTGGTCTGCCTCCTGCATGAGTGCTGCCCCCAAATCGCTTTTTGATCCATCCACTTGCAAGGCAACTTCTTCATCAGGGTCAAAGTAGGCCAATGCTGGCCCTGGTCCAGGTGTGACTACTGAAATGTCCTAGCTCATGCTTTGTCTCACTTAAACTCGGTTTCTTGATGCAACAAGTCTCTGAGTAGTACTCTTGTTTCTGCTAGGTTGGGTGAAAATCATTTACCATGGCAAGAAATATTTCCAGCTCTGCCTCATATTCTGGTGGCTGCATCTCCCTTACAGACGTCACATTGAGAGGGTCTGGTTTCCAGTACCTGTATGTGCTTTCCAGGTAACAGTAACTTTGGTGCGCCCCCCTGATTGTCATATGAGTCCTTCTGCAGCACCGGCGTGAGCCTGTTGGAATCCTTTGTAGGTGTATGCCGACTTTGTTGTACTTTGTTGTCGCAAGCATAAATCTATGCTTGCGAATGTGAATCAACCTCTGCCTCTGCTCTGACAGTATCCATAAACAACTCTGTGTAAGAGAGGCTAATTTCAACGGTGTGTACCTCCCTGTGTCCTGTTTGGTTTGGAGCATGGAGCTTTGGTGAAGTGGTTGAATTTTCTACACTTCAGACACTGTACTGCTTTTGGTGGGCACTCCATCTAATTGTTGTGGTGCTGGCACTACAAGGTTTACGTGACGGTTTTGAGGGCTTCATTTGGTCTGCTAGCATGCTTGGCATAACCTGGTTTGCCAGTCTTGCAGTGTATAGGCTGTCCAAAGTTGTGAATGCTTGAGCGTAATTAGTGCTAGCTCATGGGAGCGGGCTATGTCAACAGCTTTCTCTAGCATTGGCTCATATATACAACAAGGCAGTTTTTCTCTTACTTTTAGTGAGTTGGCGCCAAATATAAGACCATCTCATCAGAGTGGTTATAGTTACAATCTTTAACCAGCAGTTTGACAAAATGCTCAAATGGCTCAGCACTTCCTTCCATCTTTTTCTCGAATATGGGGTTTGCTTTTGGGGGGAGGTATGCTGAGAATCTGTAGTGGTACGTTTTAAAGGTTTTCGTTTCATGCTCTGTGAGATTCCACATTTTCCTAGTGTCTCGATGTTTGTCTTCAGTTCACAGCAAAACGAAGCTGCATTTCTGGTCCTCTGATCTCTGTTGAGGGGTCCCAGAATCATAAGGTCGAAATTTTGCTTAAAACAGCGTCATGCTTCTGGCAGGTTGGGTGATTCCCAGTCCATGCACTGGATTGGAACATCAAAAGTCTTGGAACTACCTTTTCTTGTTTATATCAGGAGCAATGTTTCTGTCAATATAATATAATACAGAATGACCTGGCCACGCTGGCTGTGCAGAACCTACAGATCTGCGCTGGTTCTTTATTTAGTTCTCACAGAACTTAATCATAATGTTTGATTCTTGTTTTGTTTCATATATATTTGTATTTTATTTTTTAAAGAGAGTGGCATAGATTTGAGAAATTTAAATAAAATGAACCGATTTTAAAAGGAAGACCATGGTAACCACATAGCTACAGTACAGTCTACAGTCCCCAAGAGCTGGATCTGATTGCAGATCTGTTCCAGACATGTGGAGCATGGAAGATTAATGCCCAGCCTAATCTCAGGGAATAGATTGCAGATTTGTCACAGATCATGCCAGAACCGTGGTGCTTTGTAGCTGAACAGCAGGTCAGATTCAAACCATTATTTTCTTTCTCATGACATGACCGTCGGTGGAAAAAAAAGAAAGTCAGAAAAGATTAACAACTGTGCAACATTCAGTGTTTAAGTTTTTTAGTAAAACCATGTCTGTATATCTGTCCTCAGAGACAGACTTACACTACATCCACACACCGTGTGTTCTTAGGAAAATCTGGCTTTTGAAGATGAGAAATGAGCAGAAACTGTGTGTGTCATGTTGAGAAGCTGTTTGCTTCTTGTCCTCACTGCTGTGTCCTGTCTGGTTCTCTCATTCACTACACTAAACCATCAGTCAGGCAGGTCCCATCCGCTGATCAACGGCACGATGAAGTCGTCAAAACAAAATAAAATCACCAAACGTAAGTGAAGTCAGATAGAGCTGACGGTATGAAAAACACCAAACAAGAAAGGAGTTCACATCTGCACAACATGCTTGGTGCTCCAACACTGCTTTACCTTCTAGAGGAGGCAAAAACCTGCAGAACTTGCTAAAGATGACTTCATCCTGCATTTTACATCCTGTTTCTTCTCTGACATCTGTCCAGTCAGTAAAAGTCAGTCTGATGTTCACTCTGGTCTGATCTGATGCCCTTTCCCTTTCTACATCTCTTCCTGTCCTCCAAAAACAATGTCCTGCTGGTGCATGCATGGTTGACACTGGCCAGTGTGGTGATATCATGCTGTATAAAAGATGGATGGAGCCTTTGTCACCAGTACGTTTCTGAAGGGGTGACATGAAGATTATTGGGCCACTGGCAGCATCCCACCAAGATGCTCTTGGAAATGACAAAAATAAGCAAACTCCGCCTGCCTGTCGCTAATAGCTAACCAAGCTAACCAGTTTACGAAGGTAGGCAGGCTGAAGCTAAGTTTTGCTGTTAGCCATCTAAAACCCGTGGTTGTGATACATTCCCCTTGCAGCCGTATGTTGGGTACCTGCCAGTGAGAAGGACATGCCTTCAATTATTCAGAACTTTGGGATGAATGTACTTCATGAAAGTACTTTCATGTGAAAGAGACAAGTACATATGTCTCTTTATAAGAGAATAAAACAAAACAACAGTGTCTGAAGTAAAACAACTAAACTATAAACACAGTTTTTAGTAATAATGTTTCATCATTTACCTTTTGATTTATCAAATCCACTCCAATCCAATCAAATCCCATTTAATTCTTAAAAACAACACTGTCAACCAAAGTTCTGTACACAGCAAAGGTAAAACCTCATCACACTACATAGCAAAACCTGTTGAAATGTTTATTAAAACCTTTCACCTCAAACTTCCATTTCCTGGATATACTGGAGTTTGTTTAGGGTTGGAGGAGGGTTGAGTCCATTCAGCTGTCACTGAGGAGGCAGGTTAGTCAATCAATCAAGAATACTTTGTTCATCCCCTATGGGAGATTCAAAGTTCCAGTACAACCCCTCCAAGGTCAGACAGACAAACACAGAAAACAATAATACATAGAGTTACAGAACCAGGCAGACTGAGGCCTCTCAGCCAGCTTTATCCAGCACCACCTGTCAGCAGATAAGAACAGAAGTACATTAGGATTCAGGGTAGAGGGTAAAAAACAGGTACCACCAGACTGTGCCTCATGGGGACGAAAAAAAAAAAAAAAAAAAAAACACCTCACACACACATAAGCCTAAATTCATAGGATAGACAACAAGACGGGGAGTCAAGGGTGTGTGTGGACTGCAACCAGGTGCCACAGTCCATGTGGATGCTGGGGACTGTGGCACCCCCCCCCCCCCCCCCCCCCCCAACAAGTCCTGATAGGATTGATTGTTTGGGTTTCAGGCCAGGAAAATATTGTGCTCCCAACCTTGAGTCCATAACTGGTCTCACACTGGCAGCTCCAAACAGCCTGAAGGTGGGGGGGGGTCAATGTCCACCGATACAAGCAGACATCCGCTCCACGCTGGAATCGATTCTGTGGATCATCATCACCAATTTACCAGTTTGGTCTAGATTGGCATCCTATTTGCAATCTAGCTCAGTCAATGCTTGAGTCTGTGCACCGCTTACTCGGTAAAGACTGCCACAGAATATAGGCAGCCTGCCAGTTGCTACCTGTATCTGGCAGATCTTCAGGTACAACAGAAATCCAGCTCCAATCAGCAGAAAACCGAGGACCATTAGGCTGAAATTGTAGATATCCTCTACATCCTCAATAGACAGAACTGCCAGACACATCGGTCTCCGCTTGGCGAGTCCAAAATCATATCCAGCTGGATGT
This sequence comes from Telmatherina bonti, assembly GCF_933228915.1. NCBI lineage: Eukaryota > Metazoa > Chordata > Actinopteri > Atheriniformes > Telmatherinidae > Telmatherina > Telmatherina bonti. Next base: position 35,879,547 of record NC_136618.1, read on the forward strand.
GTCCAGTCAGGACATGCGGGCTCCCCTCTGCCCGATCTCCAGGATGAAAAAATGTGATCGATTGCTTTGAGAGACCATCAGATCCATGATGTAAAAGGTTTAAGGAATAAAGAGATAAAAAGTAAGTCATACAGGACAAAGTAGCAGGGTGGAATGAGTGTGTGTGTGTGTGTGTGTGTGTGTGTGTGGGGGGGGGGGGGGAGCAAAGAGAAAAGCGTCCATCTTCGCCATGAGCATGAGAAGAATGGAAAGGTTACACCCATATCATGCTTTTCTGTTGTGAGAATTTATAAAATATTTGAATTCAGTGAATAAATCAGGATTTTGCTGAATGACTTCATTATATTAGCATGCAGAGCAGGAACTGGTGGAGGCGCACTGGGCTGCCAGGTGTGATCCAATATACCCCGACACATGCTAATGTCAGCTGTAAGCATGGCCTTGCTGTAGTAATGTGGTGTTTTACTGATATTGCAGAGGACATTTGATTGAACATGTCAACTGCAGCTACATTCTGTCCATTCTTACTCCACCTAATGAAATCACATCTGTACAACATGCTTTTACTCTTTGTTTTCCCTCAAAGTGAAAAATGGCTTTGAAAATCCAATATGAAATAACAATAACCACCACAACAGCAAATCAATAATGTATAAATTGCAAACCTCCAGCTGTTCCGTTCAAGTGTAGCTTGATCACATGATCCAAGAGAGAATGTGGCACAGTCCTGAGATATTTGCCAGACTTTTCAGGGGATGTAGAAGACGTCAAAACTGACACAGAAGAATTGATTGAGCACAGTTTGCAGCATTCAGCGACCAGTTATTTGGATTTGATTCAGAGGGAGGTCATCATGACCTGGTGGCCCTGCCAGTCATGTCTGAATGTAGGCGGGTGCTGCTGGAACGCCCATCCTTACAACACATCTTCATCCTGAGATGCTGTTGCTGATCAGGAGGGGAGGAGGGGGGGCACAGGGGACTGGCAAGGTAACACCAACATGGTCCACATATTCATATTTGCATGTAAGGAATGATCCAGGAATAATAGTCACTATGATTACTGGTATGATTAGTAGTATGTTTGCTTGTATTGTTAGTAGTACGATTAGGAGTATGATTACTCGTATGATTAGTAGTATTATTAGGAACATAATTAGTAGTATTACATGTGTGATTATTATTGTTTGCTGAGTAATATTATTATTGATGCTATTAATGTAATTATTCTGTATTTATGTTATTAATGGAAAGCGCTGCTATTTTATTCAAGTACATTAAATAGGATCTTCAATTATGTAATAATAATAATAATAATAATAATTATTATTATTATTATTATTATTATTATTATTATTATTATTATTATTATTATTATTATCATAATTAATGACAGTATCATGTATTTTATAGTACTGGTATATAAAACAACTGTGACGATATATTTCAGTCATTGGGAAACTGAGAAAAGGTGGGATTTGTTAACGGTGGCGAGACCCCGCTCCCGTTGAACAAGGACTTCTGTTAATTTTTGGTTTCTTTTCCTTTTTTTTTTTTTTTTCCTTCATGGTGATGTTACGGGTCTCAGGGCTGATAACCACAGTAGCAGAGATGTTTCCTGTATTTAAGCAGGTGAAAGAGGGAAGTAAGACCACGGCGCATCTTGTGCTCTCTCTCTCAGATCAAGTCTAAATTTATTAATGCTGTTATAAACATAGCCATATGTTTATAATAGCATAAACATATGGCTATTTTCCATTCAAGATGCCTAAACACTGGCTGTAACAATTATTTTATGTAAACCGGAGCCATTAAAATCCACCGAACGGCTGTCTCACTCGTGTAAACTATGGCGCGGGCGGCACAAAATGGCGGCCACTCGTGAGAACTTACTCAAAAGTATGTTTTACATATGACAACACTATATTAAACCACATTAAATTTGTTACAATCCACCAGAATAACTCCAGGTTCCGTATCAAAATTATAGATGGTTGCTACATGCTTTACCGACCTGTATTTAAGCAGGTGAAAGAGGGAAGTAAGACCACAGCGCATCTTGTGCTCTCTCTCTCTCAAATCATGTCTCAATAGCACAGGAAGCATCCGTCACTTTTATTGCTCCCATAAAAAAATACTTCAGTCAAAATAAATCACAATTTTCAAATAAAATATCACAAATGTGGCCACCCTATTTTAGGTGTGCCACAGTGACATAAACACTTAACTTAAAATGATCAATTACTACCAGCTGTGTGAAATATGGATCCATCTTGCTCACATTCCTCCAACAGAAAATCTTCTGACAAGAAAATCTTGCTATTAAATTATACACGTTGTGTATACCAGAAGTATTACAATCACTTCACATCTCTGCATCATGTAAACACACATCCACACACACGTCACACATCCAATCTGATATGAATCAGAAATATTTGTCCGTGCAGACTTAGCAAAATGTTTGTGCAGCTGCAACATCTTCCAAACTTCACTTTCTCATTCACAACTTCAACAACTTGCAGATGTTTTGAGTCCATATTTCTCTCTAAAATGATACATTTGTAATCTTTTTGTAATAGATAATATGAAAGAATTTTATTAAAAACATTTAACACAAGCGGGGAAGTTAAAATGCAACAATGCCCGAGGTGTAAGGGATTAGAAACAGAAAAGTCAGGGGAAAGAAAATAAACAAATTAATATAAAATAAATAAAAATGAGATCATTTACGGTCGTAGCCTTTTATTTCATTATTGGAAACCAGTTAAATTCAGTAGAATAATGTGTTTAGTTTCTCTCTTTCAGATATTTGCTCTGTAAGGAAAAGAACTGCAGGAAACACTGTCAGGCTTGTTGTGAACTGGTTTCTGACTGAAGGACTTGGATTGGATCTTTCACCACTTGTTTCAACACATTTCTCGCTTCTGAAATGCAGAAACTTTGTCCTGCTTTCCCAGGTCCACCATCTCGCGGCTGCAGCAGATTATTTCCCTTGATAGAAACCTGAATCTTATTACATTAAGTGTTTGGTTAGCCTGCATTTGCAGTGTAACCAGCGCTGACCTCTGACCTTTTTGCTGCAGATGTGTAACAGCTGCACATGTGAGGCAAAAGCATGTTCTCTGGTGAAAACATGCCAAGTCCTTTTACACGCCGCTTGCATCTATCTGCACAACCATGAAGCCCTCTTTGTGCGCTTCCCTGGACATGCACGCATGCTTTCCTCCAGGAAGCTGAAGGTCAACCAGCCTTCCTCTGGCAGACATCTACTCCTCCTCATCCTCGTCCCGACCTCGTGTTTTTCACAATCCCATAAAACTGTGAAGTTTGTTCAGTCAACATGCAAGCTGAGATGCCTTTCTGACATTTCCAGCCATCTGTGTGTTTTCGAAAAGTGAAATTTTGCCAGTTTGTGTTTACATGCTAAAATACAGCAATATGTTCCTCTGCAGGGCGCAGACACAACACACACCACACAAACAACACACACCACACACACGAGTGCAGAATTCTGTTTCACACACAGTCTGAAAGTTCAGCACAAACAGCTTCTTACAAAGTCTCTTCTATGCCATTCATCCACATCACAGTTTATACCTGCAACCAGTCCACAGACCAGTACCCCCTACCAGTACTGTAGGAAAACTGTTGGAAAACTAGGAATACTGAAGGAAAACTGTTGGAATACTGTAGGATAACTGTAGGAAATATGTAGGAATACTGTAGGAAAACTGTAGGAAATATGTAGGAATACTGTAGGAAAACTGTAGGAATACTGAAGGAAAACTGTAGGAATACTGTAGGAATACTGAAGGAAAACTGTTGGAATACTGTAGGATAACTGTAGGAAATATGTAGGAATACTGTAGGAAAACTGTAGGAATACTGTAGGAATACTGAAGGAAAACTGTTGCAATACTGTAGGATAACTGTAGGAAATATGTAGGAATACTGTAGGAAAACTGTAGGAATACTGTAGGAATACTGAAGGAAAACTGTTGCAATACTGTAGGATAACTGTAGGAAATATGTAGGAATACTGTAGGAAAACTGTAGGAATACTGTAGGAATACTGAAGGAATACTGAAGGAAAACTGTAGGAATACTGTAGGAATACTGAAGGAAAACTGTTGGAAAACTGTTGGAATACTGTAGGATAACTGTAGGAAATATGTAGGAATACTGTAGGATAACTGTAGGAATACTGTTGGAATACTGAAGGAAAACTGTAGGAATACTGTAGGAATACTGTAGGAATACTGAAGGAAAACTGTTGGAAAACTGTTGGAACACTGTAGGATAACTGTAGGAAATATGTAGGAATACTGTAGGAAAACTGTAGGAATACTGTAGGAATACTGAAGGAAAACTGTAGGAATACTGTTGGAATACTGTAGGATAACTGTTGGAAAACTGTTGGAATACTGTAGGATAACTGTTGGAAAACTGTTGGAATACTGTAGGATAACTGTTGGAAAACTGTTGGAATACTGTAGGATAACTGTTGGAAAACTGTTGGAATACTGTTGGAATACTGTTGGAAAACTGTTGGAATACTGTAGGATAACTGTTGGAAAACTGTTGGAATACTGTAGGAAAACTGTAGGAATACTGCAGGAATACTGCTGGAAACCTGTAGGATAACTGTAGGATAACTGTAGGATAACTGTAGGAAATATGTAGGAATACTGTAGGAAAACTGTAGGAATACTGTAGGAATACTGAAGGAAAACTGTAGGAATACTGTTGGAATACTGTTGGAATACTGTAGGATAACTGTTGGAAAACTGTTGGAATACTGTAGGATAACTGTTGGAAAACTGTTGGAATACTGTAGGATAACTGTTGGAAAACTGTTGGAATACTGTAGGATAACTGTTGGAAAACTGTTGGAATACTGTAGGATAACTGTTGGAAAACTGTTGGAATACTGTTGGAATACTGTTGGAAAACTGTTGGAATACTGTAGGATAACTGTTGGAAAACTGTTGGAATACTGTAGGAAAACTGTAGGAATACTGCAGGAATACTGCTGGAAACCTGTAGGATAACTGTAGGATAACTGTAGGAAAACTGTAGGAAAACTGTTGGAATACTGTAGGAAAACTGTAGGAATACTGCAGGAATACTGCTGGAAACCTGTAGGATAACTGTAGGATAACTGTAGGATAACTGTAGGAAAACTGTAGGAAAACTGTTGGAATACTGTAGGAAAACTGTAGGAATACTGCAGGAATACTGCTGGAAACCTGTAGGATAACTGTAGGATAACTGTAGGAAAACTGTAGGAAAACTGTTGGAATACTGTAGGAAAACTGTAGGAATACTGCAGGAATACTGCTGGAAACCTGTAGGATAACTGTAGGATAACTGTAGGAAAACTGTAGGAAAACTGTTGGAAAACTGTAGGAATACTGTAAATGCTCACAGACTAAACAGTACGATACTAACTAGCTGCTGTTTTCTGCAACGCTGCCTTTAAACTAAAAACAACCATTAAATGGTGAATTAGTTTCTAATCATGGATTATAACATACACGTTCTACTTCCTGTTTGACAGTAAATTATTACCTATAAATACATGCTGATTATTGATTCTTTTCTACTATATGTACTAACCCTAACCCTACTGAGGTGATCTACTGGCATTGTAGGAACGTAATGAAACGGCAGACTAGTTTAAGGTGTCTCTATGATGCACATTCCAGTCGAATTTATTTTATTATACGAGTCCAGAAATAATCAATAATTTTCCACAAACCCCTCCGTTCATGTTGTATTGATCCTTTCAGATCAGCCAGAAACAAACCAACAGAGAAAGCTCTGCCCCGTGTCCTGCAGGCTGCGTCTGATTGGTCAGCTGCTAGGAGTAGTTATACTGAGCAGTGAAGGTGGGCGTGGCTTTTTTCCCGTGAACATGAACAACCTGGAGAAGATGACCAATCACAGAGTCCCTCCCTCTGGACATCGCTAAAATTTCTAGTAGAAAAAAACTCTAAAACCAATTATTTTTGTTGCCATGGAAACCACACACAGAGAGTCCTGGAAAACTCAAACATGCGTTTCGGTGATAAAAAAAAAAAAAAAAAAAGCGCTGCCGTTCACATGTCTGATGAGTATTCAACACTATAACACCATAGAAAACTAGACATAGCGTCATAGAGCCGTTTTAACTCGGCATCCGTAGCACTCCCTCTACTGGTAGACTAGAGCATTTCCAGATTTAACCAATGAATAATTTGTTCTCTGAATAATTTGTGAATTACAGATAATACTGTTACTATTAAATAGTCATAACCAGTTTTACATGGTCTTTCCATGTTAAAGGCAAACTGGGAGAGAGTCTTAGACCTCTCAATCTGACAGCAGCGCTCCGGGTGACCTAGTTTTTCTGGTACGGCGCTGTGCACGTGTCACTTGATCCAGTCATGGCGGTGTGATCACAGATCCTAGCATACCGTCGCTGCTCTACTCTGGGTAATCTGTAAATTGCAGAACGAAACAGAGGAATGGATGGAGAGTCAGCGTGAGGCTAAGCTAACGTCTGATGATCCAGATCTCATGTGTTCCAGGAAGTGGCGCGTGCTTGTCATCAGGATGGTCAGTGACAGTTTTTCCACCGCTAACCTGATTAAAATGAAGTAACCAGATTTATTGGCAATAAACGAGTCCGTGTGAGATGTGACATTTTTACAGCGCTGTCACCGAGAAGCGTTGCTGTCAGCTTCTCTGTAAAGTTCAGATCTGCAACTCTCCCAGTTTCTGCTGGATGTTGAAGCAACCAGACATGGTGGTTCCAACATTGGTCGGATATAAAACTGATGGACAAGCATTGTGTTTCTTTTGTAAACAGGATTCAGTTTGGGGGGTTTATTGAAGTAAATCATACTTTTGCTTACTTGCTGATTTTTGTATTTTTGGCTCCAAAGAGTTAATAAAATATCTTTTACTGAAAAAAATAATTCTCAGATCAAGTTGGTCAGGTTATGCTGGAATAAACAGAAAATAGTAAACACAGCTGTGGTAAACATGTTTATGTGGTACATAAAGGCAGAATGAAAAGTATTTAGACCCCGCTGGGTGTTCTGGGCTTTGCTAAAAGGTTACATTTGCCTTGTGTGACAAAGTTTAAGTGTCACTTCTGGTGGTGAACCACTTGTATGATGACAGCTGCCACCTCTCAGTACAGTAAATAATATTTCATATTTGTGTGTAAACTGTGCCTTATGTTTACTGGAGTTTATTGTCAGTGATGAAAGTGGAACTCGGAGCACCTTGAAACGCCTAAATCACTGTCTTAAATGAAAAAAGGCTATGGATGATGTTAAACCTGAAAGACAATAGAAATACATTTTAATAACAGCAGAGAAATTGAACTTGAAATCGCGTATGAAACGTGTACTGAACGTACAAAGTAAAGTCTCCATCATTTCTACTGTTCGTTGCTCTTCACCGTGTCTTACTGACTGCAGAGAGGTTTGGAGAAACAACTACAAACATTTACTGCATTTGTTATTTAGTCTCCCAAAACGGCAATATGCAGGATTCATCCCTGTGATGGACTGGTGACCTGTCTAGGTGTACCTGCCTCTCGCCCAGTGGTTGCTGGGGTAGACTCCAGCTTCCTGTGATCCTTAAACGGACCAAGCGGTTCAGAAGATGAAATGCACAATTAATGATGCTGGAAATCAGGAACAACCAAATGATTCTCTAACAGGAAACATCCAGAATTTTCCTGTGATTCAGTGAGAGTATTTTATTAAAGAAAAACTTAATTTCAAATGTCCAAGTGGACGATTATGAAACAGTGAAACGGTCCCAATATAAACCCGAAACAACATTGACCAGTTAAAACGAGGTCTACACATGATATTAAAGAGGCCTATGGTTAAAGAAAATATGACACATAGATATATGATATATTTCAGAGAGAAAAGCACTTCAGTGTGTTTTGTATGACAGAAATTAAACATAATTAAAACTTCCGCTAAATCGCAGCACTTTGGTGATATATGTAGCAGTTTGTCAGACCCTCCAGCAGCTGTAAGAAAGGAAACGGCTGCTAGAAATAAGTTTAGCAGCTTTACAGGTGTTATTGAACACTTTTGCTGAGTGACTTGAAAGTGTGTATTGTGTCTCATTTCTTTGTTAGAATCAACATCTGCCGCGTACACGCTAGAAGCTGTGTAAGCCCCTCCCCCGTCCAGAAGAACTCTCTAGAAGCTGCTTAAGCCCCTCCCCCGTCCAGAAGAACTCTCTAGAAGCTGCTTAAGCCCCTCCCCCGTCCAGAAGAACTCTCTAGAAGCTGCGTAAGCCCCTCCCCCGTCCAGAAGCACTCTCTAGAAGCTGTGTAAGCCCCTCCCCCGTCCAGAAGAACTCTCTAGAAGCTGCGTAAGCCCCTCCCCCGTCCAGAAGAACTCTCTAGAAGCTGCTTAAGCCCCTCCCCCGTCCAGAAGAACTCTCTAGAAGCTGCGTAAGCCCCTCCCCCGTCCAGAAGCACTCTCTATAAGCTGTGTAAGCCCCTCCCCCGTCCAGAAGAACTCTCTAGAAGCTGCGTAAGCCCCTCCCCCGTCCAGAAGAACTCTCTTGAAGCTGCGTAAGCCCCTCCCCCGTCCAGAAGAACTCTCTAGAAGCTGCGTAAGCCCCTCCCCCGTCCAGAAGAACTCTCTAGAAGCTGCGTAAGCCCCTCCCCCGTCCAGAAGAACTCTCTAGAAGCTGCGTAAGCCCCTCCCCCGTCCAGAAGAACTCTCTAGAAGCTGCGTAAGCCCCTCCCCCGTCCAGAAGAACTCTCTAGAAGCTGCGTAAGCCCCTCCCCCGTCCAGAAGAACTCTCTAGAAGCTGCGTAAGCCCCCCCCCCGTCCAGAAGAACTCTCTAGAAGCTGCGTAAGCCCCTCCCCCGTCCAGAAGAACTCTCTAGAAGCTGCGTAAGCCCCTCCCCCGTCCAGAAGAACTCTCTAGAAGCTGCGTAAGCCCCTCCCCCGTGCAGAAGAACTCTCTTGAAGCTGCGTAAGCCCCTCCCCCCCAATTTCATTGGAAAGGTGTGTGTGGTTCAACGGGTCCTTCACTGCTCCAGCTGAGGAAAGTAAAAAGCTTGTGTTCCTGGATCAGCGCTGGCGGATGCCTTCTGCCCGCGGCTGTCCTTCCACACCCTGCTGGAGGCTGATTCATCACTCCCAGTGTGCAGGAGGCCTTGCCTCGGAGCGACTGCAGCGTTCCTGTTCTCTAGATCACCTCGAGCCACATGCGTTGTGGTGGAGAGAGTACAGCTCTGTACCTTTCACCCCCCCCCCCCCCCCCACCCCGCTCCCTAGACGGCAGAGCTGCACCACCAGGAACAACCCCCCCCCCCCCCCCCCCACACACACACACACACACACATACACACATACATGTGCTCTGCTTCTTCCAGTGAAAGTGTGTTGTGTTTGGTGAATATCTTGGTAAAACGTCTTTGTGCTTCTGTGGTGTCTCACATCATTTTCCCAGTTAGATGCTCCCAGTTTCCTCTGACAGGAGAAGGTTCTCCTTCAGACATCTGCTGCACACGACTCTACAGCTGACATCTGTTTCTCTGCTCTCATTGGTTCAGGTTCAGTATCTCCAAGAAGCAGGCAAATCCAGCTGAGCAGAGGAGGCTGTGTTCTGATTTGTATACTTGTTAGTCACGTCAGATGCTGAGCAAACAGGCAGAGCTGTTGGCGGCATCTGGCCGTGTAAAAGCCTCTCAGAACAGTTCAAACATGCTTTCTTTAAAAGGGTTAGGGTTCCTGAGGTCACGTTTACTTATTTTTATCAGCTTTTGTCACATTGTGCGTTTTCTTTTCTGCAGGATCTTTTGCTCATTTGTGTCGAATTTACTGGCGTTGCGTTGATGTTTGTTCTCTTCTCTGCCGGGTTCATGGCTCTCAGACATTTTTGCTTTCGTGTCAGACATGTTGGTCAGCTGGACTGTCTCCATCTGCTTCAGACCTGCAGATTCATTCCAGCGTTGCTGCGATGCATGTAAACACACGGTAGCGTTGGACTGCATGTCCACTGATGAGGGAAGCAAATCTCTGAGTTGTGTTCTCTTATTCTTCTGTCCAGATTTTGTGGTTGCTCAGATCTGATGCCTCACAGCGATCCAGATGTTGTCATGACGGGCACCTGACAGAAACACACTGTGGACAGATGCTGACATAACATGTTATGATCATTCTACCCACAAAACACAAAACAAATGTAATCCGTTCAATTCCATCAGAATGAAGGGGACATTTTGCTGATTAATTCAGTGCTTTTATTGTTAGATTACATTTTGACATTTTAAAAAACACAACTTTTATTCTGAAAAAACACAATTGTTTTTATTTGCTCTAATGTGGACATATTATAAATCCAGACTTTCTATTTGTAAACAAGCCTGAAACAAAAAAATAAAAATAAAAGAACAGCAGGAGATGTACTTGTGGGTTTTTTTATTTATTTGAATGTTAAATGGTTGTTATTGTTTCTGTTTTTAAATTTTTTATCATTTAAATATTAAATGATAGTTTTTGTTTATGTTTTTAAATTATTTATTTATTTATTACTTGAATATAAAATGAAAGTTGTTGTTTATACTTTTAAATGATGTATTTATTTATTATTTTGGCTTTTTTGCTCTCTCTGCTAAACAAGTTAAACATGTCAGGGACCATGTTTGCTCAGTCTGCAGAGGTGGTTGCCATGGCGATCGCCCTCGTATGAGTGACTGGGTATCCCACACGGCATCCATGAGACATATTTATGCTTGACACAACAACAAACACACAGATGGGTGCTTTTTTTCCACTTCCCGCGCCGTTTCCACACATGATGTGCTCAGTTTTCATCAGCCTCGTGTAGAATTTACTGACACAGTAAATGGAGCGATACCCCTGGAACCCACAGTGATGGCCAGTTTAGTTGACATGTTCTATTCTATTCTATTCTATTCTACAGTCATTTAGCAGACGCTTTTATCCAAAGAGACTTACATATGAATGAGAACAACACAAGCAGGAAATTAATTAATTAATTAATTAACAATAGAGGACATGGTAGGAAGGTGCTGGTGGACTGTCCAGTTGGACACAGATCCTTCCATGAAGTGCTACAGGCTTTTTTTTTTTCTTTTTTTTTTTGTTGCTTTTTGTTTACTCCCTTCCCACCCCATAATATCACCGATATAATACCAAGAATTAATATCATAAAGTTTGTTGTAAAGAACTGGACTAAGTTCTCCAACTTTCCACTTAATACAGCTAAACTAAGTGTTGAAGTTCTCCTGGAAGAGCTGAGTCTTCAGCTTGCTCTGAAAGTAGACAGGGACTCTGCAGAGCGGACAGAGTTTGGGAGATCATTCCACCATCAGAGGAAAAGAGTCTGGCTGGTGATTTAGTCCCACGTTGTGGTGGTAAGACGAGGCGTCTTTCACTGGTGGAACGTAGCCGTGGAGAGGGAGTGTAGGTCTGGATTAGGGAGTGAAGGTAGACGGGAGACGTTTCAGTTACTGTTTTGTAAACCAGAAGCAAAGCTTTAAATTTGATGCGTGCTGCAACCGGAAACCAGTGAAGAGCGATTAGCAGCGGAGGGAAAGGAGCTCATTTGGACTGGTTGAAACCCGTTTTGGATCATCTGTGACCAGCAAACGCAACAAACCAGAGAAAAAGAGGAACAGGAAGAAGAAGAGCATTGCATACGTCAGGAGCTTATGAAGAGAGTGGGGTATTCCTGCCACCAACCGATCTGAACTGACCTCAGAACGTGCAACTGAACTGTTTACTCAACGCTGCCAACTAGTGGACTAACTGACTTAACTACCATAAAAATCAAATCTAGACGCCACGCTGACCGCTACTGGTCCTGACGAGTCATAGGGCCTCCATCTTCCATCTTAGACTGGTTCCCACTCTGCTCACTGACTGGTGCAATAAAGCGCCAATGCATGAAATCGGTTGTATCTCTGAATATAATACAAGGCATATTTTTAGAATATTAGATTTAGCAAATTTTTTATTCTTTATCATTAAATGAAAGATTCTGATGGACATGTAACCATAAACATACTGCGGCACACACAAACACACACACACACACACACACACACACACACACACACATATATATATATATATATATATATATATATATATATATATATATATAACACACAAACATACACCTACATATTCACATGCTAATGTATAATAAAATAGAAGAAAAGACAACTACTGTAATGATCAGAAGATACAACAAATTTACATACAAACCATTTCTGAATAAAACATATTTCTACATGAAACATAATGGATAAAGTTAAATATGAGAAAATGAAAATATATGCAAATCCTATGTAAACTGTCAGCATAATTCATAACTATGTGATCAATTGCTTTTACAGAAAAGGAAAACACGAATAAATCTTCATCAAAATCAATCCGATATGTACATAAGATGTAATATGTGTGATTAGAGACAAGGAAACATATGCAGAATAGAAATATTTATATAAATACACGTATAGATCAATGGCAGAGAAATGGAAAATGTAAAAACATTGTCACAGAGCAGAAGAGAAACCTTTAAGGCTGCACAGAGAGTAAAATGTCTCATGTTACCACAAGAACACATCATCCCAGAGCACATTTCCACATGTACAAAGTATCTGAGAGAGTTTTACAGCTAAAAGCCCAGAAATAGGACTATCTTCCACACAATCCTTCCACTTATTCATCAAATCTTTTCTTTGGAAAACCTGAAATATGAAAACTGGAAACTTGGGAGACGACACGTTAAGATTTCCCAAATGAAAAAAAAAATATTGTACGGTTTTTTAACTAACCTGTTTATAATGAGTCAGACCTTTTAAACTTGTGATTTAGCTTATTGAAAAACTTTTTTTCCAGTGACCCAGTCAGTAGCATTTACATAACAAACAGGTTGATATGATAGTAACCCACATGCCCACCAGTTCCACTGAAGGAGGTTTTCTCTGCTGTTTACTTTCAATTCAACTTTTCAGTTCAACTTTATCCTGAGCTGCACGAGGCGACAGTGGAAAGGAAAATACTTCCCTTTGTCCTATGCCCCTATGTCCTCCTTTTAGGAAAGATTATTTAGGAGTTTGATGATGTTCCCTACCATTTATTTGCTGATGACATTCAACTGTACTGTTCTTTTAAGGCTTCGGAGATTCAGAAACTGAACTCTTTAATGAACTGTCTAGTGCAAATTAAACAATGGCTTGGCACAAATTCCCTTCAACTTAATTCAGAAAAAACACCCCCTGATCGCCCCTGATGAAGCTATTCCAGGGATCAAACAGTATTTGAGTGTTCACAGCTTGTCTTGTAAGTCAAGTCTCAGAAATCTTGGAGTAATTTTTGACAAGGAAATGTCATTACAGCATCACTCAAAGCAGCTCACTCGAAATTGTTTCTTTCAGCTGAGTAAAATCTCTAAACTTAGAACAATGGTATCCAAAGGTGAGCTCGAGATGATTATCCACGCCTTTGTGTCTTCTCGTTTAGACTATTGTAACGGTTTGTTTTCTTGTCTAAACAAAAAAGAGTTGTCTCGTCTGCAGCAGGTCCAAAATTCTGCTGCGCGGTTGCTGACTCGATGCAACCGAAGGGCTCATATCACGCCAATTCGGAAAACTCTCCATTGGCTCCCTGTCTCTTTTCGTGTGAATTTCAAAATCCTGGTGCTCACTTTTAGAGCCTTGCATGGCCATATACCCCCATTTGAGTTTGAGGTTGAGATCGTTGGATCAAAACTTACTCATGGTCCCTCGTTCTCGTTTTAGGACCCGAGGAGACCGATCTTTTCAGGTTGTTGCGCCGAGGCTCTGGAATGATCTTCCATCCTCCCTACATTCGCTTGAGTCTGTTGATGTGTTCAAGAGCAATCTTAAAACCTTCTTGTTTCGGCAGGCATACCCAGCCTGCCGAAACAACCCAGCCTGTGTAGATTAGGGGTGTTATGACCAGCAGTTTCTGTGTCTATTTTTATATACAGTGTTTTTGTTGTATCTTTTTATATGTATTTTATTTTTGTATTTTGCTTTTTTGTGAAGCACTTTGTGACTTCTGTCTGTGAAAGGTGCTATATAAATAAAATTTACTTACTTACTTACTTACTTTAACAGGAAGAAAACCTCCAGCAGAACCCGGCTCAGGGAGGGCAGCCATCTGCCTCGACTGGTTGGGGTGGAGAGGACAGGAAAGACAGATCAACATGTACAACTGCACTTAGTTAACTGTGGTGAGAATGAGACATGAGAAGTATCTTCCTGTTGGTGAAATAACTGGCTGATGTAAAGTCAGCTGACAGTGTAATAGACTAGTAATAATGGTTATATTTCTATAATAATGTTCTAGTGTCAGTTATTATCCAAGGCAGTGCTGGTTGATCACTTGCTGGTTCAAAACCAGTAGACATAGCCTACCTGCCTAAGATTTGCCAATGGCCATCAACACAGCACAGTAATGGTCACTTCCTACAACAAGACCAACAGCCGAGTTCACACATAGCTAGGTAATCCCACGTGGACTGTTTCTCACGGCAACCTGGAACAGCTGTTTGGCTCCTCCGCTAGGAGGGCTGTCGGATGAGCTACTGGTCCAATATGGCCGCCGCATTTCTAGCGCTCCAATAGATGCTGCGGCGTCTACTTTTGATGATATCAATGTGAAAGACACATGATGTATGAGGGCGTGACAACGGTTGAAACGGGCATCAACATTCTGCAGGTTGGGGGAATGGTCACGGTGTGGGCTTCAGCATGGTCCAATCACGGTGGGGACCACGAGGGTGTTCGCTCAGCAGGTCACTGTGGTGAGCCAGACGTTTGTTCTTTACAGTCTCATGGTTCTACATGGAACCTGGCACGAGGTGTGTGTGCATATGTGTGTGTGTCAGTATGCTCATGTGTGTGTCAGGGTTTTGTAAAACTGGCTGCTTTACTTGCGAGCAGCCCGTCGAGCTGCTGAGAAGATCTGCGAATCAAGTTTTACTCCGTGTCAAGCAGATGTCAGAAAACATGTTAACTCTCCGTTTCTTGTCTTTGCAGGTACAAGAATATCATGCAGCTGTGGCCTGGCCATCCTGCTGCTGGTGTGCGGCCTGGTGTGGGATGCCTTGTTATAATCTGAGGAACTGGTCTGCAGCCAGCCCCGCTCCACCTGTTTGCTCTCAGAGCAAACGAGAAAAAAAGTGAAAAATTGCCTGTTTTGCTCCCTCGCAACCCCCTCAGCCCACCCCCCCCACCACCACCATCCAAACGGCAGCTGGCTCCTCACCTCCTCACCCCCACTGCTCCTGCACCCAACTCATCAGCTACTGCAGCCACCAGCCACACCTACAGCAGCCGGATCACCTTTGTCCGGACGCCATGTGAGCTGCAGCGTGAATGCTGAAAGACTTTCTGGTGTTACTGTTCTACTTCATGTGTTCATCGCTCAAAGTCAACAAGAAAATGAAGAATCTATATTTGTGTAATATATATGATCCTAGATATATGTCTGTTTAATTTGAAACACTTAGATTAATGTATGTGCTGTGTACATAGACATCACTCTGGCCGTGGAAGCTCATTGTGAATAGGCACTTTAGTCCTCGCCAGGAGAGAAATCAGATTCAAGTATGTGTTAAATTAGACTATTAATGTTCACCAATAGGTTAAAAAAAAAGGTCAGGTTTTGCATATTTCTTTCAGCTGTGTTGGCCATCCAGATTTCAGATGTGCATAATTTTACATCTTGTTGGTGAAACATAATGAGTTGTGCATGCTGGGTCCCGTCTGAAGGCTGACATGGAGGGTGGACACATTGTTGGAAACGTGGACTTTACTGTTACGATATGTTGATTTTAGCTTTACTTTATGTGCTAGCTTTGGTGTGAAAAAACAATGTCCTTTTGTCGATTTAATTTGTATCGTCTCCTCAGTGAGAATAAAACAGAAATGACAATTTGTGATGTTGAAGCTCCTGATGTGTGCTTGAGAGGGTCTGAAGCCAACAGCGTGGCCTCGCTGGGAGGAACCAACAGGAGAACTTCAGGCAGGAGCTCGGTTGTGTTTGGGTGATCCTCAGCGACATTTTCTCCCACATTTTTCGACTGACAATGGACAGACAAGAGATCCACTTAGAGAATACTCACTGATTCTTTTAGATCGTGCAGGAACATTTCCAGCTGATAACTCATTGATTAGATTTCCTTCCATGTATGATCTCATCAGGGTCTGTCTCTGCTGCCAACGGGCGAGAGGCCACCAGTCCTGTTCACGCAGAGCATTTCTGAACAAAATGCTTTGACAATCTGACACCAACAGAGCAGCGCTTCAGTTTTCACATCGTCATGATCTGTAGAAACCCCGCCAAAATAAAAGAGCTCTTTTCTGTTCTTACCTTTTGAGCTCAGATGAAATTATGCTCCATCCATCGGCAGCAAAGATCTGAATCCAAGCTGGAAGATGGATAAATAATAGAGGAGCAGTGAAAGACCATGCAGCTACTGCACCGCAGCAGGTGTCCCCCATCACGGTCCTCTGCTGCTCTGACGCCCAAACTCTGCATGAACACATGAAGAATGATCTGTGCTTTCATTGCATTAATGAATGTGCTGTTCTCACCAGGCCAAACACTCGTCTCCATTGCTTAGACCACCTCGCATGTAAAACATTGAGCCTCCATTC
This sequence comes from Telmatherina bonti, assembly GCF_933228915.1. Classification (NCBI taxonomy): domain Eukaryota; kingdom Metazoa; phylum Chordata; class Actinopteri; order Atheriniformes; family Telmatherinidae; genus Telmatherina; species Telmatherina bonti. The sequence goes on from NC_136618.1 coordinate 35,896,248, forward strand.
ATTAGCGGTGCTCCCAGATGTGCTGATTCAGCACTGAGGGCAGATGCAAGAGGAGCCCATCAGTCCCAATCAGCTGATCCTGGCCGGATCAGACCATTTTCCTCCCATCACGGTCGCTTTGTGTTTCAACCAAACAAGGTCTGTTTTTATGGGAAAAATTGAGTTCTAGGAAAAAAGAAAAGAGGAAAACAACGTAGTTCCAAGGTGAGGAGGAGAATTTACAGCAGATTCAGAGGAACTGCACCCCATCAGAGAGAGGGCAGGGTGTGGGTGGACGCGCCATCCTGTGCAACGTGTCGGATAAGCTGTAAAGGAAATAAAACAGCATGTACTCGTAACAATGGTGTCATGTGTTCATATTCATGTGTTAACAAGTCCAAAGTCAGTCTTCATCTCTTCTCTATAAACTCGGGAAAAATGTTTTCAACACGTTTTAAAGAGAAATGAGATGGATATCCATCTACATGTCAGAGACGTGTCCTGGATCACACTCGGTTGGCAGTTGCGGCTGAATGGATGTTGTGACTGAGATGAAGAATGATTTGAAGGAAGGGTTTCAATGGCGGCTGGACTCAGCTGGTCTCTATTGCCAAAGAGGGGAAATTCAGCGTTAAGTTCCTTTTTACAGGGATGATATCTGAAAAAACATTTTCTGTAGTCTGAGCTCCATCCGATCCAGATGTCTTGTTTCCTCTCATGTCCTGTCTACCTGTCAGACATACTGATGAATTATCTTCTCCTTGGTATTCTGTGAGGCTTCTGTACTGAAACACTGCAACAGTTTGTATTATGATGACAATATCAGAATAATATTTAAATAAACCATTTTCACAGATGAAATTCAAACACTGACGGATGCCATCTGTTTGCTTGGTCGCATACTGAGCAGAATGAGCTGCAGAGAGCGCTGACAGAGCTGAACACTGTCCCACTTTCCAGGAAACTTACTTCTGTGGCACTTTTCACTCCTTTTCCTTTCATTTTGAATGCAGCTCAGAAACAGTTCTTGTTTTTTGCTGCAGTGAAGGTTTGACATTTTAAATCTAACTAAATGAACAAAGAAGCAAGTTTCAGAATTTTCTGTGGGAGAAAACTCCAGAAGAAGAAAGCGAAAAGGGATTCTCCCTCGTCACAAGGTTTGATGGAAAGGTCTCATATCACTTCCTCTCATCCAGACTAGAAAATGTTCAGCAAGACCTTCGCTTGTTTCGTCATTTTGCTCAGATTCAAGCCCATCTATGTGTTACACCCACTTATCCCAGGCACGGGGGAGTCTGGAGCTTATCCCACCCAATGTCTGGCACGGTACGCCTGGACAGGTCACCAGTCCATCGCCAACACACACACACACACACACACACACACACACACACACACACACACAGTCTCTGAGAGGAAACTTGGAAACAGCAGTTAAAACAAAGGAAATGTTCTGGCAGCAGGGATGCAGAAATACTACGAACACCAACAAAACAACCGAATTATAAACATCCCAGTAAAATTCTACATTTAAAATGTAATTAATGCCCTTAATGCGACCAATTTATATCTTTAACCCTTTAAAGACACATTACAGAACTTTTTTCATGTTCCCATCAGCACCCGCCCCCCCACCCCATTGACGGCTAACCCAGCCTCCATCCTGCATCCTACCTGACCTGTCAGCTCACTCCAGCCATCAGAAGACCATCTCACCATGACCCTTTTTTCCTCTCTTTGTATCTTCATGTCTCTTTGTTGAATCAGCAACGTTGTGTTGTCAGAACATCCAGTTCCGTATTATACCATGAAGCCCAACGCCGCGTCCTGGATGTGAAAGTTGTACAGTGCAGTTTCTCAGTCTAGTAGCTGCGACTCTAGAAATACACAAGATAGATGTCACTGTGTCATCTGACAAGTCCAGGACGTCGAGTTTTAAGCTCAGAAAGTTAAAGAATGTATCTTTAAAGTCCTGGTCTACCATCTGGAAGAAGTAAATTTGCAGAGTTTGATGAATTTCTTAATAAAAATGTGTAAATAAACCAGTCAGAGCATCTCTAGCAGCTGGTGTGAGCGTGTAAACCCAGACTAAGTGTTTATTATAACACTGCTGTTTCACTGTTACATTATCCCTATTAACTCAGAGACAGGAACATGATATGATCACAGATTAAAATCATCATTTGCCAAAAAACATTCATGCTGTTTCTTCTTGTCCAAAACAGAGAGAAAAACATGGAGAAGGTGTTTTTGTCAGTGTGAAAGGCTGAATGAAAACAACAGTAGTGTGTATTACAATCACATTTCCTATAAATATGGCCGCAAACTGCAAAAAATATATAAAAAAAGAGGAGTCTAAAAATGACAGACGGTTGTTCTTATGAATAGCTTTTATTGAATTTTATGGGAGATTGTTGTATTTAATAAAGGTATAATATAATAAAAAGATGTGTCACCAGTAAAACATGTGATACTTACACCAGTAGATGTAGTGGTACGCCTGCTCCAGCGACCGGGAGGAGTTCTAGCGCAACTCGTTCACTCTCCATGCCAGTTTGGGGGGTGTGATGTGGGTTCCCCCTCCCTAAGTCCACATCTTTAACCTCAGAGCAACATGTGGAAATGAACACTGTATTTTCAGACAATCCACATGTCAGTGGTCAGCCTGTAATCATATCAGTTCCCTGTATCTGAAACATACAGAATAAAGCTAAATAAAATAGAAACATGGAATAAAGCAGCTTTTTCTCACATAACATGTACATTTTAGAAGTGTGAGGAGTAGGCAGAGAGAACATGCAAACGGCTTAACCTTTCACACCACCACACACTACTCATGCTGTGTTTACACTGCACGCTGTGGAAAGGCCAATAACATCCTTACTCACCTTTCAGCCCCACTCGGCGCCATGGGGAAGCTGCAGCCGATCCCAGCACCGACCAGCCGAGAGGCAGGGATCATCTGCACAGGTCCGTCGCAGAGTCATCAGCAAAAAGCTTTTTATCAGCTTCCGTTTCAGACCCAACTCTCCCCTCTCGTCGTGTGATGCAACACCTTCATACTGCTGGAGTCTGCATTCACGTCCTTTCTTTTACCTACAAAACGCCTGACTGGATCCCACTTTATGATGCCAAACCCTGCTCAGAAGCAAACCAGCTCTAGAAAGGAAAATCAGTCTCGTTTTGTCACCAATCCTGCTTCATAGTCAGCAGGCGTGCTGCGAGCGAGACGTGCTGCAAGGGAGGCAAGCTGTGAGCAAGACGTGCTGCAAGCGAGGCGTGCTGCAAGGGAGGCGTGCTCTAAGGGAGGTGAGCTGCGAGCGAGACGTGCTGCAGGGGAGACGTGCTGCAATGGAGGCGAGCTGCAAGGGAGGTGAGCTGCAAGGTAGACATGCTGCAAGTGAGGCAAGCTGCAAGCGAGACGTGCTGCAAGGGAGGTGAGCTGCGAGCGAGACGTGCTGCAAGGGAGGCGTGCTGCAAGGGAGGTGAGCTGCGAGCGAGACGTGCTGCAAGGGAGGCGTGCTGCAAGGGAGGTGAGCTGCTAGGTAGACGTGCTGCAAGCGAGAAAAGCTGCAAGCGAGATGTGCTGCGAGGGAGGTGAGCTGCGAGCGAGGCATGCTGCAAGGGAGGCGTGCTGCAAGGGAGGCGTGCTGCGAGCGAGGCATGCTGCGAGCGAGGCGAGCTGCGAGCGAGGCAAGATGCGAGCGAGGCGGGCTGCAAGGGAGGCGTTCTGCAAGGGAGGCGAGCTGCAAGGGAGACATGCTGCAAGCGAGGCGAGCTGCAAGCTGCAAGGGAGACGTGCTGCAGTTGAGGCATGCTGCAAGCGAGGCGAGCTGCGAGCAAGACGTGCTGCAAGGGAGGTGTGCTGCAGTTGAGGCATGCTGCAGGGGAGACGTGCTGCAAATGAGGCGAGCTGCGAGCAAGACGTTCTGCAAGGGAGGTGTGCTGCAGTTGAGGCATGCTGCAAGCGAGGCGAGCTGCGAGCAAGACGTGCTGCAAGGGAGGTGTGCTGCAGTTGAGGCATGCTGCAGGGGAGACGTGCTGCAAGCGAGGCGAGCTGCGAGCAAGACGTGCTGCAAGGGAGGTGTGCTGCAGTTGAGGCATGCTGCAGGGGAGACGTGCTGCAAGCGAGGCGAGCTGCGAGCAAGACGTGCTGCAAGGGAGGTGTGCTGCAGTTGAGGCATGCTGCAGGGGAGACGTGCTGCAAGCGAGGCGAGCTGCGAGTGAGGCGTGCTGCGAGGGAGGAGAACTGCCATGGAGACGTGCTGCGAGTCGTGCCCAGACACATTCTTCCAGACATGAAGCTTCATAGCTTCTGCTCAGGTCTTTTAGTTTCCATTCCTGTCTGATTCATCCCAAAGCCGTTTAGGCCTGGTTAACGTGGAGGTTCAGGTCATCTGCAGCAGCATTCAGTCATTCAGACTCTGGGTTTTAACCTTCACAGATCCTGGAGGCTCTGCTGAAAAACAGCTGATTATGTTTCCAAGAAGCTGAAACTGGATCTGCTGTCAAGAATGAGGAGAAAACATTTGCAAAACTAAACTTTCTAAAATATTTATGGATCTGTGCTGTAAGTACAGATTCCACGGAAGACGAGACGGTTCTTATGATAAATGTATAACTTTAACTTGTCTTCCTTTGCTGCATACGGGAGCTTTGTCTATGATGGGTGTTTAACTCCATCAAAGTATTAATCTGTACGGAGGGTGAAACGCTCTCAGTACGAAGTCAGGGCATCTTTGTTTTACTGCAGGTTTTGGCAGGAATTTAAAGAAAACTCAAACACAAACTTTTCTCCTGTTGCTGCAAATGGGCCTGTCAAATCTCATCATCCACTCATCTCTGCAAAGACGGGCTGGGAAATGGAACCAGGAGGGAGGAAGATGAGCAGCAAGGCATGAGATCCTCTTTGGAAGTGAATTTGGCAGCAGAGGCTGAGTTAATCAGGTTAGCACAATCAGCGAGTTTCAAATGCAAAGCTGCAAACAGTGGAGAAAGCCGGGTGATGAAGAACCTACCCCCCTTCGGTCTGTAAGGCTACCCTGTCGCCTGGCAACCTCTCTGCTACGCCGCTCTCGCCCTCACATGCAGCCGCTGATGCAGGTGCAGCACTACCTGGCTTGTTGTCATGCAGCAGCTCTGTGTGATACGCTGCTTCATGATGTGTGGAAACGAGTGGGTGGAGGAGGCTGGTCAACGATGCCTTCTGCTCAGTAACTCCCCACTATGGGGGTTCTGACAACAACTGGACCAGGCTTGGCGGTACTGGAGCCGGCTTGGCGGTACTGTAAGTTTAGTTTATGTATCATGTAAGTCCAGAGAAGATGCATGGTGGAGTCGTGCTGAGCACTGTTGCCTCACAGCAAGCAGGTTGGCGGTTCCAGCCTCCGCTTTGCATGTTTGCATGTTCTCCCCGTGTGTTCGCCCTGTGGGTTCCCATGTCGAAAAGGACTTTCAGGCATATGGGAATCATCTTTGGACAAACAGAGCATGGCTACTTTGAACCATAATGGCCGACGTCCCACTGGACTTAGTCTAAACTGACTTGTCGTCCTCCTGGCACGTTCCATATGTGGGCCAGACTTCATCAGGTTTGATGAGGTGCAGTGCCAAGGCTGTGGAAACAGGTGGTGCTGTGGAGTCTGATTGGCTGGAACTTGCCTCAACACTCCAACGTTCGGCGTCTTTCACACTCCTCTGGGGGGACAGTCCACGTTGCTGAGCATCTTCAGGCCCCAAAAAGGCAATTCATCCTTTGACAGAAGAAGAATATGAAGACAAAGAAGAGGAATATTTCTGTATTCCGACAGGCCTTCACAACGCCTTCGGTGCTCGCGTCTAATTAACCCCGAGTCTGTGTTTGTTAATTCAGCCAGCAATGACACATTTATTTATGAGGAGGCAAAGAGAGAGCATGCCTCAGGCCCTTTAATCAGAGCACTGGTCCTGCTGCTGCATAAAGAAGCAGGAAAAGTTAGAATTATTGTATGACTAACCAGGTCTAATTCTATGCATATTTAAGTATATTCTGTTGTTGCTGTGCCGATAAATCACAGATGGCCGGGGTCTGTGTCTTCTATGTGCTTCACTGAGGAGGAAAAATAATGTAAAGGGACAAGTGAAGTTTACATTTTTCTGTGCTCATGAAATATACATGGATGTATTGTAGAAACATGACCCGGGCAGAGGAAGAGAGCTACAAAGATCCCCCCCCACTAGTGGCACCGCACGCTTTGCCACAGTGTGTTCTCAGCTGCTTCCTCATGCCTCAAGGTTGACATCCTACATGAAATAAGATGCTGAAGATGGAACCAAAGACACTGTGGGGTTGCAGTTGCCTAAAGGTAAGAGATATGGATTTCCTCCGAGATGCCTCTGCACGAAAAGGAGAGAACAAAACATGTTTTTCCTCCTGTACTGAACTCTGCAGAAAGCAACAACAAAGTTTGCATCTGTTTGTTTGATGACACTTTACATTCATTACAGTTACCACATTCCCATGGATCCCCACTGGTTTGTTTCATTTCCCAGCTCAGGGACAAACTGGGTGACCTGGTGGTGCCTTGCAAACGTTAGCAGTAACTGGAGGGAGTAAACATGAGCGGGATCGACAAGACCTTTCACACGCGGACATCAGTTCCTTCAGGATTTAACAACGAGGTTTCAGTCAGAACATTTCTCCATTACTCTACAAACATTATTCCATTAAGAATTTGCTACCAAAATGTATACATTAATTACTTTAATTAATTATTATAAGGTCAAAATGAGTCATTTCCATTGCTCAGTTAGAAAGCATACACCAACACATTGGTACAATATATATGTGAAATAGCAACAAGAACTATCAGTTTAAATTGCTTCATGACTGTAAATGGAACAGAGGACACATTTATTCATCACTGTAAGCTGAAGAGGAACGAAGCCATTTTGAATGTAATGCTTCCCAAACCTAAGAGACCAGTCCATCTGAGACTGTGGAAACTTCAGTGGAAACTTCAGTGGAAGCCATGGACAGCAGTGCAGCTGATGATTCATCTCCCAGCTTTGTTCTGCATCTAGATTCATGTAAAAACGTGTGGAAGAAACACAGGAGGGGGCCAAGCACACTGGCTTTGTGTCCTGGGGGGTTCCAAATGAACTGTCTCTCTTGTCTCACAGGTAATGTACATCTCCCAGAAACAAATAACCTTTTCATCAATGCGAAGTGTTCTGTTCTGCCATAAGTTGGGAAATAGTTGATCATTGTACACATTGGTAGGGTTTAGCTGCTTAATAATAAGCTATGACTGCTAGTGGTCACATGTACAGTTTGACACTGTCAGCAAACAAATCTCACATTTTTAACCAATGACTGTAAGAAATCCTTCATTATTCTATCCCATGATGCAGATATGGTTCAAGCGACGGTGGATTTGCTGTTGAGGAGAGGGAACTGAATGTGTGCTCCAAACATTGAGGAATACCCACAACATGGACTGCAGAAGCACGAGAGTGGGAACCAGTCTCAGAACTGGATCTCTGAAGGACACAGCTGGGTTTTAACCACCTCAACCAGTGTGTAATACTCCCAGTGCATACACAGCAACAAGTATGGATCGAAACCTAAAAAAACTCTGTACCTTGACTCTTACATTCTGAGTGAACCTGTTAAAAGTGTCCATCATATGTGCCAGCGTTGGTTTATGGTGCCACCATTCAGCTCAAAGAGCTAACGCTGCTCAATAGAAAGCTAACTTTGCAGAGGTAGAATGCCAACAGTAGCTGAACAGGGCTGGATGAGACACGCCACCTTTAAAAACATCCAGATCCTGCAGCGTTCTGCCCAAAAGTCATGTTTTTGCCTTGTAGTTGTTGTTTTTTTTTTTTTTTTTTTTTTTTTTTTTTACAGTACACGCTTCATCAGGGTGAACTTATTTATTGGCCAAAAACAACAAAGTTGACCCTGATTTAAAAATGTACATTTCTGATCAGTCGTCCATATAGGTGGGACAATTTCCATAACTTAGATATAATCTAATCCAAAACCAATCCTCAGCAGCCTGTGCATTGCAAAGAAAACTATCCTTGTGAACTGGAAAAGCAAACAGAATCTGTGTATCCAGCAGTTTAGAAATCTGTTATTAGATTACATCAGCATGGAAATGATGTCTGCCTCCTCAAAGGATCAGTCAGTTGGATTTCACTCTCTCTGGTCTCCTGTGATCAGCTCCATCACTTAGTGTAGGGGGGGGAGTGTGACCTCATCCCGCTCGGGGCTGGGGAGTGGCTGGGTGGCTCAGGTGGCTGTGGGTCTGGGGTGGACCCCTGGACAGGGATCTTGGCTGCTTCATTACTGGGGGGGCTAGGTTTCCAGACCTGGCGGGAGGCCTTGGGTTGATCAATGGTTGGAGTTGCCTTGCGGCGGGGGGGCGAGGTCGCTGGCGGGGGCTGGATCGGCGGGTATTGGCTCCGTGACGGGTGGCCGTGCCGCTGCGGGGTGGGCGGGGTGCGGGTCCTGGGCTCCGGTGCCCGGGGCTGTCCCCTGCTTCTCGGGGGGGGGGGGGGTTAGAATGGGTGTGTATGTGTATAGATGTATGTGTGGGTCTGTAGGTGTGTGTGTGTGTGTAGATGTGTGGGTCTGTAGGTGTGTGTGTGTGTGTAGATGTGTGTGTACACCAGGCTGATGGTGAGGGGGTGTGAATGTGTTGGTGTGTAAAGGAGGAGGGAATGCAACGTGTCTCTGGGTGGGGGCGTCTCCTAGGGGTGTGGGGGCGGTGGGCCCTTGGTCTGTCTCTCCTTCTCCCGCCCCTCCTCTTCTTTGCCCCCCCCCCCACTTTTGCATGTGGTTCGTTGGTGCCTTCTGGGGCCGGTGGCGGCTCCTTTGTTGGTGTTGCTGAGGGCCCTGGTTGTTGGGGCAGCTGCCCTTGGCCTGTCCTGGCCTTCGGGGGCCCCGGGAATGGGGGACGTGCCTCGTGCCGCAGGTGGCTCCTCTTCTTGAGGGAGGGGCGCTTCCCTCGGGACCTAAATCCCCGGACCCCCCTCCTTCCCTTCTTCCACCACACAGGCAGGGCGTTGGGAGGTGGACACGTTGATCTGGATGGTGAGAGAGGCCATCAAGGTGGTCTCCATCGCTGCACCCAGCATCGGTTCACCTCCCAGTTTTAATTACACTTAGTCAACATAACACAAAACACACACTGACAACACATGGACATATTTTGGGGGGGGGGGCCATGCAGTGTGCGGTGGGCGGGGCTGCTTTGGTGGTCCCGCTCCCAACATGATGTGGTTACTTCTTCCCAATTTTAATTGCAAACAACACACACTTCACAATCATTCATAAGCTGGGAGGGAGGGGGTGACAATGGGGTCCTGCCACGCCCCTATTTCTGGGGCTGTGCCGGGGGGGTTTGGGCGGGGGAGTGGTGCTGTTCAGGGGGCCTGGGTCTGGGCTGGCCTGGCGGGGGTGGGACTGCTGCTGGCCCTGGGTGGTGCTGGATCGGCTGCATGTGTGGAGTGGTGGGGGGGCGTTGACAGGGGTGGGGGGTAGTTGTGGGGCCCTGATCGTGGCCCTCCTATCCCCTGCTCCCCCGGGGGTATCTCACAGGGGACACGTTGGGAAAGAAAGGTGAGGGCGTGCAGGAGCCAATGGATGAAGTGGTGACTGAATGTTAGGGTAGAGGGGGGGTGGGGGGATCAGGGTGAAAGAATTTAGGAAAGTGGATGGCCGCTGGGATAGGAGGAAGGGGGGGTGTATGCAGATGGGTGGGGGTGTGTATGTGGGGTTATGTTGGTGGTGCAGGGAAGTGATGGGGTGGGTGTACAATGAGGAGTGTGAATGTGGATAGAGGGGTGTAGGGAGGTGTGTGTGTGTGTGTGTGTAGAGTGGGGTATGCGTGTATGGAAGAATGGGTGATTATAGAGGGAGCAGGGATGTGTGTGTGAGGGGGTGTGTGTGTATAAAGAACGGGGGTAGGAGAGTGTGAGTTTGAGCGTGTGTCAGAGAATGGGTGTATAGGGTGTGTTTAAGGAGGAAGTGTGGATGCGTGTGGGTGTGGGTGGGGGTAGGTGGGTGGGTGCATGTGTGCTTGTGTGTGTGTGTGCGTATGTGTGTGTGTGTGTATGTGTGTGCGTGTGTGCGTATGTGTGTGTGTTTGTGTGCGTGGGTGTATGTGTGTGTGTGTGTATGTGTGTGTGTGTGTGTGTTTGTGTGCGTGGGTGCATGGAGGGTCTTGGTGCTCGGGGAGCGCTGCTGGTCCACTGGGGTGCGGCCTGGCTGCCGCTCGGTGGCGGTCTGGGGATCCCGGCCCTCCGTCGGTGTGGGCTGGGCCCTCTGCCTGCGGGGGTGGGGGGGTTGCTTCTGGGCTCTTGGGGCTGTGGGGCCCGCGCTCTGTCTGCCCTGGGGGGCCGGTGCCCGGCGGGGCCGGTCCTCGCTGGTCCAGGCCTGCTGGGGCCTGTTCCCCCTGACTGCGGGGGACTCTGGCTGGGACCCCCCTCTGCCTCCTCCTGGGTCGGTGCATGGCTGGCTCCGGGGTGGGGCGGTTGGGGTCTGTGCCTGGGGATGGCTGCCGATGGCCCGGGTCTCGGGGGTCCTCCTGGCGTGCCTCTTGCCTTTGTGTGGGAGGGGTCACACTGGCATGATCTTCTCTGAACACGTTCCACTCTGCATGTTCTGCATGTGACAGAGTCACCGAGTCGTCTGCAGGTTTATTCACTAACAGCAGCTGGTTTTCTCATTTCTGTTTGTTTCTCATTTATATTTAACTTTTTACATTCATAGTTTAGTTACTATGATCTAAAGTTGGCTTGTATGTGTATGTATATGTGTTAATACTGGCGAGGGCGTATATGTTTGTACGTATGTATGTGTGTGTATGTGTGTGCATAGAGGTGTGTGTGTATATGTATGTATGTGTATATGTATATGTGTACATATGTATATATTTGTGTATATATATATATATTATGTGTGTATACGTGTGTGTATATGTATGTGTATGTATGCGTGTGTATGTGTGTGTATATGTATGTGTGTGCCTGTATGTGTGTATGTATACATCTCTAGGTTGTTGTCTTTCTTTTTGTTTTTGGGTTATTTTTTAGTTGTTGTTTTTTTCTCTCCCTTTTCTCTCCCTTTATCTCTTTCCCTTTTCTTATGAGGTGTTTCTTCTCCTTTCTCTTTCTGTCTTTTGTCTGTCCTCTCTGGTCCAGCAGTACAAACTCTACAATTCAAACAACAATACAAAATAAACATAGAAATAAAATAAAAATTCAGAAAGTCAAGGGGATCATTATATCTATAAAGCTTCCCTTGGCAGAGAAAATTTGCTCAGCAGAACATCCAGACCATCATTCTGCTGCCTAAATGCTGGACAAGACAAAAAAAAAAAAAAAAAAAAAGATATAATCCAGATGTTCTGTACAACTGACTGTATACACTCATCCCTTCACATCCTTTTCTAGTGTTTCATGTACCCTCCCCCCGAGGGTACATGATGTGATGTATCAGGGAGGTGAAAGGTGAAAGAAGGTGACAACAAGACAGGAAACTTTTCTGTTAGAACCTGAAAGACTTCAGGGTCACTGAGTATTCTGAGGGTCAGAAGGTTCACCCTGAGCCGGGTTCTGCCGAAAGTTTTCTTCCTGTTAAAGGGGAGTTTTTTCCTTCCCACTGTCGCCTCGTGCAGCTCAGGATGGAGGATTGGATCCAAGTCATGACTCGATGCAATCAGTTGGTTTCTATTATAGGATATGTATGAACTGGCTGGAAATGATGTGAATGTAAAGTGTTCTGAGACAACATTGTTGTGAAGTGGCGCTGTACAAATGAAGCTGAATTGAAAAGTTGAATTGAAAGTAAACAGCAGAGAAAACCTCCTTCAGTGGAACTTGTGGGCATGTGGATTACTATCATATCAACCTGTTTGTTATGTAAATACTACCGACTGGATCACTTCATCCATGTAAACGTTGGATATGTAACGCTATGAAGCGTACATCCATGTAAAGCAGCCATCTTCTGTTTTACAAAACACAACCCTGTTTCTCTTCTTAACTCTGCTGACTTAGAGCAATGTCTCCCCATGAACACTGCACAGCCAATGGATGGACGTTGCACTGTGTGGGAAACACACACACCGCCAGGACAAACTGATTCGCTTCATTCATCACCTGCTGAACTGGCAGCAAGTTTTGGTTTTATAGCTGCTAAACTGAAGTCTGACCACGCCTGCAAGGCTAACAGCTGTTCATTTAGAACCTAACCACTATGTTTAAACAAAGTGTTCAGACATAATCACAAACCACACACACAGCAGAGACTCCAGCAGGCAGGTTATGCATGTTGTGCAGCTCCCAGCCTCAGGTTGAGAAAAGGAGAAATCAGGCAGAAGAAAATCCTCCTGACATGATAAAACATACAAATGTTCGTGAAACCGTCAGAAAATAAAGATTTATTTCTCAGATTCAAGCTTGACTTGCTCTTGTTACTCTCCTTTTATTCCACCATAATTTCCCTCACCACAACCAATTTCATCCTCACTTATTTTACTGGAAGGAGGGAACCAGCAGATGAAGAAAAGCTCCTCTTCCTCTGTCTTATTGGTGCAGTCAGATGGTGATAAACCAACCCCACCAAAAGACGTTTTAAGAAACCCAAAGCAACTGAAGGGCATTAAACTTCACCAAAGTTTCAATGACCTGTCTGTGTGTGTGTGTGTGTGTGTGTGTGTGTGTGTGTGTGTGTGTGTGTGTGTGTGTGTGTGTGTGTGTGTGTATGTGTGTGTGTGTGTGCGCGCGCCAACGTTCTTGCATTATTTATTTGCACTCATTAAAAGTTATCGATTGTCACTGGCATTGATGTAAGGCCTTTATTGAATCTGTCACCGTAATGTACCGTGTGACTTCCTAACCCTGCTTGATTGTTTCATTTCACGAAACACCCCAAGGAATGAGAATTTGTTTGTGCACACCCCTCAGTGCTAAGCATCCTTCACTGCTGAAGGCTTTAGGAAGCCAGAGGCTTTGGAGGAAAACCAGATTGGCACCTGATTCAGACACAACCTGTTGGGGCTTCATTGCTGTCAGTTACTGAATGCAGTCTTGTCATCTTAAGGTGCAAAGCTCTGAGTTTAAGCCAACAAAAGACCCAGAAGCAGCCGTCTGAGAGGAGTTAAGCAAATAAGTGTGTGAGTGGGTGGGTTGATTAAAATGTGGAGCCCAGGAGAACTGAACACTGAGTGTGTGAACAGAACACAATGCCTGCTTTACCAAATGAAAACCTCTGACAAACAACATCATTCAAATCTAAACAAACAAGTGTGCGCTAGCTCACTTTGAATGATGAAAACGACTCGAGATGCACGTCTGTGTGTTGAGCGCTACAGTTCTAGTTAAAGATGCAGAAGTGACTAAATGGCTTATTATACCAACACGTCTTCCTGCTAGATGCTTTTTTCTCTGTGGTTGTTTCAAAAAAGCCAAAGTTTACCAAAGGGGCCTGAAAGATGAGCATGTACTTCACAGGCCACGACACTGCTATCCTGCTGTCAAATCTATGAAGGGACAGAAATGGATTAACATTCACCATCTTTCCAAAGTGGAGAGAACTGCCAGAGCTGAAGGAGCAGTTCGACTCGGAGTTAGCTCTTCTTCTTCTGAGGTCTGTCCTGCAAAGCAAGATTAACATGTGCGTCAGGGCCAAAGTGCATGGATTGGATTGAAGTGTTTTTACTGCAAGCCATTGCTTGTTTGACCTTAGTATTGATGTGCCACTAACTCCCCCTGGAGACCCATCCAAGCCATGCTAATTGATAAATGGGAACAGGTGCGAGTGTCTCTGCTGGATAAAAATGGAGCTGCTGGTGTGACTAACGGAGCAGGGAGCAGACCGTGGAGCAGAAGAGGACTGCTGAGGAGGGAGCAGTTGGAGATGGAACTTACCACTGGCTCAGCGGTGGGAAGGCAGGACCAGAAGCCTGAGGTGACGCAGCCATTCTGGGTACATCTACTCAGTCCTGGCCCAGGAAAAGTGTGAGTATAATGGCAACGTTTTGGATCCAGAGCAGGAAGCTAGCTGCAGGGCCAGGCAGGAGGGATTAGGTTCTCCATCTATGTAATAGTGGACTGCTCTGTAGTCTCTCTTCTGCAGGTGGACTGTGTCACCATGGCGGAGAGGACCAGAAGGGGAAGTGTTGTCTGAGGGACCAACCCAAGCCGTCGTCTGAGACTGACATCAGTGAACTGATGAACACTGTTTTGTTTACCGGGTAATGACAGTTCCAGAGACGGGAGGTGTTAGGGGATGCAGCTGGTGTGAAAGACATTGGACAGGACAGGTTTTGCGGATTGCATTGTCTGTAGGAGACACGCTTCGGTCAGAAGCCATATCAGACAGAGATGGGTTGGCGGCACATGAAATTATGATCTTAGTTGTGGCAGGCCGTGCCTTTGCTCGGATGACTCACACAGGTAGAATCACAGGTCTTTCTGCTTGTGGACAGAGAGCATGACTCACGGACTCAGCTGTTGTAGATCTTATAGAAACGTGTTACGGCAGAGCCCGACACCAGCAGTGCAAACAAAGGCCCGAAACCAAGACAGAAACTCCTGCAGTCACTCAACTAAACTAACTAAACCACCACACTTGAAATCAGTGCTTGCTTTTTTTTTTTGTTGTTGTTGTTGAATCTCTAGACTGCCCTGTAAGGGCGGCACAGAGAAACTTCCTTTTTTCTCCTCCAACCCATGTTTACTTCATGTTGTTTCTTCCACTCAAAGACGACAGATAAAGCTGGCTGCGTGGCCTAAATACTGCCCGGACCTGTGTTCTGTGTAATTGTTCTATGTTTGTCTGTAAAATGCATTTGAATCATTAATTTCCCCTCTGGAATGACTAAAGTATCCTTGTATCTTGTTCTATTGAAGGTAGATGGATTCTCTGTTTATATACAGGATTTACAGGAGCAAAGAGATGAACACCCTTTTTTCACCGTTTTCTGAATATTTTTTACAATGAATGAGGTGACAATATTAAAAACATATGGCCTATCCAGCATTTTGGAGCTGTTGGAAGAACTCAGGATGGATTTGGAGAGGAGACATGCAATACCCACAAATGACACAACTTCTAGTCTGCATGTTCCCATCTGGGTCATTCCAGCACATGGTAGCTGTCACAGTCTGTACCTCCCTATCATATTTTTCAGATGTGCTGTCCAAGTCCTAAATGCTATGTGCTGCCTGATGGCCAGTTTTAGGTTTCCACCCACTCTGCAGTCATTAAACGAGGTACAGAACTGGATATCCCAGATTAACAGGGGTAGCTGACTGCACCAATGTACAGCTTGTGCCCACTGCAGACACTGAGCATATATACAAAACCACACATCAATTTGGCTGGTTGATCACTCAACAATGATATGCTGTGAGACTTAAGTATGTTTTAAACATGACTGCCAACATTTATTAACAACGTTAATAAAAGTCATGGACTTGTGCTTCCTTTAATAAAAAGTATTCTACTTGAAGTTTATTTTCTTGCTTAACTCAGTTTAAGTTGGAAGTATACTTTAACTTGTAGTGTTCTAGAAAATATCTTAACCTAATACTGCTTTGTACTAAACTGGAATATTTTCAAATTTGGAAACATATACTTATAGTATATTTTAATGAGCTCAAATGTGGATTAGATGTTTAGATGTATGTGGAACTATGTTGCCTATGATTGTACTTGTGTACTTGAAAGTGTGCTTCTGTAGATTTAAAATAACCTATCAAAGTTGTGTAAAACCCACAGCTACTGGAACAACAGGTTCGTTGTGGCACCAGATGATAATTAAATGTCATGTTGTTCAAAAAAAATAAATAAATTAAAAAAAAAAAAAAAAAAAAAAAAAAAAAAATATATATATATATATATATATATAATCAATTTGAAAATAGTAAAATCCTAAATTGCAAGTCTACCTGCAGGAAACAAAGACACAAAATGATTGTGTTTAGGCTTTATTTGGAAGTAAAACTTGTATAAGTCATCGAAGACTTTGTTAGAACCAAAGTCCACAGTTACAGTGTTGGACTGAGAGCAGGTGAAAAACAAGCCAATCCGCTCACAAATGGCTTCTTGATCTTTAATTTCCTTTTGTTTTTGTTTTTTTTTGTTTTTTTTTTTAAATTTGATTTTTACGAATCAAATAGCGACAAACCTAATTGTGGCAACATGTGCATGTGTGTGAGCACGTGTGTGTGTGTGTGTGTTGAGGAAGTTTCAGGTTAAACTTTCTGCAACCATTTCCTCTGCCTCTCAGTTCATTTCCTCATTCAGTCTCGGCATCACTTGCTTGGATTGAATTTCTCTTCAGATTTACTTAACTGCACAACAAATGTATCTCAGGACATTTTACATGGACCAAAACCCAACAAACACACAAAAAACAAACCCAAAGCCCTGCAGCTCAGCTTATTAACAACCTGCAGTTTTACTGAAGACGTCCAAAAACTTTGGACTTTTTCCAAACAAAAATCCAAAATATTTTCTGTTTCATAAGAACTGAATGAACTATTGTGATTAATCTGTGGGTAAAATCTTCATATCAATACGGTCAGAAATGCAGCCAAAACAACCAACCATGTTTCACACATCTGCAGTCATATTTAAAGACACACAAAGCAGCAGCGGCTGGCTTTGGCTCCTGATCAGCTGCCTACGCAAAAATCCTGCAAATAAAAAGCAGCACTGGCAGAATGAGTAAAGAAGAGTGCAGACTCCGGGAAGGGCGATCAGAGTGATGGAAGTCCAGACACAACTAATGATCTGAAGAGGTTTTCCAATAAGTTGAGCCCCGCAAACTCCATCCAAACAGACCTTTCACTCTCTGTGAGGCCAACCGTCCTGGCACACGTCCCATGCTGCAGCTCAGCTAACAGACCCTCCTGCCTCCATCTCCAGGACACGGTTTCAACACCTGTTTATCACTCACCTGCTCGATCCTTGTCCTCCGTGCATCATGCACTCCATCAGAAGCACGTGTCAGAAGGTGTGTAGTTATACGACAGCTTTATGTTTAAAACTCTAATCACACATCTTCTTCTGTGAGGGAATGTAAACATTAAATTAGCGTGAATGATACAGCTGAATGGATCTGCTTCCAGACGCAGAAGAAAGACTGGCTGTGTGTTTTAAGAGGAAGGAAGTGTATTCATCACATCTGGTAAACCTTAAGGTAACATCCAGGCTGTTTGGGGGAGTAATGTGCACATAACAGTGTAACTCTGCAGGGTGCATGTAGCTACTTCAAACAACTGAGTGGTTCTAAATATACAGCAGGGGTCCTGAAATTCAAATTACCTGCGAGGCACAGGCTTGGTTATTCTCTAGACAGGAGCTTCTTGAACTTGTTTAGAAAAAAAAGAAAATGATATTCTTTCATCTCCGCTCTGTAACCTGCTGCACACACAGCTCCTCATTATTACAAACCTTTTTGTATTCCAGAAACCGAAAGACAAATACCCTCTATAACAGATTGTTATAGAGGGTATTGTTTATTGCATGAATTGGTTGTAAAAAGCTTCTGCCGCCTTGGAGCAATCTGTCCGCTGTCTGGCTGCATGTTAGAAAAGCACAGCTGAGCAAATATGTAGAAGGGTTCTAAAGAAATGCAGTCGCTCAAGAAACCGTTTGTACTTTATTTGTGTTGCAACAAACATTGTAACATACGTTTCCCTTCAAGTTCTGGGTTTTAGAATGAGGGAAATTCTCTGGCAAACACCAAGAGGTTCGAAGTGGGAGAAAGAGTGGTTGGCGGGGGTGGGGGAGGGTTCGCTGTGTGTCTGGGTGACGTGAGTTATAAGTTGTTTCTTCTCGGGTAAAAAACTGGAGTTTCCAGCCAAAACAGGATATTTGAGAGTTGTGGTGGTGTAGCAGGACACCTCTGTGTCCTTTCCCTGTTGGCAGTCAGTCGCTGCAGGGCTGCCGTCCCTAGCAGGGCTGCCGTCCCTAGCAGGGCTGCCGTCCCTAGCAGGGCTGCCGTCCCTAGCAGGGCTGTCGTCTTTAGTAGAGCTGCCGTCCCTAGCAGGGCTGCCGTCCCTAGCAGGGCTGTCGTCCCTAGCAGGGCTGCCGTCCCTAGCAGGGCTGCCGTCCCTAGCAGGGCTGCCGTCCCTAGCAGGGCTGCTGTCCCTAGCAGGGCTGTCGTCTTTAGTAGAGCTGCCGTCCCTAGCAGGGCTGCCGTCCCTAGCAGGGCTGCCGTCCCTAGCAGGGCTGTCGTCTTTAGTAGAGCTGCCGTCCCTAGCAGGGCTGTCGTCTTTAGTAGAGCTGCCGTCCCTAGCAGGGCTGTCGTCTTTAGTAGAGCTGCCGTCCCTAGCAGGGCTGTCGTCTTTAGTAGAGCTGCCGTCCCTAGCAGGGCTGTCGTCTTTAGTAGAGCTGCCGTCCCTAGCAGGGCTGCCGTCCCTAGCAGGGCTGTCGTCCCTAGCAGGGCTGCCGTCCCTAGTAGGGCTGCCGTCCCTAGTAGGGCTGTCGTCCCTAGCAGGGCTGTCGTCTTTAGTAGAGCTGCCGTCCCTAGCAGGGCTGTCGTCCCTAGCAGGGCTGCCGTCCCTAGTAGGGCTGCCGTCCCTAGCAGGGCTGCCGTCCCTAGTAGGGCTGCCGTCCCTAGTAGGGCTGTCGTCCCTAGCAGGGCTGTCGTCCCTAGCAGGGCTGCCGTCCCTAGTAGGGCTGCCGTCCCTAGTAGGGCTGTCGTCCCTAGCAGGGCTGTCGTCTTTAGTAGAGCTGCCGTCCCTAGCAGGGCTGTCGTCCCTAGCAGGGCTGTCGTCTTTAGTAGAGCTGTCGTCCCTAGCAGGGCTGCCGTCCCTAGTAGGGCTGTCGTCTTTAGTAGAGCTGCCGTCCCTAGCAGGGCTGCCGTCCCTAGCAGGGCTGTCGTCCCTAGCAGGGCTGTCGTCCCTAGCAGGGCTGCCGTCCCTAGTAGGGCTGTCGTCTTTAGTAGAGCTGCCGTCCCTAGCAGGGCTGCCGTCCCTAGCAGGGCTGCCGTCTTTAGTAGAGCTGTCGTCCCTAGCAGGGCTGCCGTCCCTAGTAGGGCTGTCGTCTTTAGTAGAGCTGCCGTCCCTAGCAGGGCTGTCGTCCCTAGCAGGGCTGTCGTCCCTAGCAGGGCTGCCGTCCCTAGCAGGGCTGCCGTCCCTAGCAGGGCTGTCGTCCCTAGCAGGGCTGTCGTCCCTAGCAGGGCTGCCGTCCCTAGTAGGGCTGTCGTCTTTAGTAGAGCTGTCGTCCCTAGCAGGGCTGTCGTCTTTAGTAGAGCTGCCGTCCCTAGCAGGGCTGCCGTCCCTAGCAGGGCTGTCGTCCCTAGCAGGGCTGCCGTCCCTAGTAGGGCTGCCGTCCCTAGTAGGGCTGTCGTCCCTAGCAGGGCTGTCGTCTTTAGTAGAGCTGCCGTCCCTAGCAGGGCTGTCGTCCCTAGCAGGGCTGCCGTCCCTAGTAGGGCTGCCGTCCCTAGCAGGGCTGCCGTCCCTAGTAGGGCTGCCGTCCCTAGTAGGGCTGTCGTCCCTAGCAGGGCTGTCGTCCCTAGCAGGGCTGCCGTCCCTAGTAGGGCTGCCGTCCCTAGTAGGGCTGTCGTCCCTAGCAGGGCTGTCGTCTTTAGTAGAGCTGCCGTCCCTAGCAGGGCTGTCGTCCCTAGCAGGGCTGTCGTCTTTAGTAGAGCTGTCGTCCCTAGCAGGGCTGCCGTCCCTAGTAGGGCTGTCGTCCCTAGCAGGGCTGTCGTCTTTAGTAGAGCTGTCGTCCCTAGCAGGGCTGCCGTCCCTAGCAGGGCTGCCGTCCCTAGCAGGGCTGTCGTCCCTAGCAGGGCTGTCGTCTTTAGTAGAGCTGCCGTCCCTAGCAGGGCTGTCGTCCCTAGCAGGGCTGTCGTCTTTAGTAGAGCTGCCGTCCCTAGCAGGGCTGTCGTCCCTAGCAGGGCTGCCGTCCCTAGTAGGGCTGCCGTCCCTAGTAGGGCTGTCGTCCCTAGCAGGGCTGTCGTCTTTAGTAGAGCTGCCGTCCCTAGCAGGGCTGTCGTCCCTAGCAGGGCTGCCGTCCCTAGCAGGGCTGTCGTCCCTAGCAGGGCTGTCGTCCCTAGCAGGGCTGTCGTCTTTAGTAGAGCTGTCGTCCCTAGCAGGGCTGCCGTCCCTAGCAGGGCTGCCGTCCCTAGTAGGGCTGTCGTCTTTAGTAGAGCTGCCGTCCCTAGCAGGGCTGTCGTCCCTAGCAGGGCTGTCGTCCCTAGCAGGGCTGCCGTCCCTAGTAGGGCTGTCGTCTTTAGTAGAGCTGCCGTCCCTAGCAGGGCTGCCGTCCCTAGCAGGGCTGCCGTCTTTAGTAGAGCTGTCGTCCCTAGCAGGGCTGCCGTCCCTAGTAGGGCTGTCGTCTTTAGTAGAGCTGCCGTCCCTAGCAGGGCTGTCGTCCCTAGCAGGGCTGTCGTCCCTAGCAGGGCTGCCGTCCCTAGCAGGGCTGCCGTCCCTAGCAGGGCTGTCGTCTTTAGTAGAGCTGCCGTCCCTAGCAGGGCTGTCGTCCCTAGCAGGGCTGCCGTCCCTAGCAGGGCTGCCGTCCCTAGCAGGCGCACTTTCTGCATCTGCTTCTGGCTGGCATCCTTTGCTTCGGCTTGAGGTTGGTGGCAGGTAGGCAGTGCTGTAGCTCACTCATTCATTGCTACTCATTGTTTCATCTTAGAGCTCGGCGCTGGCTGTTCCTGCATGATACTCCAGCTTAAGCGCCTATGACCCACAGGTTGCTGCAGCAGGCTGCTATATCACCAAGGCATACCATGTGTCATGCAGCGTAGAGGTGTGGACCCTGTGGACAATGGGGCTGGATGCAGAACCAAGACGTTTTTAATCCCAAACTTGAAAGACAAAACAGGTGACGGACACATTAACACAAGAAGCAAACACAATGAACCAACAGTGGGAACGGAAACCAAAGGGTATAAATACAGGGAAACAGAACAAGACACAGGTGTAATGAATCAACTAAATGAGTCCAGGTGAACTTAATGAACGGGAAACCAGAAATGAGAGAACTAAACAAGGAAAACTGGAAAAAAAACAAACAAACAAAAAAAAAAAACTAAAAAGACACAAAAAGTCCAAACCATGACTGTGAGGTCTGGTTCCCTGACTGGGCTGCAGAAGCTGAAGTAGCTTCACCGTGCTGGGTAATTGATTTTAATGTTAACGGTCATCTGTCTTCGACTGTTCCGGTTTGTGTCTGACTGTGATCTTCCCCCTCTCTCCGAGCTACAGAGTGAAGGTGGAAGTGCTTCATAAAACAAGCTGCTCAGGAGGCTGCTGCTGCTTGGCTGTGGCTGGGTGGAGGAGCATGAGTCCACGGGAGGTGTATCTGCAGTTATGAGCATGAGCCTGCGTGTGTTGTCTGTAAGTAACTGAGTCTGTGAGCTTCCACCAGTACATCTCTTCAGTCTCTGCCACTGATGGTGGGCATGTGGGTGTGAAGAGCAGATACAGGAAAGTCCACAAGCCTGTGAGGATGGAAGCAGGGGAGGGTAGGACAGAGCATCAAGCAGAATGACACTCCAGGAGATTTGATAAACTAGCCTCCAAGGCTAGTCAAGGGAGCCAGATTCGAGATAGCGAAGCTCTTGTCGGTTGGGGGTAACTTTAATCCAGCCTTGAGTCACTCAGTGGTCATCCTCATGACTCCCAATCAGCTGAAACGGGGCAGTTTCTGCCAAACCGAGCCGACACAAACTCCAGTTTGTTGTCCAGTCCGCGGAGTGATTTTGGTGCCTTTCAGTTGGTCAGAAATATTTTGGCCCAGGCCACATCTATTCGCCGACACCTGATTTACACGATTAAGTAAGAAACTGAAAAGCACAGTAAAAAGTAGAGACGTTACTTTTCAAATGGTGTAACAAGTAAGGTTACAATTTATGGAAGTAACAAGTGAAAGTAACTAGTTACCTTTTTTAGAGGGATGACCCCAACATTGGTTCTCATTGACTGTGAAGGCTCTGAAAACCAGTGACAAACTGGTACCTAATCTGGAAAAATGAATAAAGTATGGATAGGAACACATGATGCAACTACTGGTATTTATATCATGTAAACATAAGTTTGATGTGCTCTCTCCAGGACTTTCCTAACTAGCTTTAATCTTAATGCTGTAAACTGCATAAAGGTTATTTGTTTTCAGAGCAATCACACAAACATGTCTGTACAACATAATCATTGTCCCAGATCAGAAAGAACCCAGGTCCCACTGCAGCAGGACCTGGTCTGACAGCCGGTCTCAGGATCTCATCCCAATATCAGCCAAGGTACTTCTAGCTAGCACATGGAGGTCTGTGTAGCCCAAGCATACGTCTGTCCAGACAGTTACTGACCCTCTGCCAAACTTGTCAAAAAGATTAAATTATTTCACAATCAGTATTACTTCCTAACTGGGCCTATAATATCCCAGAAGTATGACTGAGTTCTTTTTTTTTTTCTTTGAGCAGTGGACAACTTTGACGAAAACCTCAGCAAACACTGCCTCTGCAACATCAACGGACCACCCACCTGGTTGCAGTGTCGATAGGATTTACCAGCATAAGCAGGATACTAGTTCATCTCATGGTACCATCATTTTACCTGTTTGTACAGTCATGAACTCAGGACACAGCTTTGGTCTTACGCTTTATGCTCTAATCATTAAGAGAGATTTCTTTGTCAGTACATCCTGAAACTGTTGAGTTCAGAAGATCTGTTTGATACAAGCTGGAGAGAGTGTGACAATGAAATTAATCTTGGGTTTGTGCCACATCACAGAGGTACATGTACAAGTAAAAGGTTTGAAAAGCTCACTATGTGTTGTTCTGGCAGAGACAAGGTCTTTAGCAGAGCGACGGGACATTTAAGTGTACCAAGCACCAAAGAAGATGGATGGATATTGTTTAACAATTTGAAGGCATCACTGCCTTGTTGTGAGAGGCAAAAGAGGAAAATTGCAGTTTGTGGTCCTGCAAGACCCCAAGGCAGTACGTTCTCTGCAGTGCTCATGTTACATACCTTTATGACTTATAACTGCTTAAAGCGCAATTAACACAATTAAATGCATCTAAAGGTTGCATTCATGCAGGTTTACTTCATGTAAACTTTGGACACAACGTCAGGCTATGAAATGACCCACTCTTATCAACTTGTTGTCAAGAATGGTGTCGGGAACTGGTCATTTTTACGTACCATCAAAGCAAGTGGTTTAATCAATCCCATTTCTGTCTCAGTCTGTTAGTTGTCACTCATGGTGAGAAGTATGGTTAAAGAGGTTGTCCTTTCTGCGCAATGTGCCAGGTTGTAAAGCATAACTTGCCTTAAACCTTTTGGCTTCCAGCTGATTACAGGTCGCCACACTCTTGTGACTGCCAACAGTAGTTTCACACCCTAGATGTCCATCTATCCATCCATCCTTCAACTATCTTTCATTTTTCTGAGATTCACAGAGGAAAGTAGTTTAGGACAGAAACCGAGACATCCCTCTTCCTAATGAAGTACCCCACCTCCTCCTGCGGATCCGTAGGCTTCCCATGTTCTGCTCCAGGCTTTTATTCCAGAGGAATGAGGTACAGTACGTCCAAAGGCAGGTGACCAACTAATCAGATATCCAAACCGCCTAATCTGACTTCTTCTGAAGTGACCAGAATGGACTATAAACAAGTATGATGTTGTTCCATAGGTGTGGATACAGGTTTTGGATATTTGGGGCCTTACAGCCAGGCATGTGCCGTGATCTCAAGGGTTAGGTAGGTTGACTGTTCCAAATTGTGATTGACACGCCAGTGATAATTTACATGTGTAGGCAGGTGCCAAATGACTGCTGAATTAAACAAAATCAAGATTGTAAGACACCAATAAAAAAAGTTGCTAAGCCAGCTAAATGATTTAAACGCAGTGCTCAGACTCTCCCAATTAACTTTATATGTAACGACAACCAGTAGACCAGATTGGCATTTTTCTTCAAAAGAAAAAAGACGTGGAAAAAGTTTAAGCTTCTTTAGCAGGGTTATCCTGCCAGTTAGGCTGTCAGCTAGCTTCAGAGCGAAGCATTCACTGATTTTACCAAACGACGTAGACCATTGGAATAGTACAATAACTTAAAAAAGCAGTGTAGTGATTTCCCGTTTTATGTCAATGAGCCTCAATTCAGCTTTATTTGTCCAGAGCCACTTCACAACAAAGCTGTCAAGTCCCCCGTTTTTCTCCCGTATTTTGATGTAGGGAGAAAATACACTGATATGAGGAGACAAACCCCCCGCTCCCGAGAAGAATAAACACACAGCAATCATTAAACTTAATGTACCACAAAGAAAGAACTGCACGTACCCCCAGCTGACGATCGGGTACGGCCGGTGAGCGACACCTCTCATACTCACACCACCACCGTCTGAGCGATTGCCAGAGAATTTCCCATATTTTAAAATCCAGAACTTGACAGAAGTGCTCCACAACAATGTCATCTCACTTCAGAGACACATCAATTCAAGCTAGTTCATGATAAATAGCTCAGAGAAACCAACAGATGGCATGGAAGCTTCAATCCCCCATCCTGAGCTGCACGAGACGACAGTGGGAAGGAAAACTCTCTTTTAACAGGAAGGCAAAACCTGCAGCAGATCCCGGCGGGCAGTCCATCTTCCTCTACGGGTTTCATATGGACAAACGGACTGTGCAACACACATCTATTGATGATATGAGGGGAACATTTAGCGCAGCACTGTGCCGTCAATGGAGGGCGTGGCTTTGACTGTAATACAGTAATATTACCTGTGCAGCTTCTCTACCTGGCCAGGAGGAGGAGCTGTTGAGTGGTTTTTATGAGCTATGAAAAGCACCAAATACCATCACTTTCAAATCAATATGTACTACAGGCTACAAGAAATTATAACTTGAAAGATTATATAAAAAATAATTATGAAAGAATGTGGAAAAAATGAAAACAATTGATTAAAATGGAACGATTTCATTTATTCTTTTCTGCTTTGGGTGGACACTTCCTCCCCTGCCTCCCCTGACTGCACTCCACTGCTTACAGACCAGACCGGACCAGACTGGACCGGTCCAGAACAAACCAGACCAGACCAGACCAGAACAGAACAAACCAGACCAGACCAGACCGGACCGGATCAGACCGGACCAGACCGGACCAGACCAGACCAGACCAGACCAGACCGGACCAGAACAAACCAGACCAGACCAGACCGGACTGGACCGCACCAGATCAGACCGGACCAGAACAAACCAGATCAGACCAGACCGGACCGGACTGGACCAGAACAAAACAGACCAGACCAGACCGGACTGGACCGCACCAGATCAGACCGGACCGGACCAGAACAAAACAGACCAGACCAGACTGGACTGGACCGCACCAGATCAGACCGGACCGGACCGGACCAGAACAAAACAGACCAGACCAGACCGGACTGGACCGCACCAGATCAGACCGGACCGGACCGGACCAGAACAAAACAGACCAGACCAGACCGGACTGGACCGCACCAGATCAGACCGGACCGGACCGGACCGGACCAGAACAAAACAGACCAGACCAGACCGGACTGGACCGCACCAGATCAGACCGGACCGGACCGGACCAGAACAAAACAGACCAGACCAGACCGGACTGGACCGCACCAGATCAGACCGGACCGGACCGGACCGGACCAGAACAAAACAGACCAGACCAGACCGGACTGGACCGCACCAGATCAGACCGGACCGGACCGGACCAGAACAAAACAGACCAGACCAGACCGGACTGGACCGCACCAGATCAGACCGGACCGGACCGGACCAGAACAAAACAGACCAGACCAGACCGGACTGGACCGCACCAGATCAGACCGGACCGGACCGGACCGGACCAGAACAAAACAGACCAGACCAGACCGGACTGGACCGCACCAGATCAGACCGGACCGGACCGGACCGGACCAGAACAAAACAGACCAGACCAGACCGGACTGGTCCGCACCAGATCAGACCGGACCGGACCGGACCAGAACAAAACAGACCAGACCAGACCGGACTGGACCGCACCAGATCAGACCGGACCGGACCGGACCAGAACAAAACAGACCAGACCAGACCGGACTGGACCGCACCAGATCAGACCGGACCGGACCGGACCGGACCAGAACAAAACAGACCAGACCAGACCGGACTGGACCGCACCAGATCAGACCGGACCGGACCGGACCGGACCAGAACAAAACAGACCAGACCAGACCGGACTGGTCCGCACCAGATCAGACCGGACCGGACCGGACCAGAACAAAACAGACCAGACCAGACCGGACTGGACCGCACCAGATCAGACCGGACCGGACCGGACCGGACCAGAGCTTAGCACCTCTGGTATCCCACATTACCACAGTTTGCAAAGCCTTTATGAATGTCATAAATTTGTTTTTGCTGTAAATAAATTAACAACATCTGAACTTGTTTTCTCACTTGAGGACATTAGGAAGATCTCCAAGCATAGTGTAGGGTTATGTTATTTTATTGTTTTTTTTTAATATATCTTGATATTCCTGAATAATACAAAACAGAAAACTAAACCGTGACAGAGGACATATAGATATATCTGCCGCAGTGGGACAGCCTTGTTCTGTTCCCTCCTTAACAACGTCCATCCACATTAAACATTTTATCAACTGCACATAAAAGGTTAAATGGTTGGGAAAAATGAATGGAACCAGCCTTATTTAAATGAAATTGGAACCTTTAAGCTCCCACAAGCTACCATCATTTCCAAAACAGTAATTTGATGGTATAGAGTGGATTCAAATGACAAAAGAGTGATGGATTTTCAAGTGGAAATGAGAAGTATGTCATTACTATGAAGTGAAAACAAATGAGAAGCAGCCCTTTACAGATGAATCTTGGATTGGCTTTGAAAGCTATTCATGATCTCAGAAATTGTGTGAAATATTTAATGTCAGCAGTGGAAGTCATTTTGCTTTGCCGAGCCGCCTCTTCACATGCAGGCGGCAAACATGTAATTGGGGCCGTCGTTTTGTGGTTTGGACAGCAAATGGCCACTTGAAGAAGTCCTTACTTTCAGACGGCCTGTCTGTCACCTCGAGGCCCACTACTCCCTGTCTTTATTCCTTTTAATCACTGTCTTCATTTTGAGATTGGACAGCTGACATTGGAAAGACCTTCCGCTGATGTTCTGCAAGTTTCATTGACTCGTATTATAAAAGATGGCAGATAAGAGTCATAAAGTAGGAAAGGGAACAGGCTGAATGGCTCTGACTAAAAAGAGCAGTAATGCTTTTCATACCTGAGCAGAATGATAATGTGTGACACATATACTTAATCTCAACGTGAGTGTAATGGGGAGAATGGTAATGTGCAGCACATTAATGAGTATTTGCATATGTATCTGTGTGGGTGTATGTCTAACTATGATTGATTGTGTGGTGTAGCATGTTGGAACTGCCAGACACGACTCATTCTGGCTGTTTAGGGAAACAGAAGGCTGTTAATTAAGTGCAATTACACTTTGACATGAGTATGTGTTCTTTTTCTTTTGAAGAGTTTCGTTCTTTCAGAGTTTCTGTTATCTGAGTGACATTTATGTTTTGGTCTCTCCAGGTAGTTCAGTGACCGATGCCAGGTAAATAGTTCAGTGTGCCGTAATACGACTTGGATAGAATATTTATTTAGTACTCATTATGGAGCCCAAGCCACAATTCTTTGTACCAAAACTCCACTCGTCTCTCCACCTGTTTCTCCACCCGCCTCTCCACCTGCCTCTCCACCCATCTCTCCACCTCCTCCACCCGCCTCTCCACCTGCCTCTCCACCCATCTCTCCACCTGCCTCTCCACCCATCTCTCCACCTGCCTCTCCACCCATCTCTCCACCTCCTCCACCCGCCTCTCCACCTGCCTCTCCACCCATCTCTCCACCTCCTCCACCCGCCTCTCCACCTGCCTCTCCACCCATCTCTCCACCTGCCTCTCCACCCATCTCTCCACCTGCCTCTCCACCCATCTCTCCACCTGCCTCTCCACCCATCTCTCCACCTGCCTCTCCACCCATCTCTCCACCTCCTCCACCCGCCTCTCCACCTGCCTCTCCACCCATCTCTCCACCTGCCTCTCCACCCATCTCTCCACCTGCCTCTCCACCCATCTCTCCACCTGCCTCTCCACCCGCCTCTCCACCTGCCTCTCCACCCATCTCTCCACCTGCCTCTCCACCCATCTCTCCACCTCCTCCACCCTCTCAGAGCTATTACTCAGCCACCTGACAGAAGTACACACTGATGCATGCTGAGCAGACAGTTTTAGCAGTTTTTCTTCGTAAAGCAATGACTAGAAAATACATCTTGCTGTCCACCTTTGTGTTCGTTGCTCTGACGAAAGACCGTCTCTTTGAGGAAATCACCAGGCGGCTCATTGCTGTCAAAGATGTGTCCTTTTGTTGTATAGGACTGTCAGGGGTTGTCTTGCTGCTGATGATGCCACTGTATGCTCTGCAACAGTCAGGGCATGTGAGACCTGCTGCAGGAGGCTGAGGTGGTGTTGGAACAGCAAAGCGACATCCTTGTTGCCCTGTTGGTGGTTGGTTGTCTTTCTCCTCCAGGTGTGTGAGACCCTGCTATGGTAGACGGAGCAGCTGACTTCGGGTGGTTTGGGTTGATCCTGCTCGTCTTTAGAGTCCTCTTTAGCTGGTTGTTGTGGTGCAGCTTTGAGCCGTCTGGCTTTCTATTAGCCGACAGGAGCTTTCCATGTAGCACCTGGTAGGGCGGTCAGCAGCCAGGTATCCAAAGGACATGGCTGACCCCGGAGTCGGCTGTGTGCTGGGGTCGCCTCGATGCTGATGGGGCAGGCGCGTAGAAGAACTTCGGCCTGGGGGACACAGTCCTCCCAGGTGATGCCAAGGATGAGCCGTAGGGACATGATGTTGAAGACGTCCAGGTGTCTGATGTGTCGCCCGGAAACAGTTCAGGCTTCTGACCCATGGAGCAGTGTGGACACACACACCGCCCAGTAGACTACCACTTCATTGATGCTTTCAAGTGATTGTTTCCAAACACACAAGAAGTCTACCAAAGGCAGAGGAGGTTGGTAGAGACATAGAGCCAGCATCCCTACCCAGATCTATGTCTATGCAATCATTTTTGTGCTAAACAACCGTTGTCAAGCTACAGCGCGTTTTTCTCATTTACCTGTCAAAAGCAGCTGATCTGAATCAGTGGACGAACACGTTGCTATGGTGACGCTCCATAACAGAGGGATATTACAGTGATTTACCATTGTTGAACTACATGTGTGTATATATGAAAATAATGCAGCCAGTTGTCAGAATAATCATGGTATAAAAACATAATATTCTAACATATCATTACATCATTTTGTGGACTCTGATTGCTCAACTCCCTCAAAGTCAACACACACATACACACACACACACCGCATGAACCCAACACGTCGTTTTAGATCCATAATTACTTCCATAAGCAGTGGGTGCTGCACACGCCTCCTTCTGCATCACTTCCAGGCTGAAGACCCTTCACATGGACGTGCAGAGTGACGGAGGTCGTACAAAGCAAAAAGGAAAAATCAGATATCAGCAAACGACAGTGAAGACAAACAGATTTTACCTCTTCTTACTTTTTCTTTAGGGGGGGGGGGGCTGTCTCACACAATGTCCCAATGTTTTTGTCAGTTGGAGTTGAAATGAAATGGAAATGGAGATGAAGTTGAAATGGAGATTTTAACCTCCTGGGTTTCACTGTGATGTCAGAACTGCACGGTAGCGGTGATGATGAAACGAGACCAACAGAATCAACATCTGCAACATTATAATGTGTTGCAAACACAAAGCCCAGCAGGCTGATGATCAAATCTACATCCATCAGTTCAGTTTCTGCTGCTATGCTCCAGAATGTTCCGCTACGTGTTAAACATGGCACGTGTTCCTCTTTCACGGCCACATCTCTGATTTCGAAAAACTTCAGAGGGCTTCCCTGCTGATACGCGACATTTGTGAAGTTGGATGGAGGTCAGATGGAGTGACCTAAAAAGAAAACACTGCCTCTCTGGGTCCAGCTAGTGGGATGGTCTAATTAACATTTTAATTAACACAAAATATTGTTAACTCAAGGCCATCCTCAGAGCCATGTCTCAGACACACTCATTACATTCAGTTAGCTGTGCTGCCATGTACTACCCCTCAAATGTCATTCTGCACAAGATTTAAGACAATTTGATGGAATAAATCCCTCGTGTATTACTTCTTCAAAATTAAACGTGTCAAACAATTACAGGGAAGAGCAGCACACTGGGTTGATATGAAAACATAGTTGATTATGTTCCAAGGTTTAAGTCACGTGTCTTAAACACATGAATACCATTACTGTCAAGGATCAAAAATCATCCATGTATGATTAAACATAAACTGCAGTTGAGATGAATTCATACTTTATAAATCCCTAATGAGAAGAAAATGTGCATGTTATTACTGAGAGACCGTGCGTTCCACAACTTTCCCTCAGACGGGAATGATTTCATCTGCTTCCGTATTGCAGCAGAGGTGAAGAAGCCTCTGTCTGAACACAGTCTGATGTGTTCTACTGGCGCCAGATCTACTAAGATCCTGATCAGCGAGTAGTAATGTGCATGTGCAATCTAGACGGCAGGCAGGTGAGGGATTGTGTCAGAGATGGCAGGTGCGAACTGTCGCCGTTTAAATGAGGCTTTTTTTCCCATTTCGTGGTTTTCAGCCCGGTGAGTTTGGACGTGTGCAACTGGAGGTGTTGCTTGATGAAGCAACATGACCTCCAGTAGAGAAATCTGAGTGCCGTACCATTAAACGCTGTATGGGAGCAAATCTTCATGCTGTCAGTAAAACAAACAGTTAATGAAGTAAAATATGGAATAAAGACATTAGGAAGCAAAAAAATCTGCATTTTCTGTCTAATTTATTTAAAACGAGTCCTAAATCCTGGGAGAAAAAACATCAGGAATAAAAAACCACGGATTGCTGCGTACAAAGCAGCAACCAGTATATGTGCAGGTGTGTGTAGGAATGCCTTGGAGAATGGGGGGGGCGAGCCAAGAGGGCTCCTAGTCCCAGAAAACCAGCAGCCAACCAGCAGCGTGGAACTTCAGCCGCCCAGTGCAGGGACCACCACATGCCGCTCTGAAGGAGGCAGAGGAAAGCCCCCACCAGGGGGCACAGGCTTTAGGGGACCCTGCCCAGCAGACCACAAGCCCTGCCAGGCATCGGCCCCCCATGCATGAGGCAGGGACAGAACCCAGAGCCACCCAGCACCCTGGCGAAGGCCCAGACCAGCATCTGGGAGAGCTGGTCCAGTCCAGACAGCTGCCCAAACAGACCCACCCCAGCAAACACCCCCCAGCAACTGGAAGCTCTAATTTCCCAGTAAGGTAATGCAGATCCAGCAGGAGGACGGCCTGGGATGCCCTCCGGACCAACATGCCCCGCTGGGGGAGAAGAAAAGTGTTGCCCAGATGTAGCAGTTCTAAGGGGGAGGGAAAGGGGTGCACACAAGCTTTTCCACATTGCTTTACTAGCAAGGTGTGTTAATCTCCTCCTGGCCACACCCAGAACCTGGTCCAGTTTGACAGAACCTGGTCCAGTTCGGCAGAACCTAGAGCAGTTCTGGACCAGGTTCTGCTGCACCGTAGTTTGGCCTCCTCCCTTTCTGTCCTTCTGCTTTGGCTTGTCTCTGCTTCCTCCTGTCCTGCTCTCTCCACTCAGCCAGAAACAGGGGTGGTGACCTAACTGGAATCCGCTGTCCAGTCACGGCTCGGTTTCCACAATCCTAAAAAAAAACACAGCAAAGATTAAAATAGATAAAAATTGCAACTAATGCAAACCAAAAATAAAACACACACCTGTGTTAATAGTTAAAATCATGCAGGTAATGTGAAACGAGATGATTTAGAGTTGAAACTGAAGACAAGAAATGGGTCCACTCATTTAAAACCTTGGTTTGAACTGATACGTGATCAGAAAAGCCAGAAATATTCTTGGATGGAACTTATTATTGTGGCTTTTGTCTTCTGAAATTCCTCAACAAATGATAAAATACACAAAACTGACTCGTCCAGTGATATGCTAAAACAATGCTAACTGTTGACACGCCACAGCTTGGGTCCACGCGACGTCACAGTGTTGTGACGTCACGCGTTGTGAGCGTGCCGAGTTCAGATGGAGACGCCTGAGGAGAACACTGAAGATATGCCGTCAAAACACCTTTGTTTTGTGTACTTTATGGCTGCTCCAGACGTTCTAACTGAGAGAAGGAAAAGCGATACGTTAGGGTACCGAAGATAGTTCATAGAGCTGAGAAATTGAAGAAACTCCCAGAACTACGCTGTAAAAAGTGGATGTTAAACCTACGTTTGCTATCGGAAGGAGCAGAGTCTGCTAATGCACGTCTGCAGCCACCACTTCATCAAATGTTAAAAACACATTTTCTGTTTGTGCTACGTTGCATCAGGGTGTCGTTAAATACATGTTTACAATAGTGTAATATGGACGTACTTGGGCTTTTGCAGGCTGCCACTACGCTTCGGTTGACAGAGTCAGTAGACTGGGCTCCAACAGTCAATCTTGGTAATCAAAAAACTAGGCCTAAACGTTCACATGCCTCTAACGAGAGCAGAGGATGAAGCTCAAAGAAGAGCAACAAAGTCGGTTGGAATGTGTAGCGGCTATTTGCATCTTCAACAGCAGACAGATGAGCCCAGATCTGACAGCTGGCAGCTCCGAATAGACGCAGCCTGATGACAACACACAGTCAGAAGACGTCAGTGACCAGGAGACATTAAATTACCAAGGTGAAATGATGTAATAAGATCATAACCAACATTATTATCATTACATTATCATGATATTATATCCTCATAAGGCCACACATTTCCTCCAGTATGTGGCTGATCTGAAGAGGATGGGCGAGATAGTGTGTATGGATGGTATAAACTTAGAGTGTCTGTAAAGTCTCAGGTTTGTACAGTTTAATCTGTGCAGGTGAAGAAACATACATAATAAACAGGAAGACATTGAGAGGATGGAGGATGTTCTCAGACCACAGTGGAGCTCAGAGATCTTCGGATGGAGGCACTGGACACGCACATCAGCCTGGAGTCTTCTGAAACACATGAAGACTTAGTTTTACACGGGGCTCCCAACTTCTTAGTTTTCCTTCAGATTTCTGAACTGAGTGATCACTACATGGCCTGTGCTTTTATGTCCGTCTTGTCTGCATTGGACCAGTTCACTTTAGTTTTGCAAAGGCTGAATCTCCCATTGAAAGATTCAACATCTCTGTCTACTGCTTCTACAGTTTGGCATAAAATGATTGACATTCTTCATAAAAGCTTAGAATTCCAACTTGAATGGCCAGAGCGAGACGTTCTTCAAGCTACAATGGCACTCAGGGAGGCATTTGGTAGTAGAGTAGCTGGAATAGTTGATTGTTTTGAAGTATTTATTGACCCTCTAATGTACTTGCCCAAGCAGAGACATGGTGGAACTGCAAACATCACTGTAAAGTTTCTGATTGGTGTTGCACCACAAAGCTACGCCTCTTTTATATCTTCTGCCCGGGGAGGGAGAATCTGTGATACACAGATCATGACAGATAGAGGCATGCTACCTGATGCCTGGAGACGTCCTAGCAGAGCGTGGGTTCAGTATTGGTGAAAGTGTTGGATTGTACTGTGCTTCACTCCAGCATACGAGGTGGAAGAAACTAGAAAAATAGCAAATATTCATGTAGAGAAGTTTAGTCAGATGCAAATATCAGCTTCTGCAAAGCCGGGCAACACCCAGGGATCGCCTGGCAACAAAAACAGGTGAGACACCATCATTGATTGATAAGATTGGGGTGATTTGTTGTGTCTTGTCTTATCTTTCAGAATCTGTCATCCCAAAGAGGGGGGATGGGGGGGTATCCATCAGTCCAGTGTTAGTCTGGGCCTGGACCGGCCTGTACCTTAACATACCATGTAAATAAACAAGGATGTATCAAGTCATCTCAAAGGCTTTTTATTATCTTTCAGATTGTGTACAGCTACAACTTGATGTCCAGTAGTGCTTCAACAAGATAAACTCATGACGTATAATACAACAATAAACAAGATAAACTCATGACGTATAATACAACAATAAACAAGATAAACTCATGACGTATAATACAACAATAAACAAGATAAACTCATGACGTATAATACAACAATAAACAAGATAAACTCATGACGTATAATACAACAATAAACAAGATAAACTCATGACGTATAATACAACAATAAACAAGATAAACTCATGACGTATAATACAACAATAAACAAGATAAACTCATTTATATATATATATATATATATATATATATATATATATATATATATATATATATATATATACACACACACACACACATGCACATGCATACACACACATATACATACACACATACATATATAGATAGATATACATACATATATGCACACTCATACCCATGAGTGTGTATATATGGGTATGTGTGTTTTTGTCCCTGTGGAGAACAGAACCATTGACAACCAGGAGGACCAGAAACTAGCAGGTTAAATCAGAAAGACAGAAAGAGAGCTTCCTGCTGTCAATGAATAAACTTGCTGGATGACTCAGTGACTGTGACACATGCAGAACATTCATGCAGAACATTTAGAGTGGAACGTGTTCAGAGAAGAGTGATCATGCCAATGTGACCCCGCCCGCCTAGGGCTAGAGGCAGGCCAGGAGGACCTAGAGACCCGGGTAACCGACAGTCACCCCCAGGCACAGACCCCAACCCCCCCACTCCGGAGCCAGCCATGCATCTGCCCAGGAGGTGGCGAAGGAGGTGCCCAACCAGAGTCCCCCGCAGTCAGGGGGAACAGGCCCAAGCAGGTCTAGGGCGACAAGGGCCGACCATTGGGCACCGGCCACCCAGGGCAGACAGAGCGCAGGCCCCAGGGCCCCAAGAGGCCGAGAGCAGCCCCCCGCCCCCGCAGGCAGAGGGCACAGCCCACACCGACGGAGGACCAGGATCCCCAGACCGCCACCTAGTGGCAGCCAGGGCACCTCAGTGCACCAGCTGCGCTCCCCGGGTACAGGGCACCACCCCCTCCACCACCAAACCACACACACATATACATGCACACCCTCCCTCCCCCAACACGCACTCCCCTCTCAACCCCCATCTACACACCCCTCCGCAATCCACACACATCCCCCATCACATACACACCCCCACCCCACCTCTACTCACTCACCCATACCAAGTCACACAAACCCCAACCCACCCCGCCCCCACACACACTCACACCCCACCACCCCATCCCTCCACTCTCAACCACACATGCCCCACCAAACACCCCTCCACCACCAACAGCCCCCCCCTCCAAGCAGAGATAGACAGTATGGAACAGGTAAAATATGTAGCCAGGGACACAGAAAACAACTCATGGGAGTAAATTAACTGAGGTCAGCGTATTGTAGAGTAGTTAAAAGGGAAAGACAGGAATTTCTTCTTGGTTTGGTACATTTAACATTTAAACATGGAGTTAGCAGGGCCTTCTCTGGAGACCTGCAGCCAGTGTGGTTCCTGCTGGCCACCCAGAAGAAACTGCTTAGCTGACTTGTTCAACTGAACTACGTCAAACATGAGGTTTGTGTGTGTGTGTGTGTGTGTGTCCTGCTACACACACACGCACACGTCAATCCTCAGTCCTGGTCCTGCTGGACCAGATCCACTGGTCAATCCTCAGTCCTGGTCCTGCTGGACCAGATCCACTGGTCAGTCCTCAGTCCTGGTCCTGCTGGACCAGATCCACTGGTCAATCCTCAGTCCTGGTCCTGCTGGACCAGATCCACTGGTCAGTCCTCAGTCCTGGTCCTGCTGGACCAGATCCACTGGTCAGTCCACAGTCCTGGTCCTGCTGGACCTGTCTGTTGCTTTTGACACAGCCAACCATCAGATTCTCCTCTCCACTCTCTGAGCTCGGCATCTCTGGATCTGTCCTCTCCTGGTTCTCGCCCAACCGCTCAGGAAGATCCTTCAGAGTATCCTGGTGAGGAGAGGTGTCCAGATCACATGAGTTGAAAACAGGGGTCAGTGCTCAATGAGAATATCAGCTTGCCTTGCTGATGTCTCTGGATGAAGGATCGCCACCTTCAGCTCAATCTGTCCAAGACAGACCTCATTGTCTGTCCAGCCAATCCTTCCTTACATCCGCAATTAAGTGTGGAGCTTGACTTTATCACACTTGTTCCTACGGCTACTGCCTGGTATCTTGGTGTCATGGTGGATGACCACTTGACGTTTCAGGTCCATGTTGCCTCGTTTGCCTGTACCTGCCGATTTGCTCTTCAAGAGAATCAGACAGATGTTTTTCTCTGCTTTGCTTAATGCCAATGACGTGACCCTTCTGATATAGATGAATGCTGTTTTCACAGGATGTTTTCCCACATGCTTGTTTGACAGACGAGAAACTGCTCTCTGCATCAGTCTGGGTTACCTTGTTGCCAAGTGGAGCACAATTATCCACCCAACAGGTAAAAAGCTATTCCGTAAAAATGAAATAAATACAGAAGAAAACATCATTTGAATCTACATACAACATAGACGATCCAGCAGCAGTTCCACACACAATGTCAGATGAGACTGGGACAAATCCAGATGTGCAAATGGAGTATCCAAATCCCACATGTACCAGCAGGTAAAAATGTAATGTGAGTACCCACTTCCCTACAAGGTAGTTTAAACATTTATGAATCATGCTTTACACGTGTCATGTCCCCCACAGTTTGTCTATTGCTTACAAAGAAGATGTCTTTTGTCCAAAGCAGGAAATAGTCCTACAGGAGAAGAGGAAAAGAGTTTCACATTTTATGACAGAGCAGAAAATTCCCAAAGTTGGGTTTTAATCATGCAGTTATGTCAACAACACAATGTGTGTTTCAGTTACGTCAACAACACACTGTGTGTTTCAGTTACGTCAACAACACACTGTGTGTTTCAGTTACGTCGACAACACAGTGTGTGTTTCAGTTACGTCAACAACACAGTGCGTGTTTCAGTTACGTCAACAACATACTGTGTGTTTCAGTTACGTCAACAACACACTGTGTGTTTCAGTTACGTCGACAACACAGTGTGTGTTTCAGTTACGTCAACAACACACTGTGTGTTTCAGTTACGTCAACAACACAGTGTGTGTTTCAGTTACGTCATCATTGCACTGTGTATGGTGAAGATCAACAACACACACTGTGTGTTTCAGTTTCGTCGACAACACACTGTGTGTTTCAGTTACGTCAACAACACAGTGTGTGTTTCAGTTACGTCAACAACACACTGTGTGTTTCAGTTACGTCGACAACACACTGTTATTCAGTTACGTCGACAACACAGTGTGTGGTTCAGTTACGTCAACAACATACTGTGTGTTTCAGTTTCGTCGACAACACACTGTGTGATTCAGTTACGTCAACAACACACTGTGTGTTTGAGTTACTTCAACAACACACTGTGTGTTTCAGTTACGTCAACAACATACTGTGTGTTTCAGTTACGTCAACAACACAATGTGTGTTTCAGTTACGTCGACAACACAGTGTGTGTTTCAGTTACGTCAACAACACACTGTGTGTTTCAGTTACGTCGACAACACAGTGTGTGTTTCAGTTACGTCAACAACACACTGTGTGTTTCAGTTACGTCAACAACACACTGTGTGTTTCAGTTACGTCAACAACACACTGTGTGTTTCAGTTTCGTCGACAACACACTGTGATTCAGTTACGTCAACAACAAACAACACACTGTGATTCAGTTACGTCAACAACAAACAACACACTGTGATTCAGTTACGTCAACAACAAACAACACACTGTGTGTTTCAGTTACGTCAACAACACAGTGTGTGTTTCAGTTACGTCAACAACACACTGTGTGTTTCAGTTACGTCGACAACACACTGTTATTCAGTTACGTCGACAACACAGTGTGTGGTTCAGTTACGTCAACAACACAGTGTGTGTTTCAGTTACGTCAACAACATACTGTGTGTTTCAGTTTCGTCGACAACACACTGTGTGATTCAGTTACGTCGACAACACACTGTTATTCAGTTACGTCGACAACACACTGTGTGTTTCAGTTACGTCAACAACACAGTGTGTGTTTCAGTTACGTCAACAACACACTGTGTGTTTCAGTTACGTCGACAACACACTGTTATTCAGTTACGTCGACAACACAGTGTGTGGTTCAGTTACGTCAACAACACAGTGTGTGTTTCAGTTACGTCAACAACATACTGTGTGTTTCAGTTTCGTCGACAACACACTGTGTGTTTCAGTTACGTCAACAACACACTGTGTGATTCAGTTACGTCGACAACACAGTGTGTGGTTCAGTTACGTCAACAACACACTGTGTGTTTCAGTTACGTCAACAACACACTGTGAGTTTCAGTTACTTCAACAACACACTGTGAGTTTCAGTTACATCAACAACACAATGTGTGTTTCAGTTACGTCAACGACACACTGTGTGTTTCAGTTACATCAACAACACAATGTGTGTTTCAGTTACATCAACAACACAATGTGTGTTTCAGTTACGTCGACAACACAGTGTGTGTTTCAGTTACGTCAACAACACACTGTGAGTTTCAGTTACATCAACAACACAATGTGTGTTTCAGTTACGTCAACAACACCATGTGTGTTTCAGTTACGTCAACAACACCATGTGTGTTTGAGTTTCGTCGACAACACGTGTGTTTCAGTTACGTCAACAACACACGGTGTGTTTCAGTTACTTCAACAACACACTGTGAGATTCAGTTACGTCAACAACACACTGTGAGTTTCAGTTACATCAACAACACAATGTGTGTTTCAGTTACTTCAACAACACACTGTGTGTTTCAGTTACTTCAACAACACACTGTGTGTTTAAGTTACTTCAACAACACACTGTGAGTTTCAGTTACGTCAACAACACACTGTGAGTTTCAGTTACATCAACAACACAATGTGTGTTTCAGTTACGTCAACGACACACTGTGTGTTTCAGTTACGTCAACAACACACTGTGTGTTTCAGTTACGTCAACAACACACTGTGTGTTTCAGTTACGTCAACAACACACTGTGTGTTTCAGTTACGTCAACAACACAGTGTGTGTTTCAGTTACGTCATCATTGCACTGTGTATGGTGAAGATCAACAACACACACTGTGTGTTTCAGTTTCGTCGACAACACACTGTGATTCAGTTACGTCAACAACAAACAACACACTGTGATTCAGTTACGTCAACAACAAACAACACACTGTGATTCAGTTACGTCAACAACAAACAACACACTGTGTGTTTCAGTTACGTCAACAACACAGTGTGTGTTTCAGTTACGTCAACAACACACTGTGTGTTTCAGTTACGTCGACAACACACTGTTATTCAGTTACGTCGACAACACAGTGTGTGGTTCAGTTACGTCAACAACATACTGTGTGTTTCAGTTTCGTCGACAACACACTGTGTGATTCAGTTACGTCAACAACACACTGTGTGTTTGAGTTACTTCAACAACACACTGTGTGTTTCAGTTACGTCAACAACATACTGTGTGTTTCAGTTACGTCAACAACACAATGTGTGTTTCAGTTACGTCGACAACACAGTGTGTGTTTCAGTTACGTCAACAACACACTGTGTGTTTCAGTTACTTCAACAACACACTGTGAGATTCAGTTACGTCAACAACACACTGTGAGTTTCAGTTACATCAACAACACAATGTGTGTTTCAGTTACTTCAACAACACACTGTGTGTTTCAGTTACGTCAACAACACACTGTGAGTTTCAGTTACGTCAACAACACAATGTGTGTTTCAGTTACGTCAACAACACACTGTGTGTTTCAGTTACGTCAACAACACACTGTGTGTTTCAGTTACGTCAACAACACAATGTGTGTTTCAGTTACGTCAACAACACACTGTGTGTTTGAGTTACTTCAACAACACACTGTGTGTTTCAGTTACGTCAACAACACACTGTGAGATTCAGTTACGTCAACAACACACTGTGAGTGTCAGGTACATCAACAACACAATGTGTGTTTCAGTTACGTCAACAACACACTGTGTGTTTCAGTTACTTCAACAACACACTGTGTGTTTCAGTTACTTCAACAACACACTGTGTGTTTCAGTTACGTCAACAACACACTGTGTGTTTGAGTTACTTCAACAACACACTGTGTGTTTCAGTTACGTCAACAACACAATGTGTGTTTGAGTTACTTCGACAACACACTGTGTGTTTCAGTTACTTCAACAACACACTGTGTGTTTCAGTTACTACAACAACACACTGTCTGTTTCAGTTACGTCAACAACACCATGTGTGTTTGAGTTACTTCAACAACACACTGTGTGTTTCAGTTACGTCAACAACACACTGTGAGTTTCAGTTACATCAACAACACAATGTGTGTTTCAGTTACGTCAACGACAGACTGTGTGTTTCAGTTACATCAACAACACAATGTGTGTTTCAGTTACATCAACAACACAATGTGTGTTTCAGTTACGTCGACAACACAGTGTGTGTTTCAGTTACGTCAACAACACACTGTGAGTTTCAGTTACATCAACAACACAATGTGTGTTTCAGTTACGTCAACAACACCATGTGTGTTTCAGTTACGTCAACAACACCATGTGTGTTTGAGTTTCGTCGACAACACGTGTGTTTCAGTTACGTCAACAACACACTGTGTGTTTCAGTTACTTCAACAACACACTGTCAGATTCAGTTACGTCAACAACACACTGTGAGTTTCAGTTACATCAACAACACAATGTGTGTTTCAGTTACTTCAACAACACACTGTGTGTTTCAGTTACTTCAACAACACACTGTGTGTTTAAGTTACTTCAACAACACACTGTGAGTTTCAGTTACGTCAACAACACACTGTGAGTTTCAGTTACATCAACAACACAATGTGTGTTTCAGTTACGTCAACGACACACTGTGTGTTTCAGTTACGTCAACAATACACTGTGTGTTTCAGTTACGTCAACAACACACTGTGTGTTTCAGTTACGTCAACAACACACTGTGTGTTTCAGTTACGTCAACAACACAGTGTGTGTTTCAGTTACGTCATCATTGCACTGTGTATGGTGAAGATCAACAACACACACTGGGTGTTTCAGTTTCGTCGACAACACACTGTGATTCAGTTACGTCAACAACAAACAACACACTGTGATTCAGTTACGTCAACAACAAACAACACACTGTGATTCAGTTACGTCAACAACAAACAACACACTGTGTGTTTCAGTTACGTCAACAACACAGTGTGTGTTTCAGTTACGTCAACAACACACTGTGTGTTTCAGTTACGTCGACAACACACTGTTATTCAGTTCCGTCGACAACACAGTGTGTGGTTCAGTTACGTCAACAACATACTGTGTGTTTCAGTTTCGTCGACAACACACTGTGTGATTCAGTTACGTCAACAACACACTGTGTGTTTGAGTTACTTCAACAACACACTGTGTGTTTCAGTTACGTCAACAACATACTGTGTGTTTCAGTTACGTCAACAACACAATGTGTATTTCAGTTACGTCGACAACACAGTGTGTGTTTCAGTTACGTCAACAACACACTGTGTGTTTCAGTTACGTCGACAACACAGTGTGTGTTTCAGTTACGTCAACAACACACTGTGTGTTTCAGTTACGTCAACAACACACTGTGTGTTTCAGTTACGTCAACAACACAGTGTGTGTTTCAGTTTCGTCGACAACACACTGTGATTCAGTTACGTCAACAACAAACAACACACTGTGATTCAGTTACGTCAACAACAAACAACACACTGTGATTCAGTTACGTCAACAACAAACAACACACTGTGTGTTTCAGTTACGTCAACAACACAGTGTGTGTTTCAGTTACGTCAACAACACACTGTGTGTTTCAGTTACGTCGACAACACACTGTTATTCAGTTACGTCGACAACACAGTGTGTGGTTCAGTTACGTCAACAACACAGTGTGTGTTTCTGTTACGTCAACAACACACTGTGTGTTTCAGTTACGTCGACAACACACTGTTATTCAGTTACGTCGACAACACAGTGTGTGGTTCAGTTACGTCAACAACACACTGTGTGTTTCAGTTACGTCAACAACACACTGTGTGTTTCAGTTACGTCAACAACACACTGTGTGTTTCAGTTACTTCAACAACACACTGTGAGATTCAGTTACGTCAACAACACACTGTGAGTTTCAGTTACATCAACAACACAATGTGTGTTTCAGTTACTTCAACAACACACTGTGTGTTTCAGTTACTTCAACAACACACTGTGTGTTTCAGTTACGTCAACAACACACTGTGAGTTTCAGTTACGTCAACAACACAATGTGTGTTTCAGTTACGTCAACAACACACTGTGTGTTTCAGTTACGTCAACAACACACTGTGTGTTTCAGTTACGTCAACAACACAATGTGTGTTTCAGTTACGTCAACAACACACTGTGTGTTTGAGTTACTTCAACAACACACTGTGTGTTTCAGTTACGTCAACAACACACTGTGAGATTCAGTTACGTCAACAACACACTGTGAGTGTCAGGTACATCAA
The DNA here is from genome assembly GCF_933228915.1 of Telmatherina bonti. Classification (NCBI taxonomy): domain Eukaryota; kingdom Metazoa; phylum Chordata; class Actinopteri; order Atheriniformes; family Telmatherinidae; genus Telmatherina; species Telmatherina bonti. The sequence continues at coordinate 35,938,907 of NC_136618.1, forward strand.
CAACACAATGTGTGTTTCAGTTACTTCAACAACACTGTGTGTTTCAGTTACTTCAACAACACACTGTGTGTTTCAGTTACGTCAACAACACACTGTGTGTTTGAGTTACTTCAACAACACACTGTGTGTTTCAGTTACGTCAACAACACAATGTGTGTTTGAGTTACTTCGACAACACACTGTGTGTTTCAGTTACTTCAACAACACACTGTGTGTTTCAGTTACTACAACAACACACTGTCTGTTTCAGTTACGTCAACAACACCATGTGTGTTTGAGTTACTTCAACAACACACTGTGTGTTTCAGTTACGTCAACAACACACTGTGAGTTTCAGTTACATCAACAACACAATGTGTGTTTCAGTTACGTCAACGACACACTGTGTGTTTCAGTTACATCAACAACACAATGTGTGTTTCAGTTACATCAACAACACAATGTGTGTTTCAGTTACGTCGACAACACAGTGTGTGTTTCAGTTACGTCAACAACACACTGTGAGTTTCAGTTACATCAACAACACAATGTGTGTTTCAGTTACTTCAACAACACACTGTGTGTTTCAGTTACTTCAACAACACACTGTGTGTTTAAGTTACTTCAACAACACACTGTGAGTTTCAGTTACGTCAACAACACACTGTGAGTTTCAGTTACATCAACAACACAATGTGTGTTTCAGTTACGTCAACGACACACTGTGTGTTTCAGTTACGTCAACAACACACTGTGTGTTTCAGTTACGTCAACAACACACTGTGTGTTTCAGTTACGTCAACAACACACTGTGTGTTTCAGTTACGTCAACAACACACTGTGTGTTTCAGTTACGACAACAACACAATGTGTGTTTCAGTTACGTCAACAACACACTGTGTGTTTGAGTTACTTCAACAACACACTGTGTGTTTCAGTTACGTCAACAACACACTGTGAGATTCAGTTACGTCAACAACACACTGTGAGTTTCAGTTACATCAACAACACAATGTGTGTTTCAGTTACGTCAACAACACACTGTGTGTTTCAGTTACTTCAACAACACACTGTGTGTTTCAGTTACTTCAACAACAAACTGTGTGTTTCAGTTACGTCAACAACACCATGTGTGTTTCAGTTACGTCAACAACACAATGTGTGTTTCAGTTACGTCAACAACACAATGTGTGTTTCAGTTACGTCAACAACACCATGTGTGTTTCAGTTACGTCAACAACACCATGTGTGTTTGAGTTTCGTCGACAACACAATGTGTGTTTCAGTTACATCAACAACACACTGTGTGTGATTCAGTTACATCAACAACATAATGTGTTTTAGTTATGTCAACAACACAATGTGCATTTCAGTTACATCAACAACACAATGTGCGTTTCAGTTACTTCAACAACACCATGTGTGTTTCAGTTACGTCAACAACACCATGTGTGTTTGAATTACTTCAACAACACACTGTGTGTTTCAGTTACGTCAACAACACAATGTGTGTTTCAGTTACGTCAACAACACACTGTGTGTTTCAGTTACGTCAACAACACACTGTGTGTTTCAGTTACGTCAACAACACACTGTGTGTTTCAGTTACGTCAACAACACACTGTGTGTTTCAGTTATTTCAACAACACACTGTGAGATTCAGTTACGTCAACAACACACTGTGAGTTTCAGTTACGTCAACAACACACTGTGAGTTTCAGTTACATCAACAACACAATGTGTGTTTCAGTTACGTCAACAACACCATGTGTGTTTGAATTACTTCAACAACACACTGTGTGTTTCAGTTACGTCAACAACACACTGTGAGTTTCAGTTACATCAACAACACACTGTGAGTTTCAGTTACGTCAACAACACACTGTGAGTTTCAGTTACATCAACAACACAATGTGTGTTTCAGTTACGTCAACAACACACTGTGTGTTTCAGTTACGTCAACAACACACTGTGTGTTTCAGTTACGTCAACAACACAATGTGTGTTTCAGTTATTTCAACAACACACTGTGAGATTCAGTTACGTCAACAACACACTGTGAATTTCAGTTACATCAACAACACAATGTGTGTTTCAGTTACGTCAACAACACACTGTGTGTTTCAGTTACGTCAACAACACACTGTGTGTTTCAGTTACGTCAACAACACAATGTGTGTTTCAGTTACGTCAACAACACACAGTGTGTTTGAGTTACTTCAACAACACACTGTGTGTTTGAGTTACGTCAACAACACACTGTGAGATTCAGTTACGTCAACAACACACTGTGTGTTTCAGTTACATCAACAACACAATGTGTGTTTCAGTTACGTCAACAACACACTGTGTGTTTCAGTTACTTCAACAACACACTGTGTGTTTCAGTTACTTCAACAACACACTGTGTGTTTCAGTTACGTCAACAACACCATGTGTGTTTCAGTTACGTCAACAACACCATGTGTGTTTCAGTTACGTCAACAACACACTGTGAGATTCAGTTACGTCAACAACACCATGTGTGTTTGAGTTACTTCGACAACACACTGTGTGTTTCAGTTACGTCAACAACACACTGTGAGTTTCAGTTACATCAACAACACAATGTGTGTTTCAGTTACGTCAACAACACCATGTGTGTTTGAGTTTCGTCGACAACACGTGTGTTTCAGTTACGTCAACAACATACTGTGTGTTTTAGTTACTTCAACAACACACAACACACTGTGTGTTTCAGTTACTTCAACAACACACTGTGTGTTTTAGTTACTTCAACTACACACTGTGTGTTTCAGTTACGTCAACAACAATCTGTTTGATTCAGTTACGTCGACAACACACTGTGTGTTTCAGTTACTTCAACAACACACTGTTTGATTCAGTAACGTCAACAACACGCTGTGTGTTTCAGTTACGTCAACAAAACAATGTGTGTTTCAGTTACATCAACAACACACTGTGTGTGATTCAGTTACGTCAACAAAACACTGTGTTTCAGTTACATCAACAACACACTGTGTGTGATTCAGTTACGTCAACAACATAATGTGTTTTAGTTACGTCAACAACACAATGTGCATTTGAGTTACATCAACAACACAATGTGCGTTTCAGTTACTTCAACAACACCATGTGTGTTTCAGTTACGTCAACAACACACTGTGTTTTAGTTACATAAACAACACACTGTGTGTTTCAGTTACGTCAACAAAAATCTGTGTTTCAGTTACGTCAACAACACACAACACACTGTGTGTTTCAGTGACTTCAACAACACACTGTGTGTTTTAGTTACTTCAACAACAATGTGCGTGTTTCAGTTACGTCAACAACACACTGTGTGTGATTCAGTTACGTCAACAAAACAATGTGTGTTTCAGTTACATCAACAACACACTGTGTGTGTTTCAGTTACGTCAACAACACACTGTGTGTTTCAGTTACGTCAACAACACAATGTGTGTTTCAGTTACGTCAACAACACACTGTGTGTTTGAGTTACTTCAACAACACACTGTGTGTTTCAGTTACGTCAACAACACACTGTGAGATTCAGTTACGTCAACAACACAATGTGAGTTTCAGTTACATCAACAACACAATGTGTGTTTCAGTTACGTCAACAACATAATGTGTTTTAGTTACGTCAACAACACAATGTGCATTTCATTTACATCAACAACACAATGTGCGTTTCAGTTACTTCAACAACACCATGTGTGTTTCAGTTACGTCAAAAACACACTGTGTGTGATTCAGTTACATCAACAACACACTGTGTTTTAGTTACATAAACAACACACTGTGTGTTTCAGTTACGTCAACAACACACTGTGAGATTCAGTTACGTCAACAACACACTGTGAGTTTCAGTTACATCAACAACACAATGTGTGTTTCAGTTACGTCAACAACACACTGTGTGTTTCAGTTACGTCAACACCACACTGTGTGTTTCAGTTACGTCAACAACACACTGTGTGTTTCAGTTATTTCAACAACACACTGTGAGATTCAGTTACGTCAACAACACACTGTGAGTTTCAGTTACATCAACAACACAATGTGTGCTTCAGTTACGTCAACAACACACTGTGTGTTTCAGTTACTTCAACAACACACTGTGTGTTTAAGTTACTTCAACAACACACTGTGTGTTTCAGTTACGTCAACAACACCATGTGTGTTTCAGTTACGTAAACAACACACTGTGAGTTTCAGTTACGTCAACAACACACTGTGAGTTTCAGTTACATCAACAACACACTGTGTGTTTCAGTTACGTCAACAACACACTGTGTGTTTCAGTTACGTCAACAACACACTGTGTGTTTCAGTTATGTCAACAACACACTGTGTGTTTCAGTTACGTCAACAACACACTGTGTGTTTCAGTTACGTCAACGACACAATGTGTGTTTCAGTTACGTCAACAACACACTGTGTGTTTGAGTTACTTCAACAACACACTGTGTGTTTGAGTTACGTCAACAACACACTGTGAGATTCAGTTATGTCAACAACACACTGTGAGTTTCAGTTACATCAACAACACAATGTGTGTTTCAGTTACGTCAACAACACACTGTGTGTTTCAGTTACTTCAACAACACACTGTGCGTTTCAGTTACTTCAACAACACACTGTGTGTTTCAGTTACGTCAACAACACCATGTGTGTTTCAGTTACGTCAACAACACCATGTGTGTTTCAGTTACGTCAACAACACCATGTGTGTTTCAGTTACGTCAACAACACACTGTGAGATTCAGTTACGTCAACAACACCATGTGTGTTTGAGTTACTTCGACAACACACTGTGTGTTTCAGTTACGTCAACAACACACTGTGAGTTTCAGTTACATCAACAACACAATGTGTGTTTCAGTTACGTCAACAACACCATGTGTGTTTCAGTTACGTCAACAACACCATGTGTGTTTGAGTTTCGTCGACAACACGTGTGTTTCAGTTACGTCAACAACATACTGTGTGTTTTAGTTACTTCAACAACACACAACACACTGTGTGTTTCAGTTACTTCAACAACACACTGTGTGTTTTAGTTACTTCAACTACACACTGTGTGTTTCAGTTACGTCAACAACAATCTGTTTGATTCAGTTACGTCGACAACACACTGTGTGTTTCAGTTACTTCAACAACACACTGTTTGATTCAGTTACGTCAACAACACGCTGTGTGTTTCAGTTACGTCAACAAAACAATGTGTGTTTCAGTTACATCAACAACACACTGTGTGTGATTCAGTTACGTCAACAAAACAATGTGTGTTTCAGTTACATCAACAACACACTGTGTGTGATTCAGTTACGTCAACAAAACACTGTGTTTTAGTTACATCAACAACACAATGTGTATTTCAGTTACATCAACAACACACTGTGTGTGATTCAGTTACGTCAACAACATAATGTGTTTTAGTTACGTCAACAACACAATGTGCATTTGAGTTACATCAACAACACAATGTGCATTTCAGTTACTTCAACAACACCATGTGAGATTCAGTTACGTCAACAACACGCTGTGAGTGATTCAGTTACATCAACAACACAATGTGCATTTCAGTTACATAAACAACACACTGTGTATTTCAGTTACGTCAACAAAAATCTGTGTTTCAGTTACGTCAACAACACACAACACACTGTGTGTTTCAGTTACTTCAACAACACACTGTGTGTTTTAGTTACTTCAACAACACAGTGCGTGTTTCAGTTACGTCAACAACACACTGTGTGTTTCAGAAACATCGACAACACTGTGTGTTTCAGTTAGGTCGACAACACACTGTGTATTTCAGTTACGTCGACAACACACTGTGTGTTTCAGTTTCGTCGACAACACACAACACACTGTGTGTTTCAGTTACTTCAACAACACACTGTGTGTTTTAGTTACTTCAACAACACACTGTGTGTTTCAGTTACGTCAACAACACAGTGCGTGTTTCAGTTACGTCAAAAACACACTGTGTGTTTCAGAAACATCGACAACACTGTGTTTCAGTTAGGTCGACAACACACTGTGTATTTCAGTTACGTCGACAACACAGTGTGTATTTCAGTTACGTCAAAAACACAGTGTGTGTTTCAGTTACGTCATCATTGCACTGTGTATGGTGATGATCAACAACACACACTGTGTGTTTCAGTTTCGTCGACAACACACTGTGTGATTCAGTTACGTCAACAACACACTGTGTTTCAGTTACGTCAGCATTGCACTGTGTGTTTCAGTTTCGTCGACAACACAATGTGTGTTTCAGTTACGTCAACAACATACTGTGTGTTTCAGTTACGTCAACAACACACTGTTTGATTCAGTTACGTCAACAACACACAACACACTGTGTGTTTCAGTTACATCAACAACACACTGTGTGTGATTCAGTTACGTCAACAACATAATGTGTTTTAGTTACGTCTACAACACAATGTGCATTTCAGTTACATCAACAACACACTGTGTGTTTCAGTTACTTCAACAACACCATGTGTGTTTCAGTTACGTCAACAACACACTGTGTGTGATTCAGTTACATCAACAACACACTGTGTTTTAGTTACATAAACAACACACTGTGTGTTTCAGTTACGTCAACAAAAATCTGTGTTTCAGTTACGTCAACAACACACAACACACTGTGTGTTTCAGATACTTCAACAACACACTGTGTGTTTTAGTTACTTCAACAACACACTGTGTGTTTCAGTTACGTCAACAACACAGTGCGTGTTTCAGTTACGTCAACAACACACTGTGAGATTCAGTTACGTCAACAACACACTGTGAGTTTCACTTACATCAACAACACAATGTGTGTTTCAGTTACGTCAACAACACACTGTGTGTTTCAGTTACTTCAACAACACACTGTGTATTTCAGTTACGTCAAAAACACAGTGTGTGTTTCAGTTACGTCATCATTGCACTGTGTATGGTGATGATCAACAACACACACTGTGTGTTTCAGTTTCGTCGACAACACACTGTGTGATTCAGTTACGTCAACAACACACTGTGTTTCAGTTACGTCAGCATTGCACTGTGTGTTTCAGTTTCGTCGACAACACAATGTGTGTTTCAGTTACGTCAACAACATACTGTGTGTTTCAGTTACGTCAACAACACACTGTTTGATTCAGTTACGTCAACAACACACAACACACTGTGTGTTTCAGTTACATCAACAACACACTGTGTGTGATTCAGTTACGTCAACAACATAATGTGTTTTAGTTACGTCTACAACACAATGTGCATTTCAGTTACATCAACAACACACTGTGTGTTTTAGTTACTTCAACAACACACTGTGTGTTTCAGTTACGTCAACAACACAGTGCGTTGTTTCAGTTACGTCAACAACACACTGTGAGATTCAGTTACGTCAACAACACACTGTGAGTTTCACTTACATCAACAACACAATGTGTGTTTCAGTTACGTCAACAACACACTGTGTGTTTCAGTTACTTCAACAACACACTGTGTGTTTCAGTTACGTCAACAAAACCATGTGTGTTTCAGTTACGTCAACAACACCATGTGTGTTTGAGTTACTTCAACAACACACTGTGTGTTTGAGTTACGTCAACAACACACTGTGAGATTCAGTTACATCAACAACACAATGTGTGTTTCAGTTACGTCAACAACACACTGTGTGTTTCAGTTACGTCAACAACACACTGTGTGTTTGAGTTACTTCAACAACACACTGTGTGTTTCAGTTACGTCAACAACACACTGTGAGATTCAGTTACGTCAACAACACGCTGTGAGTTTCAGTTACATCAACAACACAATGTGTGTTTCAGTTACTTCAACAAAACACTGTGTGTTTTAGTTACTTCAACAACACACAACACACTGTGTGTTTCAGTTACTTCAACAACACACTGTGTGTTTTAGTTACTTCAACTACACACTGTGTGTTTCAGTTACGTCAACAACACACTGTTTGATTCAGTTACGTCGACAACACACTGTGTGTTTCAGTTACGTCGACAACACACTGTGTGTTTCAGTTACATCAACAACACAATGTGTGTTTCAGTTACGTCAACAACACCATGTGTGTTTCAGTTACGTCAACAACACCATGTGTGTTTCAGTTACGTCAACAACACACTGTGAGATTCAGTTACGTCAACAACACCATGTGTGTTTGAGTTTCGTCGACAACACGTGTGTTTCAGTTAAGTCAACAACATACTGTGTGTTTTAGTTACTTCAACAACACACAACACACTGTGTGTTTCAGTTACTTCAACAACACACTGTGTGTTTGTTACTTCAACTACACACTGTGTGTTTCAGTTACGTCAACAACAATCTGTTTGATTCAGTTACGTCAACAACACACTGTGTGTTTCAGTTACTTCAACAACACACTGTTTGATTCAGTTACGTCAACAACACGCTGTGTGTTTCAGTTACGTCAACAAAACAATGTGTGTTTCAGTTACATCAACAACACACTGTGTGTGATTCAGTTACGTCAACAAAACAATGTGTGTTTCAGTTACATCAACAACACACTGTGTGTGATTCAGTTACGTCAACAAAACACAACACACTATGTGTTTCAGTTACTTCAACAACACACTGTGTGTTTTAGTTACTTCAACAACACACTGTGTGTGATTCAGTTACATCAACAACACACTGTGTTTTAGTTACATAAACAACACACTGTGTGTTTCAGTTACGTCAACAAAAATCTGTGTTTCAGTTACGTCAACAACACACAACACACTGTGTGTTTCAGTTACTTCAACAACACACTGTGTGTTTTAGTTACGTCAACAACACACTGTGTGTTTCAGTTACTTCAACAACACACTGTGTGTTTTAGTTACTTCAACTACACACTGTGTGTTTCAGTTACGTCAACAACACACTTTTTGATTCAGTTACGTCGACAACACACTGTGTGTTTCAGTTACGTTGACAACACACTGTGTGTTTCAGTTACGTCAACAACACACTGTTTGATTCAGTTACGTCAACAACACACTGTGTGTTTCAGTTACGTCAACAAAACAATGTGTGTTTCAGTTACATCAACAACACACTGTGTGTGATTCAGTTACGTCAACAAAACACTGCGTTTTAGTTACATCAACAACACAATGTGTATTTCAGTTACATCAACAACACACTGTGTGTGATTCAGTTACGTCAACAACATAATGTGTTTTAGTTACGTCAACAACACAATGTGCATTTCAGTTACGTCAACAACACAATGTGCGTTTCAGTTACTTCAACAACACCATGTGTGTTTCAGTTACGTCAACAACACACTGTGTGTGATTCAGTTACATCAACAACACACTGTGTTTTAGTTACGTCAACAACACAATGTGTGATTCAGTTACGTCGACAACACACCGTGTGATTCAGTTACGTCGACAACACACAACACACTGTGTGTTTCAGTTACGTCAACAACACACTGTTTGATTCAGTTACGTCGACAACACACAACACACTGTGTGTTTCAGGTACATCAACAACACACTGTGTTTTAGTTACTTCAACAACACACTGTGTGTTTTAATTACTTCAACAACACACTGTGTGTTTCAGTTACGTCAACAACACACTGTTTGATTCAGTTACGTCAACAACACACAACACACTGTGTGTTTCAGTTACGTCAACAACACACAACACACTGTTTGATTCAGTTACGTCAACAACACACAACACATTGTGTGTTTCAGTTACTTCAACAACACACTGTGTGTTTTAGTTACCTCAACAACACACTGTGTGTTTCAGTTACGTCAACAACATAATGTGTGATTCAGTTACATCAACAACACACTGTGTGTGATTCATTTACGTCAACAACATAATGTGTTTTAGTTACGTCAACAACACAATGTGCGTTTCAGTTACGTCAACAACACACTGTGTCTTTCAGTTACGTCAACAACACCATGTGTGTTTCAGTCACGTCAACAACACACTGTGAGTTTCAGTTACGTCGACAACACAGTGTGTTATTCAGTGACGTCAACCACAAAATGTGTGTTTCAGTTACTTCAACAACACACTGTGTTTCAGTTACTTCAACAACACACTGTGTGTTTCAGTTACATCAACAACACGCTGTGTGTGATTCAGTGACGTCGAAAACACAGTGTGTGATTCAGTTACTTCGACAACACAGTGTGTTATTCAGTTACGTCAACAACACACTGTGTTTCAGTTACGTCGACAACACAGTGTGTTATTCAGTGACGTCAACCACAAACTGTGTGTTTCAGTTACTTCAACAACACACTGTGTTTCAGTTACTTCAACAACACACTGTGTGTTTCAGTTACATCAACAACACGCTGTGTGTGATTCAGTTACATCAACAACACACTGTTTTTTAGTTATGTCAACAACACAATGTGCGTTTCAGTTACATCAACAACACACTGTGTGTGATTCAGTTACGTCAACAACACACAACACACTGTGTGTTTCAGTTACTTCAACAACACACTGTGTGATTCAGTTACGTCGACAACACACTGTGTGATTCAGTAACGTCGACAAAACACAACACACTGTGTGTTTCAGTTACGTCAACAACACACTGTTTGATTCAGTTACGTCGACAACACACAACACACTGTGTGTTTCAGTTACATCAACAACACACTGTTTGATTCAGTTACTTCAACAACACACTGTGTGTTTTAGTTACTTCAACAACACACTGTGTGTTTCAGTTACGTCAACAACACACAACACACTGTGTGTTTCAGTTACGTCAACAACACACTGTTTGATACAGTTACGTCAACAACACACAACACACTGTGTGTTTCAGTTACGTCAACAATACAATGTGTGATTCAGTTACATCAACAACACACTGTGTGATTCATTTACGTCAACAACACAATGTGCGTTTCAGTTACGTCAACAACACACTGTGTCTTTCAGTTACGTCAACAACACCATGTGTGTTTCAGTCACGTCAACAACACACTGTGAGTTTCAGTTACATCAACAACACCATGTGTGTTTCAGTTACGTCAACAAAACAATGTGTGTTTCAGTTACATCGACAACACAGTGTGTTATTCAGTGACGTCAACCACAAACTGTGTGTTTCAGTTACTTCAACAACACACTGTGTGTTTCAGTTACTTCAACAACACACTGTGTGTTTCAGTTACGACAACAACACACTGTGTGTGATTCATTTACATCAACAGCACATTGTGTGTTTCAGTTACTTCGACAACACAGTGTGTGAGTCAGTGACGTCGAAAACACAGTGTGTGAGTCAGTGACGTCGAAAACACAGTGTGTTATTCAGTGACGTCATCCACAAACTGTGTGTTTCAGTTACTTCAACAACACACTGTGTTTCAGTTACTTCAACAACACACTGTGTTTCAGTTACATCAACAACACGCTGTGTGTGTTTCAGTTACATCAACAACACACTGTGTTTTAGTTACGTCAACAACACAATGTGCGTTTCAGTTACATCAACAACACACTGTGTGTGATTCAGTTACGTCAACAACACACAACACACTGTGTGTTTCAGTTACTTCAACAACACACTGTGTGATTCAGTTACGTAGACAACACACTGTGTGATTCAGTTACGTCGACAACACACAACACACTGTGTGTTTCAGTTACGTCAACAACACACTGTTTGATTCAGTTATGTCGACAACACACAACACACTGTGTGTTTCAGTTACATCAACAACACACTGTTTGATTCAGTTACTTCAACAACACACTGTGTGTTTCAGTTACGTCAACAACACACTGTTTGATTCAGTTACGTCAACAACACACAACACACTGTGTGTTTTAGTTACGTCAACAACACACTGTTTGATTCAGTTACGTCAACAACACACAACACACTGTGTGTTTCAGTTACTTCAACAACACACTGTGTGTTTTAGTTACCTCAACAACACACTGTGTGTTTTAGTTACGTCAACAACACACTGTTTGATTCAGTTACGTCAACAACACACAACACACTGTGTGTTTCAGTTACTTCAACAACACACTGTGTGTTTTAGTTACCTCAACAACACGCTGTGTGTTTCAGTTACGTCGACAACACAGTGTGTTATTCAGTTACATCAACAACACACTGTGTGTTTCAGTTACATCAACAACTTACTGTGTCTTTTAGTAACATCAACAACACACTGTGTGTGATTCAGTTACATCAACAACACACTGTGTGTGATTCAGTTACCTCAACAACACACTGTGTGTTTCAGTTACGTCAACAACATAATGTGTGATTCAGTTACATCAACAACACACTGTGTGTGATTCATTTACGTCAACAACATAATGTGTTTTAGTTACGTCAACAACACAATGTGCGTTTCAGTTACGTCAACAACACACTGTGTCTTTCAGTTACGTCAACAACACCATGTGTGTTTCAGTCACGTCAACAACACACTGTGAGTTTCAGTTACGTCGACAACACAGTGTGTTATTCAGTGACGTCAACCACAAACTGTGTGTTTCAGTTACTTCAACAACACACTGTGTTTCAGTTACTTCAACAACACACTGTGTGTTTCAGTTACATCAACAACACGCTGTGTGTGATTCAGTTACATCAACAACACACTGTTTTTTAGTTATGTCAACAACACAATGTGCGTTTCAGTTACATCAACAACACACTGTGTGTGATTCAGTTACATCAACAACACACTGTTTTTTAGTTATGTCAACAACACAATGTGCGTTTCAGTTACATCAACAACACACTGTGTGTGATTCAGTTACGTCAACAACACACAACACACTGTGTGTTTCAGTTACTTCAACAACACACTGTGTGATTCAGTTACGTCGACAACACACTGTGTGATTCAGTAACGTCGACAAAACACAACACACTGTGTGTTTCAGTTACGTCAACAACACACTGTTTGATTCAGTTACGTCGACAACACACAACACACTGTGTGTTTCAGTTACATCAACAACACACTGTTTGATTCAGTTACTTCAACAACACACTGTGTGTTTTAGTTACTTCAACAACACACTGTGTGTTTCAGTTACGTCAACAACACACAACACACTGTGTGTTTCAGTTACGTCAACAACACACTGTTTGATACAGTTACGTCAACAACACACAACACAATGTGTGTTTCAGTTACGTCAACAATACAATGTGTGATTCAGTTACATCAACAACACACTGTGTGATTCATTTACGTCAACAACACAATGTGCGTTTCAGTTACGTCAACAACACACTGTGTCTTTCAGTTACGTCAACAACACCATGTGTGTTTCAGTCACGTCAACAACACACTGTGAGTTTCAGTTACATCAACAACACCATGTGTGTTTCAGTTACGTCAACAAAACAATGTGTGTTTCAGTTACATCGACAACACAGTGTGTTATTCAGTGACGTCAACCACAAACTGTGTGTTTCAGTTACTTCAACAACACACTGTGTGTTTCAGTTACTTCAACAACACACTGTGTGTTTCAGTTACGACAACAACACACTGTGTGTGATTCATTTACATCAACAGCACATTGTGTGTTTCAGTTACTTCGACAACACAGTGTGTGAGTCAGTGACGTCGAAAACACAGTGTGTTATTCAGTGACGTCATCCACAAACTGTGTGTTTCAGTTACTTCAACAACACACTGTGTTTCAGTTACTTCAACAACACACTGTGTTTCAGTTACATCAACAACACGCTGTGTGTGTTTCAGTTACATCAACAACACACTGTGTTTTAGTTACGTCAACAACACAATGTGCGTTTCAGTTACATCAACAACACACTGTGTGTGATTCAGTTACGTCAACAACACACAACACACTGTGTGTTTCAGTTACTTCAACAACACACTGTGTGATTCAGTTACGTAGACAACACACTGTGTGATTCAGTTACGTCGACAACACACAACACACTGTGTGTTTCAGTTACGTCAACAACACACTGTTTGATTCAGTTATGTCGACAACACACAACACACTGTGTGTTTCAGTTACATCAACAACACACTGTTTGATTCAGTTACTTCAACAACACACTGTGTGTTTCAGTTACGTCAACAACACACTGTTTGATTCAGTTACGTCAACAACACACAACACACTGTGTGTTTTAGTTACGTCAACAACACACTGTTTGATTCAGTTACGTCAACAACACACAACACACTGTGTGTTTCAGTTACTTCAACAACACACTGTGTGTTTTAGTTACCTCAACAACACACTGTGTGTTTTAGTTACGTCAACAACACACTGTTTGATTCAGTTACGTCAACAACACACAACACACTGTGTGTTTCAGTTACTTCAACAACACACTGTGTGTTTTAGTTACCTCAACAACACGCTGTGTGTTTCAGTTACGTCGACAACACAGTGTGTTATTCAGTTACATCAACAACACACTGTGTGTTTCAGTTACATCAACAACTTACTGTGTCTTTTAGTAACATCAACAACACACTGTGTGTGATTCAGTTACATCAACAACACACTGTGTGTGATTCAGTTACCTCAACAACACACTGTGTGTTTCAGTTACGTCAACAACATAATGTGTGATTCAGTTACATCAACAACACACTGTGTGTGATTCATTTACGTCAACAACATAATGTGTTTTAGTTACGTCAACAACACAATGTGCGTTTCAGTTACGTCAACAACACACTGTGTCTTTCAGTTACGTCAACAACACCATGTGTGTTTCAGTCACGTCAACAACACACTGTGAGTTTCAGTTACGTCGACAACACAGTGTGTTATTCAGTGACGTCAACCACAAACTGTGTGTTTCAGTTACTTCAACAACACACTGTGTTTCAGTTACTTCAACAACACACTGTGTGTTTCAGTTACATCAACAACACGCTGTGTGTGATTCAGTGACGTCGAAAACACAGTGTGTGATTCAGTTACTTCGACAACACAGTGTGTTATTCAGTTACGTCAACAGCACACCGTGTTTCAGTTACTTCGACAACACAGTGTGTCTTTCAGTTACGTCAACAACACACTGTGTTTCAGTTACGTCGACAACACAGTGTGTTATTCAGTGACGTCAACCACAAACTGTGTGTTTCAGTTACTTCAACAACACACTGTGTTTCAGTTACTTCAACAACACACTGTGTGTTTCAGTTACATCAACAACACGCTGTGTGTGATTCAGTTACATCAACAACACACTGTGTTTTAGTTATGTCAACAACACTGTGCGTTTCAGTTACGTCAACAACACACTGTTTGATACAGTTACGTCAACAACACACAACACAATGTGCGTTTCAGTTACGTCAACAACACACTGTGTGTTTCAGTTACGTCAACAACACACTGTTTGATACAGTTACGTCAACAACACACAACACACTGTGTGTTTCAGTTACGTCAACAATACAATGTGTGATTCAGTTACATCAACAACACACTGTGTGATTCATTTACGTCAACAACACAATGTGCGTTTCAGTTACGTCAACAACACACTGTGTCTTTCAGTTACGTCAACAACACCATGTGTGTTTCAGTCACGTCAACAACACACTGTGAGTTTCAGTTACATCAACAACACAATGTGTGTTTCAGTTACGTCAACAAAACAATGTGTGTTTCAGTTACATCGACAACACAGTGTGTTATTCAGTGACGTCAACCACAAACTGTGTGTTTCAGTTACTTCAACAACACACTGTGTGTTTCAGTTACTTCAACAACACACTGTGTGTTTCAGTTACGACAACAACACACTGTGTGTGATTCATTTACATCAACAGCACATTGTGTGTTTCAGTTACTTCGACAACACAGTGTGTGAGTCAGTGACGTCGAAAACACAGTGTGTTATTCAGTGACGTCATCCACAAACTGTGTGTTTCAGTTACTTCAACAACACACTGTGTTTCAGTTACTTCAACAACACACTGTGTTTCAGTTACATCAACAACACGCTGTGTGTGTTTCAGTTACATCAACAACACACTGTGTTTTAGTTACGTCAACAACACAATGTGCGTTTCAGTTACATCAACAACACACTGTGTGTGATTCAGTTACGTCAACAACACACAACACACTGTGTGTTTCAGTTACTTCAACAACACACTGTGTGATTCAGTTACGTAGACAACACACTGTGTGATTCAGTTACGTCGACAACACACAACACACTGTGTGTTTCAGTTACGTCAACAACACACTGTTTGATTCAGTTATGTCGACAACACACAACACACTGTGTGTTTCAGTTACATCAACAACACACTGTTTGATTCAGTTACTTCAACAACACACTGTGTGTTTCAGTTACGTCAACAACACACTGTGTGATTCAGTTACGTCGACAACACACAACACACTGTGTGTTTCAGTTACGTCAACAACACACTGTTTGATTCAGTTATGTCCACAACACACAACACACTGTGTGTTTCAGTTACGTCGACAACACAGTGTGTTATTCAGTGACGTCAACCACAAACTGTGTGTTTCAGTTACTTCAACAACACACTGTGTTTCAGTTACTTCAACAACACACTGTGTGTTTCAGTTACATCAACAACACGCTGTGTGTGATTCAGTGACGTCGAAAACACAGTGTGTGATTCAGTTACTTCGACAACACAGTGTGTTATTCAGTTACGTCAACAACACACTGTGTTTCAGTTACGTCGACAACACAGTGTGTTATTCAGTGACGTCAACCACAAACTGTGTGTTTCAGTTACTTCAACAACACACTGTGTTTCAGTTACTTCAACAACACACTGTGTGTTTCAGTTACATCAACAACACGCTGTGTGTGATTCAGTTACATCAACAACACACTGTTTTTTAGTTATGTCAACAACACAATGTGCGTTTCAGTTACATCAACAACACACTGTGTGTGATTCAGTTACGTCAACAACACACAACACACTGTGTGTTTCAGTTACTTCAACAACACACTGTGTGATTCAGTTACGTCGACAACACACTGTGTGATTCAGTAACGTCGACAAAACACAACACACTGTGTGTTTCAGTTACGTCAACAACACACTGTTTGATTCAGTTACGTCGACAACACACAACACACTGTGTGTTTCAGTTACATCAACAACACACTGTTTGATTCAGTTACTTCAACAACACACTGTGTGTTTTAGTTACTTCAACAACACACTGTGTGTTTCAGTTACGTCAACAACACACAACACACTGTGTGTTTCAGTTACGTCAACAACACACTGTTTGATACAGTTACGTCAACAACACACAACACACTGTGTGTTTCAGTTACGTCAACAATACAATGTGTGATTCAGTTACATCAACAACACACTGTGTGATTCATTTACGTCAACAACACAATGTGCGTTTCAGTTACGTCAACAACACACTGTGTCTTTCAGTTACGTCAACAACACCATGTGTGTTTCAGTCACGTCAACAACACACTGTGAGTTTCAGTTACATCAACAAAACAATGTGTGTTTCAGTTACATCGACAACACAGTGTGTTATTCAGTGACGTCAACCACAAACTGTGTGTTTCAGTTACTTCAACAACACACTGTGTGTTTCAGTTACTTCAACAACACACTGTGTGTTTCAGTTACGACAACAACACACTGTGTGTGATTCATTTACATCAACAGCACATTGTGTGTTTCAGTTACTTCGACAACACAGTGTGTGAGTCAGTGACGTCGAAAACACAGTGTGTTATTCAGTGACGTCATCCACAAACTGTGTGTTTCAGTTACTTCAACAACACACTGTGTTTCAGTTACTTCAACAACACACTGTGTTTCAGTTACATCAACAACACGCTGTGTGTGTTTCAGTTACATCAACAACACACTGTGTTTTAGTTACGTCAACAACACAATGTGCGTTTCAGTTACATCAACAACACACTGTGTGTGATTCAGTTACGTCAACAACACACAACACACTGTGTGTTTCAGTTACTTCAACAACACACTGTGTGATTCAGTTACGTAGACAACACACTGTGTGATTCAGTTACGTCGACAACACACAACACACTGTGTGTTTCAGTTACGTCAACAACACACTGTTTGATTCAGTTATGTCGACAACACACAACACACTGTGTGTTTCAGTTACATCAACAACACACTGTTTGATTCAGTTACTTCAACAACACACTGTATGTTTCAGTTACGTCAACAACACACTGTTTGATTCAGTTACGTCAACAACACACAACACACTGTGTGTTTTAGTTACGTCAACAACACACTGTTTGATTCAGTTACGTCAACAACACACAACACACTGTGTGTTTCAGTTACTTCAACAACACACTGTGTGTTTCAGTTACGTCAACAACACAATGTGTGATTCAGTTACGTCAACAACACGCTGTGTGTTTCAGTTACGTCGACAACACAGTGTGTTATTCAGTTACATCAACAACACACTGTGTGTTTCAGTTACATCAACAACTTACTGTGTCTTTTAGTAACATCAACAACACACTGTGTGTGATTCAGTTACATCAACAACACACTGTGTGTGATTCAGTTACCTCAACAACACACTGTGTGTTTCAGTTACGTCAACAACATAATGTGTGATTCAGTTACATCAACAACACACTGTGTGTGATTCATTTACGTCAACAACATAATGTGTTTTAGTTACGTCAACAACACAATGTGCGTTTCAGTTACTTCAACAACACACTGTGTCTTTCAGTTACGTCAACAACACCATGTGTGTTTCAGTCACGTCAACAACACACTGTGAGTTTCAGTTACGTCGACAACACAGTGTGTTATTCAGTGACGTCAACCACAAACTGTGTGTTTCAGTTACTTCAACAACACACTGTGTTTCAGTTACTTCAACAACACACTGTGTGTTTCAGTTACATCAACAACACGCTGTGTGTGATTCAGTGACGTCGAAAACACAGTGTGTGATTCAGTTACTTCGACAACACAGTGTGTTATTCAGTTACGTCAACAGCACACCGTGTTTCAGTTACTTCGACAACACAGTGTGTTATTCAGTTACGTCAACAACACACTGTGTGTTTCAGTTACATCAACAACACGCTGTGTGTGATTCAGTTACATCAACAACACACTGTGTTTTAGTTATGTCAACAACACAATGTGCGTTTCAGTTACGTCAACAACACACTGTTTGATACAGTTACGTCAACAACACACAACACAATGTGCGTTTCAGTTACGTCAACAACACACTGTGTGTTTCAGTTACGTCAACAACACACTGTTTGATACAGTTACGTCAACAACACACAACACACTGTGTGTTTCAGTTACGTCAACAATACAATGTGTGATTCAGTTACATCAACAACACACTGTGTGATTCATTTACGTCAACAACACAATGTGCGTTTCAGTTACGTCAACAACACACTGTGTCTTTCAGTTACGTCAACAACACCATGTGTGTTTCAGTCACGTCAACAACACACTGTGAGTTTCAGTTACATCAACAACACAATGTGTGTTTCAGTTACGTCAACAAAACAATGTGTGTTTCAGTTACATCGACAACACAGTGTGTTATTCAGTGACGTCAACCACAAACTGTGTGTTTCAGTTACTTCAACAACACACTGTGTGTTTCAGTTACGACAACAACACACTGTGTGTGATTCATTTACATCAACAGCACATTGTGTGTTTCAGTTACTTCGACAACACAGTGTGTGAGTCAGTGACGTCGAAAACACAGTGTGTTATTCAGTGACGTCATCCACAAACTGTGTGTTTCAGTTACTTCAACAACACACTGTGTTTCAGTTACTTCAACAACACACTGTGTTTCAGTTACATCAACAACACGCTGTGTGTGTTTCAGTTACATCAACAACACACTGTGTTTTAGTTACGTCAACAACACAATGTGCGTTTCAGTTACATCAACAACACACTGTGTGTGATTCAGTTACGTCAACAACACACAACACACTGTGTGTTTCAGTTACTTCAACAACACACTGTGTGATTCAGTTACGTAGACAACACACTGTGTGATACAGTTACGTCGACAACACACAACACACTGTGTGTTTCAGTTACGTCAACAACACACTGTTTGATTCAGTTATGTCGACAACACACAACACACTGTGTGTTTCAGTTACATCAACAACACACTGTTTGATTCAGTTACTTCAACAACACACTGTGTGTTTCAGTTACGTCAACAACACACTGTTTGATTCAGTTACGTCAACAACACACAACACACTGTGTGTTTTAGTTACGTCAACAACACACTGTTTGATTCAGTTACGTCAACAACACACAACACACTGTGTGTTTCAGTTACTTCAACAACACACTGTGTGTTTTAGTTACCTCAACAACACACTGTGTGTTTCAGTTACGTCAACAACACAATGTGTGATTCAGTTACATCAACAACACACTGTGTGTGATTCATTTACGTCAACAACACAGTGTGCGTTTCAGTTACGTCAACAACACACTGTGTGTTTCAGTCACGTCAACAACACACTGTCAGTTTCAGTTACATCAACAACACAATGTGTGTTTCAGTTACTTCAACAGCACACCGTGTTTCAGTTACGTCGACAACACAGTGTGTTATTCAGTTACGTCAACAACACATTGTGTGTTTCAGTTACTTCAACAACACACTGTGTGTTTCAGTTACGACAACAACACACTGTGTGTGATTCATTTACATCAACAACACATTGTGTGTTTCAGTTACGTCGACAACACACTGTGTGTTTCAGTTACGTCCACAACACAGTGTGTGTGTCAGTTACATCAACAACATACAGTTTGTTTCAGTTACATCAACAACACACTGTGTGTTTCACTTACGTCGACAACACAGTTTGTGATTCAGTGACGTCAACCACAAACTGTGTGTTTCAGTTACTTCAACAACACACTGTGTTTCAGTTACTTCAACAACACACTGTGTGTTTCAGTTACGACAACAACACACTGTGTGTGATTCATTTACATCAACAACACATTGTGTGTTTCAGTTACGTCGACAACACACTGTGTGTTTCAGTTACGTCGACAACACAGTGTGTGTTTCAGTTACATCAACAACATACTGTGTGTTTCAGTTACATCAACAACACACTGTGTTTCACTCACGTCGACAACACAGTTTGTGATTCAGTTACGTCGAGAACACAGTGTGTTATTCAGTCACGTCGACAACACAGTGTGTTATTCAGTTACGTCAACAACACGCTGTGTGTTTCAGTTACGTCGACAACACACTGTGTTATTCAGTTACATCAACAACACATTGTGTGTTTCAGTTACATCAACAACTTACTGTGTCTTTTAGTAACATCAACAACACACTGTGTGTGATTCAGTTACATCAACAACACACTGTGTGTGATTCAGTTACATCAACAACACACTGTGTATTAGTTACGTCAACAACACACTGTGTGTTTCAGTTACGTCAACAACACACTGTGTGTGATTCAGTTACATGAACAACACACTGTGTATTAGTTACATCAACAACACACTGTGTGTGATTCAGTTACATCAACAACACACTGTGTATTAGTTACGTCAACAACACAATGTGCGTTTCAGTTACGTCAACAACACACTGTGTGTTTCAGTTACGTCAACAACACACTGTGTGTTTCAGTTACATCAACAACATACTGTGTCTTTTAGTTACATCAACAACACACTGTGTGTGATTCAGTAACATCAACAACACACTGTGTGTGAATCAGTTACATCAACAACACACTGTGTGTGATTCAGTTACATCAACAACACACTGTGTTTTAGTTACATCAACAACACACTGTGTGTGTTTCAGTTACGTCAACAACACACTGTGTTTCAGTTACGTCAACAACACACAACACACTGTATGTTTCAGTTACGTCAACAACACACTGTGTGTTTCAGTTACGTCAACAACACACTGTGTGTTTCAGTTACGTCAACAACACACTGTGTTTCAGTTACGTCAACAACACACAACACACTGTGTGTTTCAGTTACGTCAACAACACACTGTGTTTCAGTTACGTCGAAAACACAGTGTGTTATTCTGTTACGTCAACAACACAATGTGAGTTTTAGTTACATCAACAACACACTTTGTGTGTTTCAGTTACGTCAACAACAGACAACACACTGTGCGTTTCAGTTACATCAACAACAGACTGTGTATGATTCAGTTACATCAACAACACACTGTGTGTGTTTCAGTTACGTCAACAACACACTGTGTTTCAGTTACGTCAACAACACACAACACACTGTATGTTTCAGTTACGTCAACAACACACTGTGTTTCAGTTACGTCAACAACACACAACACACTGTATGTTTCAGTTACGTCAACAACACACTGTGTTTCAGTTACGTCAACAACACACTGTGTGTGTTTCAGTTACGTCAACAACACACTGTGTTTCAGTTACGTCGACAAAACAGTGTGTTATTCAGTTACGTCAACAACACACTGTGTATTTCAGTTACGTCGACAACACAGTGTGTTATTCAGTTACGTCAACATCACACTGTGTGTTTCAGTTACGTCAACCACAAACTGTGTGTTTCAGTTACGTCGACAAAACAGTGTGTTATTCAGTTACGTCAACAACACACTGTGTATTTCAGTTACGTCGACAAAACAGTGTGTTATTCAGTTACGTCAACAACACACTGTGTATTTCAGTTACGTCGACAACACAGTGTGTTATTCAGTTACATCAACAACACACTGTGTGTGTTTCTGTTACGTCAACAACACACTGTGTTTCAGTTACGTCGACAAAACAGTGTGTTATTCAGTTACGTCAACAACACACTGTGTATTTCAGTTACGTCGACAACACAGTGTGTTATTCAGTTACGTCAACATCACACTGTGTGTTTCAGTTACGTCAACCACACACTGTGTGTTTCAGTGAGGTCGACAACACACCGTGTTTCAGTTACGTCGACAACACAGTGTGTTATTCAGTTACGTCAACAACACACTGTGTGTTTCAGTTACGTCAACAACACACTGTGTGTTTCAGTTACGTCAACAACACACTGTGTTGCAGTTACGTCAACAACACACAACACACTGTGTTTCAGTTACGTCGACAACACAGTGTGTTATTCAGTTACGTCAACAACACACTGTGTTTCAGTTACGTCAACAACACACAACACACTGTGTTTCAGTTACGTCGACAACACACTGTGTTATTCAGTTACGTCAACAACACACTGTGTTTCAGTTACGTCAACAACACACTGTGTGTTTCCGTTCCGTCGACAACACAGTGTGTTATTCAGTTACGTCAACATCACACTGTGTGTTTCAGTTACGTCAACCACAAACTGTGTGTTTCAGTAACGTCAACAACACACTGTGTGTTTCAGTGACGTCAACAACACACAACACACTGTGTTTCAGTTACGTCAACAACACAATGTGTGTTTCAGTTACGTCGACAACACAGTGTGTTATTCAGTTACGTCAACAACACACTGTGTGTTTCAGTTACGTCAACAACACACTGTGTGTTTCAGTTACGTCAACAACACACTATGTTTCAGTTACGTCAACAACACACAACACACTGTGTTTCAGTAATGTCGACAACACAGTGTGTTATTCAGTTACGTCAACAACACACTGTTTTTCAGTTACGTCAACAACACACTGTGTGTTTCCGTTACGTCGACAACACAGTGTGTTATTCAGTTACGTCAACATCACACTGTGTGTTTCAGTTACGTCAACCACAAACTGTGTGTTTCAGTTACGTCAACAACACAGTGTGTTATTCAGTTACGTCAACAACACACTGTGTTTCAGTTACGTCAACAACACACTGTGTGTTTCCGTTACGTCGACAACACAGTGTGTTATTCAGTTACGTCAACATCACACTGTGTGTTTCAGTTACGTCAACCACAAACTGTGTGTTTCAGTTACGTCAACAACACACTGTGTGTTTCAGTTACGTCAACAACACACTGTGTGATTCAGTTACATCAACAACACACTGTGTTTCAGTTACGTCAACAACACTGTGTGATTCAGGTACATCAACAACACACTGTGTGTTTTAGTTACTTCAACAACACACTGTGTGTTTTAGTTACTTCAACAACACCATGTGTGTTTGAGTTACTTCAACAACAAAATGTGTCTTTTCGTTACATCAACAACACACTGTGTGATTCAGTTACATCAACAACACACTGTGTGTGATTCAGTTACATCAACAACACACTGTGTGTGATTCAGTTACATCAACAACACAATGTGTTTTAGTTACGTCGACAACACAGTGTGTTATTCAGTTACGTCAACAACACACTGTGTATTACAGTTACGTTGACAACACAGTGTGTTATTCAGTTACGTCAACATCACACTGTGTGTTTCAGTTACGTCAACCACAAACTGTGTGTTTCAGTTACTTCAACAACACACTGTGTGTTTCAGTGACGTCGACAACACAGTGTGTGATTCAGTTACGTCGACAACACAGTGTGTTATTCAGTTACGTCAACAGCACACCGTGTTTCAGTTACGTCGAAAACACAGTGTGTTATTCAGTTACGTCAACACCACACAACACACTGTGTTTCAGTTACGTCGACAACACAGTGTGTTATTCAGTTACGTCAACAACACACCGTGTTTCAGTTACGTCGACAACACAGTGTGTTATTCAGTTATGTCAACAACACACTGTGTGTTTCAGTTACGTCAACAACACACTGTGTGTTTCAGTTACGTCAACAACACACTGTGTTTCAGTTACGTCAACAACACACAACACACTGTGTTTCAGTTACGTCAACAACACAATGTGTGTTTCAGTTACGTCGACAACACAGTGTGTTATTCAGTTACGTCAACAACACACTGTGTGTTTCAGTTACGTCAACAACACACTGTGTGTTTCAGTTACGTCAACAACACACTATGTTTCAGGTACGTCAACAACACACAACACACTGTGTTTCAGTTACGTCGACAACACAGTGTGTTATTCAGTTACGTCAACAACACACTGTGTTTCAGTTACGTCAACAACACACTGTGTGTTTCCGTTACGTTGACAACACAGTGTGTTATTCAGTTACGTCAACATCACACTGTGTGTTTCAGTTACGTCAACCACAAACTGTGTGTTTCAGTTACGTCAACAACACACTGTGTGTTTCAGTTACGTCAACAACACACTGTTTGATTCATTTACATCAACAACACACTGTGTGATTCAGTTACATCAACAACACACTGTGTTTCAGTTACGACAACAACACACTGTGTGATTCATTTACATCAACAACACACTGTGTGTTTTAGTTACTTCAACAACACACTGTGTGTTTTAGTTACTTCAACAACACCATGTGTGTTTGAGTTACTTCAACAACAAAATGTGTCTTTTAGTTACATCAACAACACACTGTGTGTTTCAGTGACGTCGACAACACAGTGTGTGATTCAGTTACGTCGACAACACAGTGTGTTATTCAGTTACGTCAACAGCACACCGTGTTTCAGTTACGTCGACAACACAGTGTGTTATTCAGTTACGTCAACAACACACTGTGTGTTTCAGTTACGTCAACAACACACTGTGTGTTTCAGTTACGTCAACAACACACTGTGTTTCAGTTACGTCAACAACACACTGTGTTTCAGTTACGTCAACAACACAGTGTGTTATTCAGTTACGTCAACCACAAACTGTGTGTTTCAGTTATGTCAACAACACACTGTGTTTCAGTTACGTCAACAACACACAACACACTGTGTTTCAGTTACGTCAACAACACAATGTGTGTTTCAGTTACGTCGACAACACAGTGTGTTATTCAGTTACGTCAACAACACACTGTGTGTTTCAGTTACGTCAACAACACACTGTGTGTTTCAGTTACGTCAACAACACACTGTGTGTTTCAGTTACGTCAACAACACACTGTGTGTTTCAGTTACGTCAACAACACACTGTGTGTTTCAGTTACGTCAACAACACACTGTGTTTCAGTTACGTCAACAACACACTGTGTTTCAGTTACGTCGACAACACAGTGTGTTATTCAGTTACGTCAACCACAAACTGTGTGTTTCAGTTACGTCAACAACACACTGTTTTTCAGTTACGTCAACAACACACAACACACTGTGTTTCAGTTACGTCAACAACACAATGTGTGTTTCAGTTACGTCGACAACACAGTGTGTTATTCAGTTACGTCAACAACACACTGTGTGTTTCAGTTACGTCAACAACACACTGTGTGTTTCAGTTACGTCAACAACACACTGTGTGTTTCAGTTACGTCAACAACACACTGTGTGTTTCAGTTACGTCAACAACACACTGTTTTTCAGTTACGTCAACAACACACTGTGTGTTTCCGTTACGTCGACAACACAGTGTGTTATTCAGTTACGTCAACATCACACTGTGTGTTTCAGTTACGTCAACCACAAACTGTGTGTTTCAGTTACGTCGACAACACAGTGTGTTATTCAGTTACGTCAACAACACACTGTGTTTCAGTTACGTCGACAACACAGTGTGTTATTCAGTTACGTCAACAACACACTGTGTGTTTCAGTGACGTCAACAACACACAACACACTGTGTTTCAGTTACGTCAACAAGACAATGTGTGTTTCAGTTACGTCGACAACACAGTGTGTTATTCAGTTACGTCAACAACACACTGTGTGTTTCAGTTACGTCAACAACACACTGTGTGTTTCAGTTACGTCAACAACACACTATGTTTCAGTTACGTCAACAACACACAACACACTGTGTTTCAGTAATGTCGACAACACAGTGTGTTATTCAGTTACGTCAACATCACACTGTGTGTTTCAGTTACGTCAACCACAAACTGTGTGTTTCAGTTACGTCGACAACACAGTGTGTTATTCAGTTACGTCAACAACACACTGTGTTTCAGTTACGTCAACAACACACTGTGTGTTTCCGTTACGTCGACAACACAGTGTGTTATTCAGTTACGTCAACATCACACTGTGTGTTTCAGTTACGTCAACCACAAACTGTGTGTTTCAGTTACGTCAACAACACACTGTGTGTTTCAGTTACGTCAACAACACACTGTGTGATTCAGTTACATCAACAACACACTGTGTTTCAGTTACGTCAACAACACTGTGTGATTCAGTTACATCAACAACACACTGTGTGTTTTAGTTACTTCAACAACACACTGTGTGTTTTAGTTACTTCAACAACACCATGTGTGTTTGAGTTACTTCAACAACAAAATGTGTCTTTTCGTTACATCAACAACACACTGTGTGATTCAGTTACATCAACAACACACTGTGTGTGATTCAGTTACATCAACAACACACTGTGTGTGATTCAGTTACATCAACAACACAATGTGTTTTAGTTACGTCGACAACACAGTGTGTTATTCAGTTACGTCAACAACACACTGTGTATTACAGTTACGTTGACAACACAGTGTGTTATTCAGTTACGTCAACATCACACTGTGTGTTTCAGTTACGTCAACCACAAACTGTGTGTTTCAGTTACTTCAACAACACACTGTGTGTTTCAGTGACGTCGACAACACAGTGTGTTATTCAGTTACGTCAACAACACACAACACACTGTGTTTCAGTTACGTCGACAACACAGTGTGTTATTCAGTTACGTCAACAACACACCGTGTTTCAGTTACGTCAACAGCACACCGTGTTTCAGTTACGTCGAAAACACAGTGTGTTATTCAGTTACGTCAACAACACACAACACACTGTGTTTCAGTTACGTCGACAACACAGTGTGTTATTCAGTTACGTCAACAACACACCGTATTTCAGTTACGTCGACAACACAGTGTGTTATTCAGTTATGTCAACAACACACTGTGTGTTTCAGTTACGTCAACAACACACTGTGTGTTTCAGTTACGTCAACAACACACTGTGTTTCAGTTACGTCAACAACACACAACACACTGTGTTTCAGTTACGTCAACAACACAATGTGTGTTTCAGTTACGTCGACAACACAGTGTGTTATTCAGTTACGTCAACAACACACTGTGTGTTTCAGTTACGTCAACAACACACTGTGTGTTTCAGTTACGTCAACAACACACTATGTTTCAGTTACGTCAACAACACACAACACACTGTGTTTCAGTTACGTCGACAACACAGTGTGTTATTCAGTTACGTCAACAACACACTGTGTTTCAGTTACGTCAACAACACACTGTGTGTTTCCGTTACGTCGACAACACAGTGTGTTATTCAGTTACGTCAACATCACACTGTGTGTTTCAGTTACGTCAACCACAAACTGTGTGTTTCAGTTACGTCAACAACACACTGTGTGTTTCAGTTACGTCAACAACACACTGTTTGATTCATTTACATCAACAACACACTGTGTGATTCAGTTACATTAACAACACACTGTGTTTCAGTTACGACAACAACACACTGTGTGATTCAGTTACATCAACAACACACTGTGTGTTTTAGTTACTTCAACAACACACTGTGTGTTTTAGTTACTTCAACAACACCATGTGTGTTTGAGTTACTTCAACAACAAAATGTGTCTTTTAGTTACATCAACAACACACTGTGTGTTTCAGTGACGTCGACAACACAGTGTGTGATTCAGTTACGTCGACAACACAGTGTGTTATTCAGTTACGTCAACAGCACACCGTGTTTCAGTTACGTCGACAACACAGTGTGTTATTCAGTTACGTCAACAACACACTGTGTGTTTCAGTTACGTCAACAACACACTGTGTGTTTCAGTTACGTCAACAACACACTGTGTTTCAGTTACGTCAACAACACACTGTGTTTCAGTTACGTCGACAACACAGTGTGTTATTCAGTTACGTCAACCACAAACTGTGTGTTTCAGTTACGTCAACAACACACTGTGTTTCAGTTACGTCAACAACACACAACACACTGTGTTTCAGTTACGTCAACAACACAATGTGTGTTTCAGTTACGTCGACAACACAGTGTGTTATTCAGTTACGTCAACAACACACTGTGTGTTTCAGTTACGTCAACAACACACTGTGTGTTTCAGTTACGTCAACAACACACTGTGTGTTTCAGTTACGTCAACAACACACTGTGTGTTTCAGTTACGTCAACAACACACTGTTTTTCAGTTACGTCAACAACACACTGTGTGTTTCCGTTACGTCGACAACACAGTGTGTTATTCAGTTACGTCAACATCACACTGTGTGTTTCAGTTACGTCAACCACAAACTGTGTGTTTCAGTTACGTCGACAACACAGTGTGTTATTCAGTTACGTCAACAACACACTGTGTTTCAGTTACGTCAACAACACACTGTGTGTTTCCCTTACGTCGACAACACAGTGTGTTATTCAGTTACGTCAACATCACACTGTGTGTTTCAGTTACGTCAACCACAAACTGTGTGTTTCAGTTACGTCAACAACACACTGTGTGTTTCAGTTACGTCAACAACACACTGTGTGATTCAGTTACATCAACAACACACTGTGTTTCAGTTACGTCAACAACACTGTGTGATTCAGTTACATCAACAACACACTGTGTGTTTTAGTTACTTCAACAACACACTGTGTGTTTTAGTTACTTCAACAACACCATGTGTGTTTGAGTTACTTCAACAACAAAATGTGTCTTTTCGTTACATCAACAACACACTGTGTGATTCAGTTACATCAACAACACACTGTGTGTGATTCAGTTACATCAACAACACACTGTGTGTGATTCAGTTACATCAACAACACAATGTGTTTTAGTTACGTCGACAACACAGTGTGTTATTCAGTTACGTCAACAACACACTGTGTATTACAGTTACGTTGACAACACAGTGTGTTATTCAGTTACGTCAACATCACACTGTGTGTTTCAGTTACGTCAACCACAAACTGTGTGTTTCAGTTACTTCAACAACACACTGTGTGTTTCAGTGACGTCGACAACACAGTGTGTGATTCAGTTACGTCGACAACACAGTGTGTTATTCAGTTACGTCAACAGCACACCGTGTTTCAGTTACGTCGAAAACACAGTGTGTTATTCAGTTACGTCAACAACACACAACACACTGTGTTTCAGTTACGTCGAACACACAGTGTGTTATTCAGTTACGTCAACAACACACCGTGTTTCAGTTACGTCGACAACACAGTGTGTTATTCAGTTATGTCAACAACACACTGTGTGTTTCAGTTACGTCAACAACACACTGTGTGTTTCAGTTACGTCAACAACACACTGTGTTTCAGTTACGTCAACAACACAATGTGTGTTTCAGTTACGTCGACAACACAGTGTGTTATTCAGTTACGTCAACAACACACTGTGTGTTTCAGTTACGTCAACAACACACTATGTTTCAGTTACGTCAACAACACACAACACACTGTGTTTCAGTTACGTCGACAACACAGTGTGTTATTCAGTTACGTCAACAACACACTGTTTCAGTTACGTCAACAACACACTGTGTGTTTCCGTTACGTCGACAACACAGTGTGTTATTCAGTTACGTCAACATCACACTGTGTGTTTCAGTTACGTCAACCACAAACTGTGTGTTTCAGTTACGTCAACAACACACTGTGTGTTTCAGTTACGTCAACAACACACTGTTTGATTCATTTACATCAACAACACACTGTGTGATTCAGTTACATCAACAACACACTGTGTTTCAGTTACGACAACAACACACTGTGTGATTCAGTTACATCAACAACACACTGTGTGTTTTAGTTACTTCAACAACACACTGTGTGTTTTAGTTACTTCAACAACACCATGTGTGTTTGAGTTACTTCAACAACAAAATGTGTCTTTTAGTTACATCAACAACACACTATGTTTCAGTTACGTCAACAACACACAACGCACTGTGTTTCAGTTACGTCGACAACACAGTGTGTTATTCAGTTACGTCAACAACACACTGTGTTTCAGTTACCTCAACAACACACTGTGTGTTTCCGTTACGTCGACAACACAGTGTGTTATTCAGTTACGTCAACAACACACTGTGTGTTTCAGTTACGTCAACCACAAACTGTGTGTTTCAGTTACGTCAACAACACACTGTGTGTTTCAGTTACGTCAACAATACACTGTTTGATTCATTTACATCAACAACACACTGTGTGATTCAGTTACATCAACAACACACTGTGTTTCAGTTACGACAACAACACACTGTGTGATTCAGTTACATCAACAACACACTGTGTGTTTTAGTTACTTCAACAACACACTGTGTGTTTTAGTTACTTCAACAACACACTGTGTGTTTTAGTTACTTCGACAACACCATGTGTGTTTGAGTTACTTCAACAACAAAATGTGTCTTTTAGTTACATCAACAACACACTGTGTGATTCAGTTACATCAACAACACACTGTGTGTGATTCAGTTACATCAACAACACACTGTGTGTGATTCAGTTACATCAACAACACAATGTGTTTTAGTTACAAAAACAACACAGTGTGTGTTTCAGTTACATCAACAACACACTGTGTTTCAGTTACGTCAACAACACAGTGTGTTATTCAGTTACGTCAACATCACACTGTGTGTTTCAGTTACGTCAACAACACACTGTGTGTTTCAGTGACGTCGACAACACAGTGTGTGATTCAGTTACGTCGACAACACAGTGTGTTATTCAGTTACGTCAACAGCACACCGTGTTTCAGTTACGTCGAAAACACAGTGTGTTATTCAGTTACGTCAACAGCACACCGTGTTTCAGTTACGTCGACAACACAGTGTGTTATTCAGTTACGTCAACAACACACCGTGTTTCAGTTACGTCGACAACACAGTGTGTTATTCAGTTACGTCAACAACACACTGTGTTTCAGTTACGTCAACAACACACTGTGTGTTTCAGTTACGTCAACAACACACTGTGTTTCAGTTACGTCAACAACACACAACACACTGTGTTTCAGTTACGTCGACAACACAGTGTGTTATTCAGTTACGTCGACAACACAGTGTGTTATTCAGTTACGTCAACAACACACTGTGTTTCAGTTACGTCAACAACACACTGTGTGTTTCAGTTACGTCAACAACACACTGTGTTTCAGTTACGTCAACAACACACAACACACTGTGTTTCAGTTACGTCAACAACACAATGTGTGTTTCAGTTACGTCGACAACACAGTGTGTCATTCAGTTACGTCAACAACACACCGTGTTTCAGTTACGTCGACAACACAGTGTGTTATTCAGTTACGTCAACAACACACTGTGTTTCAGTTACGTCAACAACACACTGTGTGTTTCAGTTACGTCAACAACACACTGTGTTTCAGTTACGTCAACAACACACAACACACTGTGTTTCAGTTACGTCGACAACACAGTGTGTTATTCAGTTACGTCGACAACACAGTGTGTTATTCAGTTACGTCAACAACACACTGTGTTTCAGTTACGTCAACAACACACTGTGTGTTTCAGTTACGTCAACAACACACTGTGTTTCAGTTACGTCAACAACACACAACACACTGTGTTTCAGTTACGTCAACAACACAATGTGTGTTTCAGTTACGTCGACAACACAGTGTGTCATTCAGTTACGTCAACAACACACTGTGTGTTTCAGTTACGTCAACAACACACTGTGTGTTTCAGTTACGTCAACAACACACTGTGTGTTTCAGTTACGTCAACAACACACAACACACTGTGTTTCAGTTACGTCGACAACACAGTGTGTTATTCAGTTACGTCAACAACACACTGTGTTTCAGTTACGTCAACAACACACTGTGTGTTTCCGTTACGTCGACAACACAGTGTGTTATTCAGTTACGTCAACATCACACTGTGTGTTTCAGTTACGTCAACCACAAACTGTGTGTTTCAGTTACGTCAACAACACACTGTGTGTTTCAGTTACGTCAACAACACACTGTGTTTCAGTTACGACAACAACACACTGTGTGATTCAGTTACATCAACAACACACTGTGTGTTTTAGTTACTTCAACAACACACTGTGTGTTTTAGTTACTTCAACAACACCATGTGTGTTTGAGTTACTTCAACAACAAAATGTGTCTTTTAGTTACATCAACAACACACTGTGTGATTCAGTTACATCAACAACACACTGTGTGTGATTCAGTTACATCAACAACACACTGTGTGTGATTCAGTTACATCAACAACACACTGTGTTTCAGTTACGACAACAACACACTGTGTGATTCAGTTACATCAACAACACACTGTGTGTTTTAGTTACTTCAACAACACACTGTGTGTTTTAGTTACTTCAACAACACCATGTGTGTTTGAGTTACTTCAACAACAAAATGTGTCTTTTAGTTACATCAACAACACACTGTGTGATTCAGTTACATCAACAACACACTGTGTGTGATTCAGTTACATCAACAACACACTGTGTGTGATTCAGTTACATCAACAACACAATGTGTTTTAGTTACAAAAACAACACAGTGTGTGTTTCAGTTACATCAACAACACACTGTGTTTCAGTTACGTCAACAACACAGTGTGTGTTTCAGTTACATCGACAACACACTGTGTGATTCAGTTACGTCGACAACACACTGTGTGTTTCAGTTACGTCAACAACACACAAAGCACTGTATGTTTCAGTTACGTCGACAACACACTGTGTGTTTCAGTTACGTCAACAACACACTGTTTGATTCAGTTACGTCAACAACACACAACACACTGTGTGTTTCAGTTACGTCAACAACACACTGTTTGATTCAGTTGCGTCAACAACACACAACACACTGTGTGTTTCAGTTACGACAACAACACACTGTGTGTGATTCATTTACATCAACAACACATTGTGTGTTTCAGTTACTTCGACAACACAGTGTGTTATTCAGTTACGTCAACAGCACACCGTGTTTCAGTTACGTCGACAACACAGTGTGTTATTCAGTTACGTCAACAACACACTGTGTGTTTCAGTTACGTCGACAACACAGTGTGTTATTCAGTGACGTCAACCACAAACTGTGTGTTTCAGTTACTTCAACAACACACTGTGTTTCAGTTACTTCAACAACACACTGTGTGTTTCAGTTACGACAACAACACACTGTGTGTGATTCATTTACATCAACAACACATTGTGTGTTTCAGTTACATCAACAACATACTGTGTGTTTCAGTTACATCAACAACACACTGTGTGTTTCACTTACGTCGACAACACAGTTTGTGATTCAGTTACGTCGACAACACACTGTGTTATTCAGTTACGTCGACAACACAGTGTGTTATTCAGTTACGTCAACAACACGCTGTGTGTTTCAGTTACGTCGACAACACATTGTGTCATTCAGTTACGTCAACAACACACTGTGTGTTTCAGTTACATCAACAACTTACTGTGTCTTTTAGTAACATCAACAACACAATGTGTGATTCAGTTACATCAACAACACACTGTGTGTGATTCATTTACGTCAACAACATAATGTGTTTTAGTTACGTCAACAACACAATGTGTGTTTGAGTTACTTCAACAACAAAATGTGTCTTTTAGTTACATCAACAACACACTGTGTGATTCAGTTACGTCGACATCACACTGTGTGTTATTCAGTGACGTCAACCACAAACTGTGTGTTTCAGTTACTTCAACAACACACTGTGTGTTTCAGTTACGACAACAACACACTGTGTGTGATTCATTTACATCAACAACACATTGTGTGTTTCAGTTACTTCGACAACACAGTGTGTTATTCAGTTACGTCAACAGCACACCGTGTTTCAGTTACGTCGACAACACAGTGTGTTATTCAGTTACGTCAACAACACACTGTGTGTTTCAGTTACGTCGACAACACAGTGTGTTATTCAGTGACGTCAACCACAAACTGTGTGTTTCAGTTACTTCAACAACACACTGTGTTTCAGTTACTTCAACAACACACTGTGTGTTTCAGTTACGACAACAACACACTGTTTGATTCAGTTACGTCAACAACACACAACACACTGTGTGTTTCAGTTACGTCGACAACACAGTGTGTGATTCAGTTACG
Source organism: Telmatherina bonti (assembly GCF_933228915.1). NCBI lineage: Eukaryota > Metazoa > Chordata > Actinopteri > Atheriniformes > Telmatherinidae > Telmatherina > Telmatherina bonti. Next base: position 35,974,119 of record NC_136618.1, read on the forward strand.
TCGACAACACACTGTGTGTGATTCAGTTACATCAACAACACACTGTGTTTTAGTTACGTCAACAACACAATGTGCGTTTCAGTTACGTCAACAACACACTGTGTGTTTCAGTTACGTCAACAACACACTGTGTGTTTCAGTTACATCAACAACATACTGTGTCTTTTAGTTACATCAACAACACACTGTGTGTGATTCAGTTACATCAACAACACACTGTGTGTGTTTCAGTTACGTCAACAACACACTGTGTTTCAGTTACGTCAACAACACACAACACACTGTATGTTTCAGTTACGTCAACAACACACTGTGTGTTTCAGTTACGTCAACAACACACTGTGTTTCAGTTACGTCAACAACACACAACACACTGTGTGTTTCAGTTACGTCAACAACACACTGTGTTTCAGTTACGTCGAAAACACAGTGTGTTATTCTGTTACGTCGACAACACACTGTGTTATACAGTTACGTCAACAACACAATGTGAGTTTCAGTTACATCAACAACAGACTGTGTATGATTCAGTTACATCAACAACACACTGTGTTTTAGTTACATCAACAACACACTGTGTGTGTTTCAGTTACGTCAACAACACACTGTGTGTTTCAGTTACTTCAACAACACACTGTGTGTTTCAGTGACGTCAACAACACACTGTGTGTTTCAGTTACGTCAACTACACACTATGTTTCAGTTACGTCAACAACACACAACACACTGTGTTTCAGTGACGTCAACAACACACTGTGTGTTTCAGTTATGTCAACTACACACTATGTTTCAGTTACGTCAACAACACACAACACACTGTGTTTCAGTTACGTCGACAACACAGTGTGTAATTCAGTTACGTCAACAACACACTGTGTTTCAGTTACGTCAACAACACACTGTGTTATTCAGTTACGTCAACGTCACACTGTGTGTTTCAGTTACGTCAACCACAAACTGTGTGTTTCAGTTACGTCAATATCACACTGTGTGTTTCAGTTACTTCAACCACAAACTGTGTGTTTCAGTTACGTCAACAACACACTGTGTGTTTCAGTTACGTCAACAAGACACTGTTTGATTCATTTACATCAACAACACACTGTGTGATTCAGTTACATCAACAACACACTGTGTTTCAGTTACGACAACAACACACTGTGTGATTCAGTTACATCAACAACACACTGTGTGATTCAGTTACATCAACAACACACTGTGTGTGATTCAGTTACATCAACAACACACTGTGTGTGATTCAGTTACATCAACAACACAATGTGTTTTAGTTACAAAAACAACACAGTGTGTGTTTCAGTTACATCAACAACACACTGTGTTTCAGTTACGTCAACAACACAGTGTGTGTTTCAGTTACATCGACAACACACTGTGTGATTCAGTTACGTCGACAACACACTGTGTGTTTCAGTTACGTCAACAACACACAAAGCACTGTATGTTTCAGTTACGTCGACAACACACTGTGTGTTTCAGTTACGTCAACAACACACTGTTTGATTCAGTTACGTCAACAACACACAACACACTGTGTGTTTCAGTTACGTCAACAACACACTGTTTGATTCAGTTGCGTCAACAACACACAACACACTGTGTGTTTCAGTTACGACAACAACACACTGTGTGTGATTCATTTACATCAACAACACATTGTGTGTTTCAGTTACTTCGACAACACAGTGTGTTATTCAGTTACGTCAACAGCACACCGTGTTTCAGTTACGTCGACAACACAGTGTGTTATTCAGTTACGTCAACAACACACTGTGTGTTTCAGTTACGTCGACAACACAGTGTGTTATTCAGTGACGTCAACCACAAACTGTGTGTTTCAGTTACTTCAACAACACACTGTGTTTCAGTTACTTCAACAACACACTGTGTGTTTCAGTTACGACAACAACACACTGTGTGTGATTCATTTACATCAACAACACATTGTGTGTTTCAGTTACATCAACAACATACTGTGTGTTTCAGTTACATCAACAACACACTGTGTGTTTCACTTACGTCGACAACACAGTTTGTGATTCAGTTACGTCGACAACACACTGTGTTATTCAGTTACGTCGACAACACAGTGTGTTATTCAGTTACGTCAACAACACGCTGTGTGTTTCAGTTACGTCGACAACACAGTGTGTCATTCAGTTACGTCAACAACACACTGTGTGTTTCAGTTACATCAACAACTTACTGTGTCTTTTAGTAACATCAACAACACAATGTGTGATTCAGTTACATCAACAACACACTGTGTGTGATTCATTTACGTCAACAACATAATGTGTTTTAGTTACGTCAACAACACAATGTGTGTTTGAGTTACTTCAACAACAAAATGTGTCTTTTAGTTACATCAACAACACACTGTGTGTTTCAGTTACGTCGACAACACAGTGTGTTATTCAGTGACGTCAACCACAAACTGTGTGTTTCAGTTACTTCAACAACACACTGTGTTTCAGTTACTTCAACAACACACTGTGTGTTTCAGTTACGACAACAACACACTGTTTGATTCAGTTACGTCAACAACACACAACACACTGTGTGTTTCAGTTACGTCGACAACACAGTGTGTGATTCAGTTACGTCGACAACACACTGTGTGTGATTCAGTTACATCAACAACACACTGTGTTTTAGTTACGTCAACAACACAATGTGCGTTTCAGTTACGTCAACAACACACTGTGTGTTTCAGTTACGTCAACAACACACTGTGTGTTTCAGTTACATCAACAACATACTGTGTCTTTTAGTTACATCAACAACACACTGTGTGTGATTCAGTTACATCAACAACACACTGTGTGTGTTTCAGTTACGTCAACAACACACTGTGTTTCAGTTACGTCAACAACACACAACACACTGTATGTTTCAGTTACGTCAACAACACACTGTGTGTTTCAGTTACGTCAACAACACACTGTGTTTCAGTTACGTCAACAACACACAACACACTGTGTGTTTCAGTTACGTCAACAACACACTGTGTTTCAGTTACGTCGAAAACACAGTGTGTTATTCTGTTACGTCGACAACACACTGTGTTATACAGTTACGTCAACAACACAATGTGAGTTTCAGTTACATCAACAACAGACTGTGTATGATTCAGTTACATCAACAACACACTGTGTTTTAGTTACATCAACAACACACTGTGTGTGTTTCAGTTACGTCAACAACACACTGTGTGTTTCAGTTACTTCAACAACACACTGTGTGTTTCAGTGACGTCAACAACACACTGTGTGTTTCAGTTACGTCAACTACACACTATGTTTCAGTTACGTCAACAACACACAACACACTGTGTTTCAGTGACGTCAACAACACACTGTGTGTTTCAGTTACGTCAACTACACACTATGTTTCAGTTACGTCAACAACACACAACACACTGTGTTTCAGTTACGTCGACAACACAGTGTGTAATTCAGTTACGTCAACAACACACTGTGTTATTCAGTTACGTCAACGTCACACTGTGTGTTTCAGTTACGTCAACCACAAACTGTGTGTTTCAGTTACGTCAATATCACACTGTGTGTTTCAGTTACTTCAACCACAAACTGTGTTTCAGTTACGTCAACAACACACTGTGTGTTTCAGTTACGTCAACAAGACACTGTTTGATTCATTTACATCAACAACACACTGTGTGATTCAGTTACATCAACAACACACTGTGTTTCAGTTACGACAACAACACACTGTGTGATTCAGTTACATCAACAACACACTGTGTGTTTTAGTTACTTCAACAACACACTGTGTGTTTTAGTTACTTCAACAACACCATGTGTGTTTGACTTACTTCAACAACAAAATGTGTCTTTTAGTTACATCAACAACACACTGTGTGATTCAGTTACATCAACAACACACTGTGTGTGATTCAGTTACATCAACAACACACTGTGTGTGATTCAGTTACATCAACAACACAATGTGTTTTAGTTACAAAAACAACACACTGTGTGTTTCAGTTACATCAACAACACACTGTGTTTCAGTTACGTCAACAACACAGTGTGTGTTTCAGTTACATCGACAACACACTGTGTGATTCAGATACGTCGACAACACACTGTGTGTTTCAGTTACGTCAACAACACACAACGCACTGTGTTTCAGTTACTTCAACAACACACTGTGTGTTTCAGTTACGTCGACAACACAATGTGTGTTTCAGTCACGTCAACAACACACAACGCACTGTGTGTTTAAGTTACTTCAACAACACACTGTGTGTTTCAGTTACGTCAACAACACACAACGCACTGTGTTTCAGTTACTTCAACAACACTGTGTGATTCAGTTACGTCGACAACACACTGTGTGATTCAGTTACGTCGAAAACACACTGTGTGATTCAGTTACGTCGACAACACACTGTGTGATTCAGTTACGTCGACAACACACTGTGTGTTTCAGTTACGTCAACAACACACTGTTTGATTCAGTTACGTCAACAACACACAACACACTGTGTGTTTCAGTTACTTCAACAACACACTGTGTGTTTCAGTTACGTCAACAACACACAACACACTGTGTTTCAGTTACGTCAACAACACACTGTTTGATTCAGTTACGTCAACAACACACAACACACTGTGTTTCAGTTACGTCAACAACACACAACACACTGTGTGTTTCAGTTACGTCAACAACACACTGTTTGATTCAGTTACGTCAACAACACACAACACACTGTGTGTTTGAGTTACTTCAACAACACACTGTGTGATTCAGTTACATCACCAACACACTGTGTGTGATTCAGTTACATCAACAACACACTGTGTTTCAGTTACATCAACAACACAATGTGTGTTTCAGTTACGTCAACAACACACAACGCACTGTGTTTCAGTTACTTCAACAACACACTGTGTGATTCAGTTACGTCGACAACACACTGTGTGATTCAGTTACGTCGAAAACACATTGTGTGATTCAGTTACGTCGACAACACACTGTGTGTTTCAGTTACGTCAACAACACACTGTTTGATTCAGTTACGTCAACAACACACAACACACTGTGTGTTTCAGTTACTTCAACAACACACTGTGTGTTTCAGTTACGTCAACAACACACTGTTTGATTCAGTTACGTCAACAACACACAACACACTGTGTTTCAGTTACGTCAACAACACACAACACACTGTGTTTCAGTTACGTCAACAACACACTGTTTGATTCAGTTACGTCAACAACACACAACACACTGTGTTTCAGTTACGTCAACAACACACAACACACTGTGTGTTTCAGTTACGTCAACAACACACTGTTTGATTCAGTTACGTCAACAACACACAACACACTGTGTGTTTGAGTTACTTCAACAACACAATGTGTGATTCAGTTACATCACCAACACACTGTGTGTGATTCAGTTACATCAACAACACACTGTGTTTCAGTTACATCAACAACACAATGTGTTTTAGATACATAAACAACACACTGTGTGTTTCAGTTACGTCAACAACACTGTGTGTTTCACTTATGTCGACAACACAGTGTGTGATTCAGTTACGTAAACAACACAATGAGTTTCAGTTTCGACAACAACACAATGTGAGTTTCAGTTACGTTGACAACACACTGTGTGTTTCAGTTACGTCAACAACACACTGTGTGTTTCAGTTACGTCAACAACACACTGTGTTTCAGTTACGTCAACAACACAGTGTTTGTTTCAGTTACGTCGACAACACACAACACACTGTGTGTTTCAGTTACGTCAACAACACAGTGTGTGTTTCAGTTACATAAACAACACACTGTGTGTTTCAGTTACATCAACAACACACTGTGTGTTTCAGTTACGTCAACAACACACTGTGTTTCAGTTACGTCAACAACACAGTGTTTGTTTCAGTTACGTCGACAACACACAACACACTGTGTGTTTCAGTTACGTCAACAACACAGTGTGTGTTTCAGTTACATCGACAACACACTGTGCGTTTCAGTTACGTCAACCACAAACTGTGTGTTTCAGTTACTTCAACAACACACTGTGTGTTTCAGTTACGTCAACAACACACTGTGTGTTTCAGTTACGACAACAACACACTGTGTGATTCAGTTACATCAACAACACACTGTGTGTTTCAGTTACGTCGACAACACAGTGTGTGATTCAGTTACGTCGACAACACACTGTGTGTTTCAGTTACGACAACAACACACTGTGTGATTCAGTTACATCAACAACACACTGTGTGTTTCAGTTACGTCGACAACACAGTGTGTTTTAGTTACATAAACAACATACTGTGAGTTTCAGTTACATCAACAACACACTGTGTGTTTCACTTACGTCGACAACAAAGTGTGTTATTTAGTTACGTCAACAACACACTGTGCGTTTCAGTTACGTCAACCACAAACTGTGTGTTTCAGTTACTTCAACAACACAGTGTGTGTTTCAGTTACGTCAACAACACACTGTGTGTTTCAGTTACGACAACAACACACTGTGTAATTCAGTTACATCAACAACACACTGTGTGATTCAGTTACATCAACAACACACTGTGTGTTTCAGTTACGTCGACAACACACTGTGTGATTCAGTTACGTCGAAAACACACTGTGTGATTCAGTTACGTCGACAACACACTGTGTGATTCAGTTACGTCGACAACACACAACACACTGTGTGTTTCAGTTACTTCAACAACACACTGTGTGTTTCAGTTACGTCAACAACACACTGTTTGATTCAGTTACGTCAACAACACACAACACACTGTGTTTCAGTTACGTCAACAACACACAACACACTGTGTTTCAGTTACGTCGAAAACACACTGTGTGTTTCAGTTACGTCAACAACACACTGTTTGATTCAGTTACGTCAACAACACACAACACACTGTGTGTTTCAGTTACTTCAACAACACACTGTGTGTTTCAGTTACGTCAACAACACACTGTTTGATTCAGTTACGTCAACAACACACAACACACTGTGTTTCAGTTACGTCAACAACACACAACACACTGTGTTTCAGTTACGTCAACAACACACTGTTTGATTCAGTTACGTCAACAACACACAACACACTGTGTTTCAGTTACGTCAACAACACACAACACACTGTGTGTTTCAGTTACGTCAACAACACACTGTTTGATTCAGTTACGTCAACAACACACAACACACTGTGTGTTTGAGTTACTTCAACAACACACTGTGTGATTCAGTTACATCAACAACACAATGTGTTTTAGTTACATAAACAACACAGTGTGTGATTCAGTTACGTCAACAACACAATGAGTTTCAGTTTCGACAACAACACAATGTGAGTTTCAGTTACGTCGACAACACACTGTGTGTTTCAGTTACGTCAACAACACACTGTGTGTTTCAGTTACGTCAACAACACAGTGTTTGTTTCAGTTACGTCGACAACACACAACACACTGTGTGTTTCAGTTACGTCAACAACACAGTGTGTGTTTCAGTTACATAAACAACACACTGTGTGTTTCAGTTACATCAACAACACACTGTGTGTTTCAGTTACGTCAACAACACACTGTGTTTCAGTTACGTCAACAACACAGTGTTTGTTTCAGTTACGTCGACAACACACAACACACTGTGTGTTTCAGTTACGTCAACAACACAGTGTGTGTTTCAGTTACATCGACAACACACTGTGCGTTTCAGTTACGTCAACCACCAACTGTGTGTTTCAGTTACTTCAACAACACAATGTGTTTTTCAGTTACGTCAACAACACAGTGTGTTATTCAGTTACGTCAACAACACATTGTGTGTTTCAGTAACATCGACAACACAGTGTGTTATTCTGTTACATAAACAACACACTGTGTGTTTCAGTTACATCAACAACACACTGTGTGTTTCAGTTACTTCAACAACACACTGTGTGTTTCAGTTACGTCAACAACACACTGTGTGTTTCAGTTACGACAACAACACACTGTGTGATTCAGTTACATCAACAACACACTGTGTGTTTCAGTTACGTCGACAACAAAATGTGTCTTTTAGTTACATCAACAACACACTGTGTGATTCAGTTACATCAACAACACACTGTGTGTGATTCAGTTACATCAACAACACACTGTGTGTGATTCAGTTACATCAACAACACAATGTGTTTTAGTTACAAAAACAACACACTGTGTGTTTCAGTTACATCAACAACACACTGTGTTTCAGTTACGTCAACAACACAGTGTGTGTTTCAGTTACATCGACAACACACTGTGTGATTCAGATACGTCGACAACACACTGTGTGTTTCAGTTACGTCAACAACAAACTGTGTGTTTCAGTTACGTCGACAACACAATGTGTGTTTCAGTCACGTCAACAACACACAACGCACTGTGTGTTTCAGTTACTTCAACAACACACTGTGTGTTTCAGTTACGTCAACAACACACAACGCACTGTGTTTCAGTTACTTCAACAACACACTGTGTGATTCAGTTACGTCGACAACACACTGTGTGATTCAGTTACGTCGAAAACACACTGTGTGATTCAGTTACGTCAACAACACACTGTTTGATTCAGTTACGTCGACAACACACAACACACTGTGTGTTTCAGTTACTTCAACAACACACTGTGTGTTTCAGTTACGTCAACAACACACTGTTTGATTCAGTTACGTCAACAACACACAACACACTGTGTTTCAGTTACGTCAACAACACACAACACACTGTGTTTCAGTTACGTCAAGAACACACTGTTTGATTCAGTTACGTCAACAACACACAACACACTGTGTTTCAGTTACGTCAACAACACACAACACACTGTGTGTTTCAGTTACGTCAACAACACACTGTTTGATTCAGTTACGTCAACAACACACAACACACTGTGTGTTTGAGTTACTTCAACAACACACTGTGTTTCAGTTACATCAACAACACAATGTGTTTTAGATACATAAACAACACACTGTGTGTTTCAGTTACGTCAACAACACTGTGTGTTTCACTTATGTCGACAACACAGTGTGTGATTCAGTTACGTCAACAACACAATGAGTTTCAGTTTCGACAACAACACAATGTGAGTTTCAGTTACGTTGACAACACACTGTGTGTTTCAGTTACGTCAACAACACACTGTGTGTTTCAGTTACGTCAACAACACACTGTGTTTCAGTTACGTCAACAACACAGTGTTTTTTTCAGTTACGTCGACAACACACAACACACTGTGTTTCAGTTACGTCAACAACACAGTGTGTGTTTCAGTTACATAAACAACACACTGTGTGTTTCAGTTACATCAACAACACACTGTGTGTTTCAGTTACGTCAACAACACACTGTGTTTCAGTTACGTCAACAACACAGTGTTTGTTTCAGTTACGTCGACAACACACAACACACTGTGTGTTTCAGTTACGTCAACAACACAGTGTGTGTTTCAGTTACATCGACAACACACTGTGCGTTTCAGTTACGTCAACCACAAACTGTGTGTTTCAGTTACTTCAACAACACACTGTGTGTTTCAGTTACGTCAACAACACACTGTGTGTTTCAGTTACGACAACAACACACTGTGTGATTCAGTTACATCAACAACACACTGTGTGTTTCAGTTACGTCGACAACACAGTGTGTGATTCAGTTACGTCGACAACACACTGTGTGTTTCAGTTACGACAACAACACACTGTGTGATTCAGTTACATCAACAACACACTGTGTGTTTCAGTTACGTCGACAACACAGTGTGTTTTAGTTACATAAACAACATACTGTGAGTTTCAGTTACATCAACAACACACTGGGTGTTTCACTTACGTCGACAACAAAGTGTGTTATTTAGTTACGTCAACAACACACTGTGCGTTTCAGTTACGTCAACCACAAACTGTGTGTTTCAGTTACTTCAACAACACAGTGTGTGTTTCAGTTACGTCAACAACACACTGTGTGTTTCAGTTACGACAACAACACACTGTGTAATTCAGTTACATCAACAACACACTGTGTGATTCAGTTACATCAACAACACACTGTGTGTTTCAGTTACATCGCCAACACAGTGTGTGTTTCAGTTACATCAACAACATACTGTGTGTTTCAGTTACATCAACAACACACTGTGTGTTTCACTTACGTCGACAACACAGTGTGTGATTCAGTTACGTCAACAACACAGTGTGTTATTTAGTTACGTCAACAACACACTCTGTTATTTAGTTACGTCAACAACACACTGTGTTTCAGTTACGTAGACCTCAAACTGTGTGTTTCAGTTACGTCAACAACACACTGTGTTTCAGTTACGTCAACAACACACTGTTTGATTCAGTTACGTCAACAACACACAACACACTGTGTGTTTCAGTTACGTCAACAACACACTGTTTGATTCAGTTACGTCAACAACACACAACACACTGTGTGTTTCAGTTACGTAAACAACACACTGTGTTTCAGTTACGTCAACAACACACTGTGTGTTTCAGTTACGTCAACAACACACTGTGTGTTTCAGTTACGTCAACAACACACTGTTTGATTCAGTTACGTCAACAACACACAACACACTGTGTGTTTCAGTTACGTCAACAACACACTGTGTTTCAGTTACTTCAACAACACACTGTTTGATTCAGTTACGTCAACAACACACAACACACTGTGTGTTTCAGTTACGTCAACAACACACTGTGTTTCAGTTACGTCGACAACACAGTGTATTATTCAGTTACGTCAACATCACACTGTGTTTCAGTTACGTCAACCACCAACTGTGTGTTTCAGTTACTTCAAAAACACACTGTTTGATTCAGTTACATCAACAACACACTGTTTTTCAGTTACGACAACAACACACTGTGTGATTCAGTGACATCAACAACACACTGTCTGTTTCAGTTACGTCGACAACAAAGTGTGTGATTCAGTTACGTCGACAACACAGTGTGTGATTCAGTTACGTCGTCAACACACAGTGTGTGATTCAGTTACATCAACAACACAGTGTGTGATTCAGTTAAGTAGACAACACAGTGTGTGTGTCAGTTACATCAACAACTTACTCTGTGTTTCAGTTACATCAACAACACACTGTGTTATTTAGGTACGTCAACAACACACTGTGATTTTCACTTACGTCGACAACAAAGTGTGTTATTCAGTTACCTCAACAACATACTGTGCGTTTCAGTTACGTCAACCACAAACTGTGTGTTTCAGTTACTTCAACAACACAATGTGTGTTTCAGTTACGTCAACAACACAGTGTGTTATTCAGTTACGTCAACAACACACTGTGTGATTCAGTTACATCAACAACACAGTGTGTGTTTCAGTTACATCAACAACACACTGTTTGATTCAGTTACGTCAACAACACACAACACACTGTGTTTCAGTTACGTCAACAACACACAACACACTGTGTTTCAGTTACGTCAACAACACACAACACACTGTGTGTTTCAGTTACGTCAACAACACACTGTTTGATTCAGTTACGTCAACAACACATAACACACTGTGTGTTTTACTTATTTCAACAACACACTGTGTGATTCAGTTACATCAACAACACACTGTGTGTGATTCAGTTACATCAATAACACACTGTGTTTCAGTTACGTCAACAACACAATGTGCGTTTCAGTTACATCAACAACACACTGTGTGTTTCAGTTACGTCAACAACACTGTGTGTTTCACTTACGTCGACAACACAGTGTGTGATTCAGTTACATCAACAACACAATGTGAGTTTCAGTTTCGACAACAACACAATGTGAGTTTCAGTTACGTCGACGACACACTGTGTGTTTCAGTTACGTCAACAACACACTGTGTGTTTCAGTTACATAAACAACACACTGTGTGTTTCAGTTACATCAACAACACACTGTGTGTTTCAGTTACATCAACAACACACTGTGTTTCAGTTACGTCAACAACACAGTGTTTGCTTCAGTTACGTCGACAACACACAACACACTGTGTGTTTCAGTTACGTCAACAACACAGTGTGTGTTTCAGTTACATCGACAACACACTGTGCGTTTCAGTTACGTCAACCACCAACTGTGTGTTTCAGTTACTTCAACAACACAATGTGTGTTTCAGTTACGTCAACAACACAGTGTGTTATTCAGTTACGTCAACAACACATTGTGTGTTTCAGTTACATCGACAACACAGTGTGTTATTCTGTTACGTCAACAACACACTGTGCGTTTCAGTTACGTCAACCACACACTGTGTGTTTCAGTTACTTCAACAACACACTGTGTGTTTCAGTTACGTCAACAACACACTGTGTGTTTCAGTTACGACAACAACACACTGTGTGATTCAGTTACATCAACAACACACTGTGTGTTTCAGTTACGTCGACAACACAGTGTGTGATTCAGTTACGTCGACAACACACTGTGTTTCAGTTACGACAACAACACACTGTGTGATTCAGTTACATCAACAACACACTGTGTGATTCAGTTACATCAACAACACACTGTGTGTTTCAGTTACGTCGACAACACAGTGTGTTTTAGTTACATAAACAACATACTGTGAGTTTCAGTTACATCAACAACACACTGTGTGTTTCACTTACGTCGACAACAAAGTGTGTTATTCAGTTACGTCGACAACACACTGTGTTATTTAGTTACGTCAACAACACACTGTGCGTTTCAGTTACGTCAACAACAAACTGTGTGTTTAAGTTACGACAACAACACACTGTGTAATTCAGTTACATCAACAACACCCTGTGTTTCAGTTACGTGGCCAACACAGTGTGTGTTTCAGTTACATCAACAACACAGTGTGTGTGTCAGTTACATCAACAACTTACTGTGTGTTTCAGTTACATCAACAACACACTGTGATTTTCACTTACGTCGACAACAAAGTGTGTTATTCAGTTACGTCGACAACACACTGTGTTATTTAGTTACGTCAACAACACTGTGATTTTCACTTACGTCGACAACAAAGTGTGTTATTCAGTTACGTCGACAACACACTGTGTTATTTAGTTACGTCAACAACACACTGTGCGTTTCAGTTACGTCAACAACACACTGTGTGTTTCAGTTACGACAACAACACACTGTGTGATTCAGTTACATCAACAACACACTGTGTGTTTCAGTTACGTCGACAACACAGTGTGTGATTCAGTTACGTCGACAACACACTGTGTTTCAGTTACGACAACAACACACTGTGTGATTCAGTTACATCAACAACACACTGTGTGATTCAGTTACATCAACAACACACTGTGTGTTTCAGTTACGTCGACAACACAGTGTGTGATTCAGTTACGTCAACAACACACTGTGTTTCAGTTACGACAACAACACACTGTGTGATTCAGTTACATCAACAACACACTGTGTTTTTCAGTTACGTCGACAACACAGTGTGTTTTAGTTACATAAACAACATACTGTGAGTTTCAGTTACATCAACAACACACTGTGTGTTTCACTTACGTCGACAACAAAGTGTGTTATTCAGTTACGTCGACAACACACTGTGTTATTTAGTTACGTCAACAACACACTGTGCGTTTCAGTTACGTCAACAACAAACTGTGTGTTTCAGTTACGACAACAACACACTGTGTAATTCAGTTACATCAACAACACCCTGTGTTTCAGTTACGTGGCCAACACAGTGTGTGTTTCAGTTACATCAACAACATACTGTGTGTTTCAGTTACATCAACAACACACTGTGTGTTTCACTTACGTCAACAACACAGTGTGTGATTCAGTTACGTCAACAACACAGTGTGTTATTTAGTTACGTCAACAACACACTCTGTTATTTAGTTACGTCAACAACACACTGTGTGTTTCAGTTACGTAGACCTCAAACTGTGTGTTTCAGTTACGTCAACAACACACAACACACTGTGTTTCAGTTACGTCAACAACACACAACACACTGTGTTTCAGTTACGTCAACAACACACAACACACTGTGTGTTTCAGTTACGTCAACAACACACTGTTTGATTCAGTTACGTCAACAACACATAACACACTGTGTTTTTTACTTATTTCAACAACACACTGTGTGATTCAGTTACATCAACAACACACTGTGTGTGATTCAGTTACATCAATAACACACTGTGTTTCAGTTACGTCAACAACACAATGTGCGTTTCAGTTACATCAACAACACACTGTGTGTTTCAGTTACGTCAACAACACTGTGTGTTTCACTTACGTCGACAACACAGTGTGTGATTCAGTTACGTCAACAACACAATGTGAGTTTCAGTTTCGACAACAACACAATGTGAGTTTCAGTTACGTCGACGACACACTGTGTGTTTCAGTTACGTCAACAACACACTGTGTGTTTCAGTTACATAAACAACACACTGTGTGTTTCAGTTACATCAACAACACACTGTGTGTTTCAGTTACGTCAACAACACACTGTGTTTCAGTTACGTCAACAACACAGTGTTTGCTTCAGTTACGTCGACAACACACAACACACTGTGTGTTTCAGTTACGTCAACAACACAGTGTGTGTTTCAGTTACATCGACAACACACTGTGCGTTTCAGTTACGTCAACCACCAACTGTGTGTTTCAGTTACTTCAACAACACAATGTGTGTTTCAGTTACGTCAACAACACAGTGTGTTATTCAGTTACGTCAACAACACATTGTGTGTTTCAGTTACATCGACAACACAGTGTGTTATTCTGTTACGTCAACAACACACTGTGCGTTTCAGTTACGTCAACCACACACTGTGTGTTTCAGTTACTTCAACAACACACTGTGTGTTTCAGTTACGTCAACAACACACTGTGTGTTTCAGTTACGACAACAACACACTGTGTGATTCAGTTACATCAACAACACACTGTGTGTTTCAGTTACGTCGACAACACAGTGTGTGATTCAGTTACGTCGACAACACACTGTGTTTCAGTTACGACAACAACACACTGTGTGATTCAGTTACATCAACAACACACTGTGTGATTCAGTTACATCAACAACACACTGTGTGTTTCAGTTACGTCGACAACACAGTGTGTTTTAGTTACATAAACAACATACTGTGAGTTTCAGTTACATCAACAACACACTGTGTGTTTCACTTACGTCGACAACAAAGTGTGTTATTCAGTTACGTCGACAACACACTGTGTTATTTAGTTACGTCAACAACACACTGTGCGTTTCAGTTACGTCAACAACAAACTGTGTGTTTCAGTTACGACAACAACACACTGTGTAATTCAGTTACATCAACAACACCCTGTGTTTCAGTTACGTGGCCAACACAGTGTGTGTTTCAGTTACATCAACAACACAGTGTGTGTGTCAGTTACATCAACAACTTACTGTGTGTTTCAGTTACATCAACAACACACTGTGATTTTCACTTACGTCGACAACAAAGTGTGTTATTCAGTTACGTCGACAACACACTGTGTTATTTAGTTACGTCAACAACACTGTGATTTTCACTTACGTCGACAACAAAGTGTGTTATTCAGTTACGTCGACAACACACTGTGTTATTTAGTTACGTCAACAACACACTGTGCGTTTCAGTTACGTCAACAACACACTGTGTGTTTCAGTTACGACAACAACACACTGTGTGATTCAGTTACATCAACAACACACTGTGTGTTTCAGTTACGTCGACAACACAGTGTGTGATTCAGTTACGTCGACAACACACTGTGTTTCAGTTACGACAACAACACACTGTGTGATTCAGTTACATCAACAACACACTGTGTGATTCAGTTACATCAACAACACACTGTGTGTTTCAGTTACGTCGACAACACAGTGTGTGATTCAGTTACGTCAACAACACACTGTGTTTCAGTTACGACAACAACACACTGTGTGATTCAGTTACATCAACAACACACTGTGTTTTTCAGTTACGTCGACAACACAGTGTGTTTTAGTTACATAAACAACATACTGTGAGTTTCAGTTACATCAACAACACACTGTGTGTTTCACTTACGTCGACAACAAAGTGTGTTATTCAGTTACGTCGACAACACACTGTGTTATTTAGTTACGTCAACAACACACTGTGCGTTTCAGTTACGTCAACAACAAACTGTGTGTTTCAGTTACGACAACAACACACTGTGTAATTCAGTTACATCAACAACACCCTGTGTTTCAGTTACGTGGCCAACACAGTGTGTGTTTCAGTTACATCAACAACATACTGTGTGTTTCAGTTACATCAACAACACACTGTGTGTTTCACTTACGTCAACAACACAGTGTGTGATTCAGTTACGTCAACAACACAGTGTGTTATTTAGTTACGTCAACAACACACTCTGTTATTTAGTTACGTCAACAACACACTGTGTGTTTCAGTTACGTAGACCTCAAACTGTGTGTTTCAGTTACGTCAACAACACACTGTGTGTTTCAGTTACGTCAACAACACACTGTGTGTTTCAGTTACGTCAACAACACACTGTTTGATTCAGTTACGTCAACAACACACAACACACTGTGTGTTTCAGTTACGTCAACAACACACTGTGTTTCAGTTACTTCAACAACACACTGTGTTTCAGTTACGTCGACAACACAGTGTATTATTCAGTTACGTCAACAACACACTGTGTGTTTCAGTTACGTCAACAACACACTGTGTGTTTCAGTTACGTCAACAACACACTGTGTGATTCAGTTACGTCAACAACACACTGTTTGATTCAGTTACGTCAACAACACACAACACACTGTGTGTTTCAGTTACGTCAACAACACACTGTGTTTCAGTTACTTCAACAACACACTGTTTGATTCAGTTACGTCAACAACACACAACACACTGTGTGTTTCAGTTACGTCAACAACACACTGTTTGATTCAGTTACATCAACAACACACTGTTTTTCAGTTACGACAACACACAGTGTGTGATTCAGTTACATCAACAACACAGTGTGTGTGTCAGTTACATCAACAACTTACTGTGTGTTTCAGTTACATCAACAACACACTGTGATTTTCACTTACGTCGACAACAAAGTGTGTTATTCAGTTACGTCGACAACACACTGTGTTATTTAGTTACGTCAACAACACTGTGATTTTCACTTACGTCGACAACAAAGTGTGTTATTCAGTTACGTCGACAACACACTGTGTTATTTAGTTACGTCAACAACACACTGTGCGTTTCAGTTACGTCAACAACACACTGTGTGTTTCAGTTACGACAACAACACACTGTGTGATTCAGTTACATCAACAACACACTGTGTGTTTCAGTTACGTCGACAACACAGTGTGTGATTCAGTTACGTCGACAACACACTGTGTTTCAGTTACGACAACAACACACTGTGTGATTCAGTTACATCAACAACACACTGTGTGATTCAGTTACATCAACAACACACTGTGTGTTTCAGTTACGTCGACAACACAGTGTGTGATTCAGTTACGTCAACAACACACTGTGTTTCAGTTACGACAACAACACACTGTGTGATTCAGTTACATCAACAACACACTGTGTTTTTCAGTTACGTCGACAACACAGTGTGTTTTAGTTACATAAACAACATACTGTGAGTTTCAGTTACATCAACAACACACTGTGTTTCACTTACGTCGACAACAAAGTGTGTTATTCAGTTACGTCGACAACACACTGTGTTATTTAGTTACGTCAACAACACACTGTGCGTTTCAATTACGTCAACAACAAACTGTGTGTTTCAGTTACGACAACAACACACTGTGTAATTCAGTTACATCAACAACACCCTGTGTTTCAGTTACGTGGCCAACACAGTGTGTGTTTCAGTTACATCAACAACATACTGTGTGTTTCAGTTACATCAACAACACACTGTGTGTTTCACTTACGTCAACAACACAGTGTGTGATTCAGTTACGTCAACAACACAGTGTGTTATTTAGTTACGTCAACAACACACTCTGTTATTTAGTTACGTCAACAACACACTGTGTGTTTCAGTTACGTAGACCTCAAACTGTGTGTTTCAGTTACGTCAACAACACACTGTGTGTTTCAGTTACGTCAACAACACACTGTGTGTTTCAGTTACGTCAACAACACACTGTTTGATTCAGTTACGTCAACAACACACAACACACTGTGTGTTTCAGTTACGTCAACAACACACTGTGTTTCAGTTACTTCAACAACACACTGTGTTTCAGTTACGTCGACAACACAGTGTATTATTCAGTTACGTCAACAACACACTGTGTGTTTCAGTTACGTCAACAACACACTGTGTGTTTCAGTTACGTCAACAACACACTGTGTGATTCAGTTACGTCAACAACACACTGTTTGATTCAGTTACGTCAACAACACACAACACACTGTGTGTTTCAGTTACGTCAACAACACACTGTGTTTCAGTTACTTCAACAACACACTGTTTGATTCAGTTACGTCAACAACACACAACACACTGTGTGTTTCAGTTACGTCAACAACACACTGTTTGATTCAGTTACATCAACAACACACTGTTTTTCAGTTACGACAACAACACACTGTGTGATTCAGTGACATCAACAACACACTGTGTGTTTCAGTTACGTCGACAACAAAGTGTGTGATTCAGTTACGTCGACAACACAGTGTGTGATTCAGTTACGTCGACAACACACAGTGTGTGATTCAGTTACATCAACAACACAGTGTGTGTGTCAGTTACATCAACAACTTACTGTGTGTTTCAGTTACATCAACAACACACTGTGTGTTTCAGTTACGTCAACCACAAACTGTGTGTTTCAGTTACGTCAACAACACACTGTGTGATTCAGTTACATCAACAACACACTGTGTGTTTCAGTTACATCAACAACACACTGTGTGTTTCAGTTACGTCAACAACACACTGTGTTTCAGTTACGTCAACAACACACTGTGTGTTTAGGTTACATCAACAACATACTGTTAGTTTCAGTTATATCAACAACACACTGTGTGTTTCAGTTACGTCAACCACAAATTGTGTGTTTCAGTTACGTCAACAACACACTGTGTGATTCAGTTACATCAACAACACACTGTGTGATTCAGTTACATCAACAACACACTGTGTGTTTCAGTTACGTCAACAACACACTGTGTTTCAGTTACGTCAACAACACAGTGTGTGTTTCAGTTACGTCGACAACACAGTGTGTGTTTCAGTTACGTCGACAACACACTGTGTTTCAGTTACGTCGACAACACAGTGTGTTATTCAGTTACGTCAACAACACACTGTGTATTTCAGTTACGTCGACAACAGTGTGTTATTCAGTTACGTCAACATCACACTGTGTGTTTCAGTTACGTCAACCACAAACTGTGTGTTTCAGTTACTTCAACAACACACTGTGTGTTTCAGTGACGTCGACAACACAGTGTGTGATTCAGTTACGTCGACAACACAGTGTGTTATTCAGTTACGTCAACAGCACACCGTGTTTCAGTTACGTCGACAACACAGTGTGTTATTCAGTTACGTCAACAACACACTGTGTGTTTAAGTTACGTCAACAACACACTGTGTGTTTCAGTTACGTCAACAACACACTGTGTTTCAGTTACGTCAACAACACACAACACACTGTGTTTCAGTTATATCGACAACACAGTGTGTTATTCAGTTACGTCAACAACACACTGTGTTTCAGTTACGTCAACAACACACAACACACTGTGTGTTTCAGTTACGTCAACAACACACTGTGTGTTTCCGTTACGTCGACAACACAGTGTGTTATTCAGTTACGTCAACATCACACTGTGTGTTTCAGTTACGTCAACCACAAACTGTGTGTTTCAGTTACGTCAACAACACACTGTGTTTCAGTTACGTCAACAACACACAACACACTGTGTTTCAGTTACGTCAACAACACAATGTGTGTTTCAGTTACGTCGACAACACAGTGTGTTATTCAGTTACGTCAACAACACACTGTGTGTTTCAGTTACGTCAACAACACACAACACACTGTGTTTCAGTTACGTCAACAACACAATGTGTGTTTCAGTTACGTCGACAACACAGTGTGTTATTCAGTTACGTCAACAACACACTGTGTGTTTCAGTTACGGCAACAACACACTGTGTGTTTCAGTTACGTCAACTATACACTATGTTTCAGTTACGTCAACAACACACAACACACTGTGTTTCAGTTACGTCGACAACACAGTGTGTTATTCAGTTACGTCAACAACACACTGTGTTTCAGTTACGTCAACAACACACTGTGTGTTTCCGGTACGTCGACAACACAGTGTGTTATTCAGTTACGTCAACATCACAATGTGTGTTTCAGTTACGTCAACCACAAACTGTGTGTTTCAGTTATGTCAACATCACACTGTGTGTTTCAGTTACGTCAACCACAAACTGTGTGTTTCAGTTACGTCAACAACACACTGTGTGTTTCAGTTACGTCAACAACACACAGTTTGATTCATTTACATCAACAACACACTGTGTGATTCAGTTACATCAACAACACACTGTGTGTTTTAGTTACTTCAACAACACACTGTGTGATTCAGTTACATCAACAACACACTGTGTGTGATTCAGTTACATCAACAATACACTGTGTGTGATTCAGTTACATCAACAACACAATGTGTTTTAGTTACAAAAACAACACACTGTGTGTTTCAGTTACATCAACAACACACTGTGTTTCAGTTACGTCAACAACACAGTGTGTGTTTCAGTTACATCGACAACACACTGTGTGATTCAGTTACGTCGACAACACACTGTGTGTGTCAGTTACGTCAACAACACACAACGCACTGTGTGTTTCAGTTACTTCAACAACACACTGTGTGTTTCAGTTACGTCGACAACACAATGTGTGTTTCAGTCACGTCAACAACACACAACGCACTGTGTGTTTCAGTTACTTCAACAACACACTGTGTGATTCAGTTATGTCGACAACACACTGTGTGATTCAGTTACGTCGAAAACACACTGTGTGATTCAGTTACGTCGACAACACACTGTGTGTTTCAGTTACGTCAACAACACACTGTTTGATTCAGTTACGTCAACAACACACAACACACTGTGTTTCAGTTACGTCAACAACACAATGTGTGTTTCAGTTACGTCGACAACACAGTGTGTTATTCAGTTACGTCAACAACACACTGTGTGTTTCATTTACGTCAACAACACACTGTGTGTTTCAGTTACGTCAACTACACACTATGTTTCAGTTACGTCAACAACACACAACACACTGTGTTTCAGTTACGTCGACAACACAGTGTGTTATTCAGTATCGTCAACAACACACTGTGTTTCAGTTACGTCAACAACACACTGTGTGTTTCCGTTACGTCAACAACACAGTGTGTTATTCAGTTACGTCAACAACACACTGTGTGTTTCAGTTACGTCAACAACACACTGTGTGTTTCAGTTACGTCAACTACACACTATGTTTCAGTTACGTCAACAACACACAACACACTGTGTTTCAGTTACGTCGACAACACAGTGTGTTATTCAGTTACGTCAACAACACACTGTGTGATTCAGTTACGTCGACAACACAATGTGTGTTTCAGTCACGTCGAAAACACACAACGCACTGTGTGATTCAGTTACGTCGACAACACAATGTTTGTTTCAGTCACGTCAACAACACACAACGCACTGTGTGTTTCAGTTACTTCAACAACACACTGTGTGTTTCAGTTACGTCAACAACACACAACACACTGTGATTCAGTTACGTCGACAACACACTGTGTGATTCAGTTACGTCGAAAACACACTGTGTGATTCAGTTACGTCGACAACACACTGTGTGTTTCAGTTACGTCAACAACACACTGTTTGATTCAGTTACGTCAACAACACACAACACACTGTGTGTTTCAGTTACGTCAACAACAGACAACACACTGTGTTTCAGTTACGTCAACAACACACAACACACTGTGTGTTTCAGTTACGTCAACAACACACTGTGTTTCAGTTACGTCAACAACACAGTGTGATTCAGTTACATCAACAACACACTGTGTGTTTCAGTTACGTCGACAACACAGTGTGTGATTCAGTTACGTCGACAACACACTGTGTTATTCAGTTACCTCAACAACACACTGTGCAATTCAGTTACGTCAACCAAAAACTGTGTTTTTCAGTTACTTCAACAACACACTGTGTGTTTCAGTTACGTCAACAACACACTGTATGTTTCAGTTACGACAACAACACACTGTGTAATTCAGTAACATCAACGACACACTGTGTGTTTCAGTTACGTCGCCAACACACTGTGTGTTTCACTTACGTCGACAACACAGTGTGTGATTCAGTTACATCAACAACACACTGTGTGTGATTCAGTTACATCAACAACACACTGTGTGTTTTAGTTACATAAACAACACACTGTGTGTTTCAGTTACGTCAACAACACACTGTGTTTCAGTTACGTCAACAACACACTGTGTTTCAGTTACGTCAACAACACAGTGTGATTCAGTTACATCAACAACACACTGTGTGTTTCAGTTACGTCGACAACACAGTGTGTGATTCAGTTACGTCGACAACACACTGTGTTATTCAGTTACCTCAACAACACACTGTGCAATTCAGTTACGTCAACCAAAAACTGTGTTTTTCAGTTACTTCAACAACACACTGTGTGTTTCAGTTACGTCAACAACACACTGTATGTTTCAGTTACGACAACAACACACTGTGTAATTCAGTAACATCAACGACACACTGTGTGTTTCAGTTACGTCGCCAACACACTGTGTGTTTCACTTACGTCGACAACACAGTGTGTGATTCAGTTACATCAACAACACACTGTGTGTGATTCAGTTACATCAACAACACACTGTGTGTTTTAGTTACATAAACAACACACTGTGTGTTTCAGTTACGTCAACAACACACTGTGTTTCAGTTACGTCAACAACACAGTGTGTGTTTCAGTTACGTCAACAACACACTGTGTTTCAGTTACGTCAACAACACACTGTGTGTTTCAGTTACGTCAACAACACACTGTGTTTCAGTTACGTCAACAACACACTGTGTGTTTCAGTTACGTCAACAACACATTGTGTGTTTCAGTTACGTCAACAACACACTGTGTGTTTCAGTTACGTCAACAACACACTGTGTTTCAGTTACGTCAACAACACACTGTGTGTTTCAGTTACGTCAACAACACACTGTTTGATTCAGTTACGTCAACAACACACAACACAATGTGTGTTTCAGTTACTTCAACAACACACTGTTTGATTCAGTTACGTCAACAACACACAACACACTGTGTGTTTCAGTTACGTTAACAACACACTGTGTTTCAGTTACTTCAACAACACACTGTGTGTTTCAGTTACGTCAACAACACACTGTGTTTCAGTTACGTCAACAACACACTGTGTGTTTCAGTTACATCAACAACACAATGTGTGTTTCAGTCACGTCAACAACACACAACACACTGTGTGATTCAGTTACGTCGACAACACACTGTGTGATTCAGTTACGTCGAAAACACACTGTGTTTCAGTTACGTCAACAACACACTGTTTGATTCAGTTACGTCAACAACACACAACACACTGTGTGTTTCAGTTACTTCAACAACACACTGTGTGTTTCAGTTACGTCAACAACACACAACACACTGTGTGATTCAGTTACGTCGACAACACACTGTGTGATTCAGTTACGTCGAAAACACACTGTGTTTCAGTTACGTCAACAACACACTGTTTGATTCAGTTACGTCAACAACACACTGTTTGATTCAGTTACTTCAACAACACACTGTGTGTTTTAGTTACTTCAACAACACACTGTGTGTTTCAGTTACGTCAACAACACACAACACACTGTGTTTCAGTTACGTCAACAACACACTGTTTGATTCAGTTACGTCAACAACACACAACACACTGTGTTTCAGTTACGTCAACAACACAGTGTGTTAGTCAGTTACATCAACAACACACTGTGTGTTTCAGTTACGTCAACAACACACTGTGTTTCAGTTACGTGAACAACACAGTGTGATTCAGTTACATCAACAACACACTGTGTGTGATTCAGTTACGTCGACAACACAGTGTGTGATTCAGTTAAGTAGACAACACAGTGTGTGATTCAGTTACATCAACAACACACTGTGTGTTTCAGTTACGACAACAACACACTGTGTGTTTCAGTTACGACAACAACACACTGTGTGTTTCAGTTACATCAACAACACACTGTGTGTTTCAGTTACGTCAACAACACAGTGTGTGATTCAGTTACGTCGACAACACACTGTGTTATTCAGTTACCTCAACAACACACTGTGTAATTCAGTAACATCAACGACACACTGTGTGTTTCAGTTACGTCGCCAACACAGTGTGTGTTTCAGTTACATCAACAACACACTGTGTGTTTCACTTACGTCGACAACACAGTGTGTGATTCAGTTACATCAACAACACACTGTGTGTGATTCAGTTACATCAACAACACACTGTGTGTTTTAGTTACATAAACAACACACTGTGTGTTTCAGTTACGTCAACAACACACTGTGTTTCAGTTACGTCAACAACACAGTGTGTGTTTCAGTTACGTCAACAACACACTGTGTTTCAGTTACGTCAACAACACACTGTGTGTTTCAGTTACGTCAACAACACACTGTGTTTCAGTTACGTGAACAACACACTGTGTGTTTCAGTTACGTCGCCAACACATTGTGTGTTTCAGTTACGTCAACAACACACTGTGTGTTTCAGTTACGTCAACAACACACTGTGTTTCAGTTACGTCAACAACACACTGTGTGTTTCAGTTACGTCAACAACACACTGTTTGATTCAGTTACGTCAACAACACACAACACAATGTGTGTTTCAGTTACTTCAACAACACACTGTTTGATTCAGTTACGTCAACAACACACAACACACTGTGTGTTTCAGTTACGTTAACAACACACTGTGTTTCAGTTACTTCAACAACACACTGTGTGTTTCAGTTACGTCAACAACACACTGTTTGATTCAGTTACGTCAACAACACACAACACACTGTGTGTTTCAGTTACGTTAACAACACACTGTGTTTCAGGTACGTCAACAACACACTGTGTGTTTCCGTTACGTCGACAACACAGTGTGTTATTCAGTTACGTCAACATCACACTGTGTTTCAGTTACGTCAACCACAAACTGTGTGTTTCAGTTACGTCAACAACACACTGTGTGTTTCAGTTACGTCAACAACACACTGTTTGATTCATTTACATAAACAACACACTGTGTGATTCAGTGTGTTGAATCAACAACACACTGTGTGTTTTAGTTACTTCAACAACACACTGTGTGATTCAGTTACATCAACAACACACTGTGTGTCATTCAGTTACATCAACAATACACTGTGTGTGATTCAGTTACATCAACAACACAATGTGTTTTAGTTACAAAAACAACACACTGTGTGTTTCAGTTACATCAACAACACACTGTGTTTCAGTTACGTCAACAACACAGTGTGTGTTTCAGTTACATCGACAACACACTGTGTGATTCAGTTACGTCGACAACACACTGTGTGTTTCAGTTACGTCAACAACACACTGTGTGTTTCAGTTACTTCAACAACACACTGTGTGTTTCAGTTACGTCGACAACACAATGTGTGTTTCAGTCACGTCAACAACACACAACGCACTGTGTGTTTCAGTTACTTTAACAACACACTGTGTGTTTCAGTTACGTCAACAACACACAACGCACTGTGTGTTTCAGTTACTTCAACAACACACTGTGTGATTCAGTTACGTCGACAACACACTGTGTGATTCAGTTACGTCGAAAACACACTGTGTGATTCAGTTACGTCGACAACACACTGTGTGTTTCAGTTACGTCAACAACACACTGTTTGATTCAGTTACGTCAACAACACACAACACACTGTGTGTTTCAGTTACTTCAACAACACACTGTGTGTTTCAGTTACGTCAACAACACACTGTTTGATTCAGTTACGTCAACAACACACAACACACTGTGTTTCAGTTACGTCAACAACACACAACACACTGTGTTTCAGTTACGTCAACAACACACTGTTTGATTCAGTTACGTCAACAACACACAACACACTGTGTTTCAGTTACGTCAACAACACAGTGTGTTATTCAGTTACATCAACAACACACTGTGTGTTTCAGTTACGTCAACAACACACTGTGTTTCAGTTACGTCAACAACACAGTGTGATTCAGTTACATCAACAACACACTGTGTGATTCAGTTACGTCGACAACACAGTGTGTGTTTAGGTTACATCAACAACATACTGTGAGTTTCAGTTACATCAACAACACACTGTGTGTTTCAATTACGTCGACAACAAAGTGTGTTATTCAGTTATGTCGACAACACACTGTGTGTTTCAGTTACGTCGAAAACACACAACACACTGTGTGTTTCAGTTACTTCAACAACACACTGTGTGTTTCAGTTACGTCAACAAAACACTGTGTGTTTCAGTTACATCAACAACACACTGTGTGTTTCAGTTACGTCAACAACACAGTGTGTGATTCAGTTAAGTAGACAACACAGTGTGTGATTCAGTTACATCAACAACACACTGTGTGTTTCAGTTATGACAACAACACACTGTGTGTTTCAGTTACGACAACAACACACTGTGTGATTCAGTTACATCAACAACACACTGTGTGATTCAGTTACGTCGACAACACACTGTGTGTTTCAGTTACGTCGACAACACACTGTGTGTTTCAGTTACGTCAACAACACACTGTGTGTTTCAGTTACGTCAACAACACAGTGTGTGATTCAGTTAAGTAGACAACACAGTGTGTGATTCAGTTACATCAACAACACACTGTGTGTTTCAGTTATGACAACAACACACTGTGTGTTTCAGTTACGACAACAACACACTGTGTGATTCAGTTACATCAACAACACACTGTGTGTTTCAGTTACGTCGACAACACAGTGTGTGATTCAGTTACGTCGACAACACACTGTGTTATTCAGTTACCTCAACAACACACTGTGCAATTCAGTTACGTCAACAACACACTGTATGTTTCAGTTACGACAACAACACACTGTGTAATTCAGTAACATCAACGACACACTGTGTGTTTCAGTTACGTCGCCAACACAGTGTGTGTTTCAGTTACATCAACAACACACTGTGTGTTTCACTTACGTCGACAACACAGTGTGTGATTTAGTTACATCAACAACACACTGTGTGTGATTCAGTTACATCAACAACACACTGTGTGATTCAGTTACATCAACAACACACTGTGTGTTTCAGTTACGTCGACAACACAGTGTGTGATTCAGTTACGTCGACAACACACTGTGTTATTCAGTTACCTCAACAACACACTGTGCAATTCAGTTACGTCAACCACAAACTGTGTTTTTCAGTTACTTCAACAACACACTGTGTGTTTCAGTTACGTCAACAACACACTGTATGTTTCAGTTACGACAACAACACACTGTGTAATTCAGTAACATCAACGACACACTGTGTGTTTCAGTTACGTCGCCAACACAGTGTGTGTTTCAGTTACATCAACAACACACTGTGTGTTTCACTTACGTCGACAACAAAGTGTGTGATTCAGTTACATCAACAACACACTGTGTGTGATTCAGTTACATCAACAACACACTGTGTGTTTTAGTTACATAAACAACACACTGTGTGTTTCAGTTACGTCAACAACACACTGTGTGATTCAGTTACATCAACAACACAGGCTGTGATTCAGTTAAGTAGACAACACAGTGTGTGTTTAGGTTACATCAACAACATACTGTGAGTTTCAGTTACATCAACAACACACTGTGTGTTTCAATTACGTCGACAACAAAGTGTGTTATTCAGTTATGTCGACAACACACTGTGTGTTTCAGTTACGTCGAAAACACACAACACACTGTGTGTTTCAGTTACTTCAACAACACACTGTGTGTTTCAGTTACGTCAACAAAACACTGTGTGTTTCAGTTACATCAACAACACACTGTGTGGTTCAGTTACATAAACAACACACTGTGTGTTTCAGTTACGTCAACAACACAGTGTGTGTTTCAGTTACATCGACAACACAATGTGTGTTTCAGTTACGTCGACAACACACTGTTTGATTCGGTTACGTCAACAACACACAACACACTGTGTGTTTCAGTTACGTCAACAACACAGTGAGTGTTTCAGTTACATCGACAACACACTGTGTGTTTCAGTTACGTCGACAACACACTGTGCGTTTCAGTTACACCAACAACACACTGTGTGTTTCAGTTACGTCAACAACACACTGTTTGATTCAGTTACGTCAACAACACACAACACACTGTGTGTTTCAGTTACTTCAACAACACACTGTGTGTTTCAGTTACATCAACAACACAATGTGTGATTTAGTTACATCAACAACACACTGTGTTTTAGTTACATCAACAACACACTGTGTGTTTCAGTTACGTCAACCTCAAATTGTGTGTTTCAGTTACTTCAACAACACACTGTGTGTTTCAGTTACGTCGACAACACAGTGTGTGATTCAGTTACGTCGACTACACACTGTTTGTTTCAGTTACGTCAACAACACAGTGTGTGATTCAGTTAAGTAGACAACACAGTGTGTGATTCATTTACATCAACAACACACTGTGTGTTTCAGTTACGACAACAACACACTGTGTGTTTCAGTTACGACAAAAACACACTGTGTGATTCAGTTACATCAACAACACACTGTGTGTTTCAGTTACGTCAACAACACACTGTGTGATTCAGTTACATCAACAACACACTGTGTGTTTCAATTACGTCGACAACAAAGTGTGTTATTCAGTTATGTCGACAACACACTGTGTTATTTAGTTACGTCAACAACACACTGTGTGTTTCAGTTACGTCGAAAACACACAACACACTGTGTGTTTCAGTTACATCAACAACACACTGTGTGGTTCAGTTACATCAACAACACAGTGTGTGTGATTCAGTTACATCAACAACACACTGTGTGTGATTCAGTTACATCAAGAACACGCTGTGTTTTACTTACATAAACAACACACTGTGTGTTTCAGTTACGTCAACAACACACTGTGTTTCAGTTACGTCAACAACACACTGTGTGTTTCAGTTACTTCAACAACACACTGTGTGTTTCAGTTACGTCAACAACACACTGTGTGTTTCAGTTACGACAACAACACACTGTGTGATTCAGTTACATCAACAACACACTGTGTGTTTCAGTTACGTCGACAACACAGTGTGTGATTCAGTTACGTCGACAACACACTGTGTGTTTCAGTTACGACAACAACACACTGTGTGATTCAGTTACATCAACAACACACTGTGTGTTTCAGTTACGTCGACAACACAATGTGTGATTCAGTTACGTCGACAACACACTGTGTGTTTCACTTACGTCAACAACACACTGTGTGTTTCAGTTACATCAACAACACACTGTGTGTTTCAGTTATGTCAACAACACAGTGTGTGATTCAGTTACGTTGACAACACACTGTGTTTCAGTTACGTAAACAACACTTTGTGTGTTTCAGTTACGACAAAAACACACTGTGTGATTCAGTTACGTCAACAACACACTGTGTGTTTCAGTTACGTCGACAACACAGTGTGTGATTCAGTTACGTCGACAACACAGTGTGTGATTCAGTTACGTCGACAACACACTGTGTTATTCAGTTACGTCAACAACACACTGTGTGTTTCAGTTACGTCGACAACACAGTGTGTGTTTCAGTTACATCAACAACACACTGTGTGTTTCAGTTACATCAACAACACACTGTGTTTTAGTTACGTCAACAACACAATATGCGTTTCAGTTACATCAACAACACACTGTGTTTTAGTTACGTCAACAACACACTCTGTGTTTCAGTTACGTCGACAACACAGTGTGTGTTTCAGTTACATCAACAACACACTGTGTTTTAGTTACGTCAACAACACAATATGCGTTTCAGTTACATCAACAACACACTGTGTGTGTTTCAGTTACATCAACAACACACTGTGTTTTAGTTACGTCAACAACACAATATGCGTTTCAGTTACGTCAACAACATATTGTGTGTGTTTCAGTTACATCAACAACACAGTGTGTGTTTCAGTTACATCAACAACACACTGTGTGTGATTCAGTTACATCAACAACACACTGTGTGTTTCAGTTACGTCGACAACACAGTGTGTGTTTCAGTTACATCAACAACACACTGTGTGTTTCAGTTACATCAACAACACAGTGTGTGTTTCAGTTACATCAACAACACACTGTGTGTGATTCAGTTACATCAACAACACACTGTGTGTTTCAGTTACGTCGACAACACACTGTGTGTTTCAGTTACGTCGACAACACAGTGTGTGATTCAGTTACGTCGACAACACACTGTGTGATTCATTTACATCAACAACACAGTGTGTATTTCAGTTACATCAACAACACACTGTGTGTGATTCAGTTACATCGACAACACACTGTGTGATTCAGTTACGTCGACAACACACTGTGTTATTCAGTTACGTCGACAACACAGTGTGTGATTCAGTTACGTCGACAACACAGTGTGTGATTCAGTTACGTCGACAACACAATGTGTGATTCAGTTACGTCGACAACACACTATGTGATTCAGTTACGTCGACAACACAGTGTGTGATTCAGTTACGTCGACAACACACTATGTGATTCAGTTACGTCGACAACACAATGTGTGATTCAGTTACGTCGACAACACACTATGTGATTCAGTTACGTCGACAACACACTGTGTGTTTCAGTTACGTCGACAACACACTATGTGATTCAGTTACGTCGACAACACACTGTGTGTTTCAGTTACGTCAACAACACAATATGCGTTTCAGTTACATCAACACACTGTGTGTGATTCAGTTACGTAGACAACACAGTGTGTGATTCAGTTACGTCGACAACACACTGTGTGATTCAGTTACGTCGACAACACACTATGTGATTCAGTTACGTCGACAACACAGTGTGATTCAGTTACGTCGACAACACACTGTGTTATTCAGTTACGTCGACAACACAATGTGTGATTCAGTTACGTCGACAACACACTGTGTGATTCAGTTACGTCGACAACACACTGTGTGATTCAGTTACGTCGACAACACAGTGTGATTCAGTTACGTCGACAACACAGTGTGTGATTCAGTTACGTCGACAACACAATGTGTGATTCAGTTACGTCGACAACACAGTGTGTGATTCAGTTACGTCGACAACACAATGTGTGATTCAGTTACGTCGACAACACACTATGTGATTCAGTTACGTCAACAACACAATATGCGTTTCAGTTACATCAACACACTGTGTGTGATTCAGTTACATCAACAACACACTGTGTGTTTCAGTTACGTCAACAACACACTGTGTTTCAGTTACGTCAACAACACAATGTGTGTTTCAGTTACGTCAACAACACACTGTGTTTCAGTTACATCAACAACACACTGTGTGTTTCAGTTACGTCAACAACACACTGTGTTTCAGTTACGTCAACAACACAATGTGTGTTTCAGTTACGTCAACAACACACTGTGTGTGATTCAGTTACGTCAACAACACACTGTGTTTCAGTTACATCAACAACACAATGTGTGTTTCAGTTACGTCAACAACACACTGTGTTTCAGTTACATCAACAACACAATGTGTGTTTCAGTTACGTCAACAACACACAGTGTTTCAGTTACGTCGACAACACAGTGTGTTATTCAGATACGTCAACAACACACTGACTGTTTCAGTTACGTCAATCACAAACTGTGTGTTTCAGTTACTTCAACAACACACTGTGTTTTTCAGTTACATCAACAACACATTGTGTGTTTCAGTTATGTCAACAACACAGTGTGTGATTCAGTTACGTCAACAACACACTGTGTTTCAGTTACGTCAACAACACACTGTGTGTTTCAGTTACGTCAACAACACACTGTGTGTTTCAGTTACGTCATCAACACACTGTGTGTTTCAGTTACATCAACAACACACTGTGTGTTTCAGTTACGTCAACAGCACACTGTGTGTTTCAGTTACATCAACAACACACTGTGTGTTTCAGTTATGTCAACAACACAGTGTGTGATTCAGTTACGTCAACAACACACTGTGTTTCAGTTACATCAACAAAACACTGTGTGTTTCAGTTATGTCAACAACACACTGTGTGTTTCAGTTACATCAACAACACACTGTGTGTTTCAGTTACGTCAACAACACACTGTGTGTTTCAGTTACATCAACAACACACTGTGTGTTTCAGTTATGTCAACACCACAGTGTGTGATTCAGTTACGTCGACAACACACTGTGTGTTTCAGTTACGTAAACAACAATTTGTGTGATTCAGTTACGTCGACAACACACTGTGTGATTCAGTTACGTCGACAACACAGTGTGTCTTTCAGTTACGACAAAAACACACTGTGTGATTCAGTTACATCAACAACACACTGTGTTTTAGTTACGTCAACAACACAATATGCGTTTCAGTTACATCAACAACACACTGTGTGTTTCAGTTACATCAACAACACAGTGTGTGTTTCAGTTACATCAACAACACACTGTGTGTGATTCAGTTACATCAACAACACACTGTGTGTTTCAGTTACGTGGACAACACACTGTGTGTTTCAATTACGTCGACAACACAGTGTGTGATTCAGTTACGTCGACAACACACTGTGTGATTCAGTTACGTCGACAACACAGTGTGTGTTTCAGTTACATCAACAACACACTGTGTGTTTCAGTTACATCAACAACACAGTGTGTATTTCAGTTACATCAACAACACACTGTGTGATTCAGTTACATCAACAACACACTGAGTGATTCAGTTACGTCGACAACACACTGTGTGATTCAGTTACGTCGACAACACACTGTTATTCAGTTACGTCGACAACACAGTGTGTGATTCAGTTACGTCAACAACACACTGTGTTATTCAGTTACGTCGACAACACACTATGTGATTCAGTTACGTCGACAACACAGTGTGATTCAGTTACGTCGACAACACACTGTGTTATTCAGTTACGTCAACAACACACTGTGTGTTTCAGTTACGTCGACAACACAGTGTGTGTTTCAGTTACATCAACAACACACTGTGTTTCAGTTACGTCAACAACACAATATGCGTTTCAGTTACATCAACACACTCTGTGTCATTCAGTTACATCAACAACACACTGTGTGTTTCAGTTACGTCAACAACACACTGTGTTTCAGTTACGTCAACAACACAATGTGTGTTTCAGTTATGTCAACAACACACTGTGTGTGATTCAGTTACGTCAACAACACACTGTGTTTCAGTTACATCAACAACACAATGTGTGTTTCAGTTACGTCAAAAACACACTGTGTTTCAGTTACGTCAACAACACGCAGTGTTTCAGTTACGTCGACAACACAGTGTGTTATTCAGTTACGTCAACAACACACTGACTGTTTCAGTTACGTCAATCACAAACTGTGTGTTTCAGTTACTTCAACAACACACTGTGAGTTTCAGTTACATCAACAACACACTGTGTGTTTCAGTTATGTCAACAACACAGTGTGTGATTCAGTTACATCAACAACACACTGTTTCAGTTACATCAACAACACACTGTGTGTTTCACTTACATCAACAACACACTGTGTGTTTCAGTTACGTCAACAACACACTGTGTGTTTCAGTTACATCAACAACACACTGTGTGTTTCAGTTATGTCAACAACACAGTGTGTGATTCAGTTACGTCAACAACACACTGTGTTTCAGTTACATCAACAACACACTGTGTGTTTCAGTTATGTCAACAACACATTGTGTGATTCAGTTACGTCATCAACACACTGTGTGTTTCAGTTACATCAACAACACACTGTGTGTTTCAGTTACGTCATCAACACACTGTGTGTTTCAGTTACATCAACAACACACTGTGTGTTTCAGTTACGTCAACAACACACTGTGTGTTTCAGTTACATCAATAACACAATGTGTGTTTCAGTTATGTCAACAACACTTTGTGTGATTCAGTTACGTCGACAACACACTGTGTGATTCAGTTACGTCGACAACACAGTGTGTGATTCAGTTACGTCGACAACACACTGTGTTATTCAGTTACGTCAACAACACACTGTGTGTTTCAGTTACGTCGACAACACAGTGTGTGTTTCAGTTACATCAACAACACACTGTGTGTTTCAGTTACGTCAACAACACAATATGCGTTTCAGTTACATCAACAAAACACTGTGTTTTAGTTACGTCAACAACACAATATGCGTTTCAGTTACATCAACAACACAATGTGTTTTAGTTACGTCAACAACACAATATGCGTTTCAGTTACATCAACAACACACTGTGTGTGTTTCAGTTACATCAACAACACACTGTGTTTTAGTTACGTCAACAACACAATATGCGTTTCAGTTACGTCAACAACATACTGTGTGTGTTTCAGTTACATCAACAACACACTGTGTGTTTCAGTTACATCAACAACACACTGTGTTTCAGTTACATCAACAACACAGTGTGTGTTTCAGTTACATCAACAACACACTGTGTGTGATTCAGTTACATCAACAACACACTGTGTGTTTCAGTTACGTCGACAACACACTGTGTGTTTCAGTTACGTCGACAACACAGTGTGTGATTCAGTTACGTCGACAACACACTGTGTGATTCAGTTACGTCGACAACACAGTGTGTGTTTCAGTTACATCAACAACACACTGTGTGTTTCAGTTACATCAACAACACAGTGTTTATTTCAGTTGCATCAACAACACACTGTGTGTGATTCAGTTACGTCGACAACACACTGTTATTCAGTTACGTCGACAACACAGTGTGTGATTCAGTTACGTCGACAACACAGTGTGTGATTCAGTTACGTCGACAACACAATGTGTGATTCAGTTACGTCGACAACACACTATGTGATTCAGTTACGTCGACAACACAGTGTGTGATTCAGTTACGTCGACAACACACTGTTATTCAGTTACGTCAACAACACACTGTGTGTTTCAGTTACATCAACACACTGTGTGTGATTCAGTTACATCAACAACACACTGTGTGTGTTTCAGTTACGTCGACAACACAGTGTGTGATTCAGTTACGTCGACAACACACTGTGTGATTCAGTTACGTCGACAACACACTGTGTGTTTCAGATACGTCGACAACACAGTGTGTGATTCAGTTACGTCGACAACACACTGTGTTATTCAGTTACGTCGACAACCCAGTGTGTGTTTCAGTTACATCAACAACACACTGTGTGATTCATTTACATCAACAACACACTGTGTGATTCAGTTACGTCGACAACACACTGTGTTATTCAGTTACGTCGACAACACAGTGTGTGATTCAGTTACGTCGACAACACAGTGTGTGATTCAGTTACGTCGACAACACAATGTGTGATTCAGTTACGTCGACAACACACTATGTGATTCAGTTACGTCGACAACACAGTGTGTGATTCAGTTACGTCGACAACACACTGTGTGTGATTCATTTACATCAACAACACACTGTGTGATTCAGTTACGTCGACAACACACTGTGTTATTCAGTTACGTCGACAACACAATATGCGTTTCAGTTACATCAACACACTGTGTGTGATTCAGTTACATCAACAACACACTGTGTGTTTCAGTTACGTCAACAACACACTGTGTTTCAGTTACGTCAACAACACACTGTGTGTGATTCAGTTACGTCAACAACACACTGTGTTTCAGTTACATCAACAACACAATGTGTGTTTCAGTTACGTCAACAACACACTGTGTGTTTCAGTTACATCAACAACACAATGTGTATTTCAGTTACATCAACAACACACTGTGTGTGATTCAGTTACATCAACAACACACTGTGTGATTCAGTTACGTCGACAACACACTGTGTTATTCAGTTACGTCGACAACACAGTGTGTGATTCAGTTACGTCGACAACACAGTGTGTGATTCAGTTACGTCGACAACACAATGTGTGATTCAGTTACGTCGACAACACACTGTTATTCAGTTACGTCAACACACTGTGTGTTTCAGTTACATCAACACACTGTGTGTGATTCAGTTACATCAACAACACACTGTGTGTGTTTCAGTTACATCAACACACTGTGTGTGATTCAGTTACATCAACAACACACTGTGTGTGTTTCAGTTACGTCGACAACACAGTGTGTGATTCAGTTACGTCGACAACACACTGTGTGATTCAGTTACGTCGACAACACACTGTGTGTTTCAGTTACATCGACAACACAGTGTGTGATTCAGTTACATCAACAACACACTGTGTGTGTTTCAGTTACGTCGACAACACAGTGTGTGATTCAGTTACGTCGACAACACACTGTGTTATTCAGTTACGTCGACAACACACTGTGTGTTTCAGTTACGTCGACAACACAGTGTGTGATTCAGTTAAATCAACACACTGTGTGTGATTCAGTTACATCAACAACACACTGTGTGTGTTTCAGTTACGTCGACAACACAGTGTGTGATTCAGTTACGTCGACAACACACTGTGTGTTTCAGTTACGTCGACAACACAGTGTGTGATTCAGTTACGTCAACAACACACTGTGTGATTCAGTTACGTCGACAACACACTGTGTGTTTCAGTTACGTCGACAACACAGTGTGTGATTCAGTTACGTCGACAACACACTGTTATTCAGTTACGTCAACAACACACTGTGTGTTTCAGTTACATCAACACACTGTGTGTGATTCAGTTACATCAACAACACACTGTGTGTGATTCAGTTACATCAACAACACACTGTGTGATTCAGTTACATCAACAACACACTGTGTGTGATTCAGTTACATCAACAACACACTGTGTGATTCAGTTACGTCGACAACACAATGTGTTATTCAGTTACATCAACAACACACTGTGTGTTTCAGTTACGTCGACAACACAGTGTGTGTTTCAGTTACATCAACAACACACTCTGTGTTTCAGTTACGTCAACAACACAATATGCGTTTCAGTTACATCAACACACTGTGTGTGATTCAGTTACATCAACAACACACTGTGTGTTTCAGTTACGTCAACAACACACTGTGTTTCAGTTACGTCAACAACACACTGTGTGTGATTCAGTTACGTCAACAACACACTGTGTTTCAGTTACATCAACAACACAGTGTGTGTTTCAGTTACATCAACAACACAGTGTGTGTTTCAGTTACATCAACAACACACTGTGTGTGATTCAGTTACATCAACAACACACTGTGTTTCAGTTACGTCGACAACACAGTGTGTGATTCAGTTACGTCAACAACACACTGTGTGTTTCAGTTACGTCGACAACACATTGTGTGTGATTCAGTTACATCAACAACACACTGTGTTTCAGTTACGTCAACAACACAGTGTGTGTTTTTCAGTTACATCAACAACACAGTGTGTGTTTCAGTTACATCAACAACACAGTGTGTGTTTTTCAGTTACATCAACAACACAGTGTGTGTTTCAGTTACATCAACAACACAGTGTGTTATTCAGTTACGTAGACAACACAGTGTGTTATTCAGTTACGTCAACAACATACTGTGTGTTTCAGTTACATCAACAACACACTGTGTGTTTCACTTACGTCGACAACAAAGTGTGTGTTTCAGTTACGTCGACAACACAGTGTGTTATTCAGTTACGTCGACAACACAGTGTGTGATTAAGTTACGTCGACAACACAGTGTGTGATTCAGTTACGTCGACAACACAGTCTGTGTTTCAGTTACGTCGACAACACAGTGTGTGATTCAGTTACGTCGACAACACAGTGTGTTATTCAGTTACGTCGACAACACAGTGTGTGATTCAGTTACGTCGACAACACAGTCTGTTTCAGTTACGTCAACAACACACTGTGTTTCAGTTACGTCGACAACACACTCTGTGTTTCAGTTACTTCAACAACACACTGTGTGTGATTCAGTTACGTCGACAACACACTGTGTGATTCAGTTACGTCGACAACACAGTGTGTGTTTCAGTTACATCAACAACACACTGTGTGTTTCAGTAACGTCGACAACACAGTGTGTGATTCAGTTACGTCGACAACACACTGTGTGATTCAGTTACGTCGACAACACAGTGTGTGTTTCAGTTACATCAACAACACACTGTGTGTTTCAGTTACGTCGACAACACAGTGTGTTATTCAGTTACGTCAACAACACACTGTGTGTTTCAGTTACGTCGACAACACAGTGTGTGATTCAGTTACGTCGACAACACACTGTGTGATTCAGTTACGTCAACAACACACTGTGTGTTTCAGTTACATCAACAACACACTGTGTGTTTCAGTTACATCAACAACACACTGTGTGTTTCAGTTACATCAACAACACACTGTGTGATTCAGTTACATCAACAACACACTGTGTGTGTTTCAGTTACGTCCACAACACAGTGTGTTATTCAGTTACGTCAACAACACACTGTGTGTTTCAGTTACGTCGACAACACACTGTGTGTTTCAGTTACGTCGACAACACAGTGTGTGATTCAGTTACGTCGACAACACACTGTGTGTTTCACAGTAAAGAGTCACATTACTGAGGTCTTCGTCAGAGTGTGTCATGGGTCTGTTAATCCTGTCAGGTGTGTGTGTTCATTTTCTTAGGCGGAATTTCTGGATCTACTCCGGATCTACTCTGGATCTACTCCGGTTCCACTGTTGGAGAAATTATTATGGGTTTTGGTTTGTATTAAGTATTAGACATATATGCTTTGATTTGCTGTGATCCTGCTGTGTTTTGTGTCTATGCACAAAGCTTTCTTTAAGTCATATGATCCTTGTCTGGAATGTGCAGACAAAGTCTGAGACAGGAAGAGTTTCCTGCAGGGCATCTGTTTTTGTCAGCTGCTTGGTTGACCAGTTGTCTAAAGGTTAAAGGTAATAAAGTAATATAGTGAGTGATTGATGCTTAGTGAGCTCAGTTTAGCTTCGGAGGAGAGATTGATTTTTTTCTGTGGTCTGCCCAGCAACTAGGAGGAGTTAAGCATGGTTTATAATTGGGTGTTACTTCAGCATCTGCAGAGAGAGTTCTCTCTCCAAGCTCCAGCGTGTGCTTGTATTAGTTTATAATAAAATGTTCATTTGTAAGAAGACAGTTGACTCTTAGATGTATTACAACTTCTCAAGACCAGAGTATTTTCCACCACACCACTCTGGATCTACTCCGGATCTACCCCGGATCTACACTGGATTTAGCCCGGATCTACTCTGGATCCACTCCGGATCTACTCTGGATCTACTCCGGATCTACTCCAGATCTACTCTGGATCTACTCCGGATCTACTCCAGATCTACTCTGGATCTACTCCAGATCTACTCTGGATCTACTCTGGATCTACTCTGGATCTACTCCGGATCTACTCTGGATCTACTCTGGCTCTACTCCAGATCTACTCTGGATCTACTCCGGATCTACTCCAGATCTACTCTGGATCTACTCTGGATCTACTCTGGATCTACTCCGGATCTACTCTGGATTTAGCCCAGATCTACTCTGGATCCACTCCGGATCTACTCTGGATCTACTCTGGATCTACTCTGGATCTACTCCAGATCTACTCTGGATCTACTCTGGATCTACTCTGGATCTACTCCAGATCTACTCTGGATCTACTCTGGCTCTACTCTGGATCTACTCCAGATCTACTCTGGATCTACTCCAGATCTACTCTTGATCTACTCTGGATCTACTCCAGATCTACTCTGGATCTACTCCGGATCTACTCCAGATCTACTCTGGATCTACTCCAGATCTACTCCGGATCTACTCTGGATCTACTCCAGATCTACTCTGGATCCATTCCGGATCTACTCTGGATCTACTCTGGATCTACTCTGGATCTACTCCAGATCTACTCTGGATCTACTCTGGCTCTACTCCAGATCTACTCTGGATCTACTCCGGATCTACTCCAGATCTACTCTGGATCTACTCCGGATCTACTCCAGATCTACTCTTGATCTACTCTGGATCTACTCCAGATCTACTCTGGATCTACTCCGGATCTACTCCAGATCTACTCTGGATCTACTCTGGATCTACTCCGGATCTACTCCAGATCTACTCTGGATCTACTCCAGATCTACTCTTGATCTACTCTGGATCTACTCCAGATCTACTCTGGATCTACTCCGGATCTACTCCAGATCTACTCTGGATCTACTCCAGATCTACTCCGGATCTACTCTGGATCTACTCCAGATCTACTCTGGATCCATTCCGGATCTACTCTGGATCTACTCTGGATCTACTCTGGATCTACTCCAGATCTACTCTGGATCTACTCTGGATCCACTCCGATCTACTCTGGATCTACTCTGGATCTACTCCAGATCTACTCTGGATCTACTCTGGATCTACTCCAGATCTACTCTGGGTCCCCTAATTTGAAGTCCCAGTCCCCGCGTGCTGGCCTGCCAACTCCGCTTGCTGCCATTTTTGCAGTAAACTGCGAGGTCGTACGTTTCTTCTTGGGTCGTATTGATTTCCCGTACGGCAGAGAGATCAATGGAAAACATGTTACAAATGTTTTTAAAGTGTATTAAAATAAAACAGGTGACACATCCACGTGCACATGCTGAGCAGCAGTTTGCTGCATTTAATGAAAGATGGTCCTGCATCCTGCTGCTTCTGACTGAATGAAACGTACACTGTA
Organism: Telmatherina bonti; assembly: GCF_933228915.1. Taxonomy (NCBI): domain Eukaryota; kingdom Metazoa; phylum Chordata; class Actinopteri; order Atheriniformes; family Telmatherinidae; genus Telmatherina; species Telmatherina bonti. The sequence goes on from NC_136618.1 coordinate 36,015,172, forward strand.
CACAGTCACATAAATGTATTAATAAATACAAATCAAGACAAAGTAAAAATACATGTTTATATGTTTTACATAAAAAGTTATAAGCCGTCTGTTTGATTGTTTTTATTCAGCAACAGCACAGAAAACCACATGAAGAATAAAACTAATTGCATGCCCACCAGGAGGTCTCCTGAAAGGCACTTCTAGATAAGATTAAAACAACGAAGTGAGGGGCAGCACAGTTGGAAGACGGTTTTGTGATGTGAAAATGAGAAGAAATTCAAATGACACTTCTAACATTGTTAAGCAGCGAGGAGCAACATGTCTTCACTTTATTTACTCTCCTACTGGTAAGCTGACACAAACACACCAGCTGTTCCTGTTTCATTTAGTGTGTGAAAAAGGCTGAAGACGAGACATACAGACCTCACCCTGCAGCGGTGAAACAGACAGACAGACCTCACCCTGCACCGCACTGTTTTCCACTCAGCTGATAGCTAAAAACGGCGGCGGTCGAAACAACAGGAAGAAGAAGTAGGAGGAAATCCAACAAAGACCTGAACCAGGACTGGACAGATGCATCTGGACCTCCAGCTGATCCTCCTGCTGTTTTACATGGTCTCCATGGAAACTGGCTGTCAAGGAGCCCTTCATCAGGAAGGAAAACGGAGAAAAGGCTGAGGTCACATGACACAAGAACTGGACGCCGAAGATCAGTTGAAACAGGTCTGATGGAGGGCTAGACCTGGTGGGACCTCTGGAGTCCAGGGTCAAGAACAAAAGGCAGAATGATCCAGAGAAGAGCTTTGGGAAGTCCTTTAAGGAGGCGGGAGAACTGTCCATCTGCTCAAACCCACTTTTTACTTTCAATCTCCTGGTAATGTGAATTTACATGTAGAGGCCTCGTCTTCCTTCGCCGCCTTGGTCTCACAACGGGTTTGGTCTCACAACGGGTTTGGTCTCACAACGGGTTTGGTCTCACAGGTTGCCTTTTAGTGAACAGAAATCCACATTTCAGACAGACGTCTAGATCAGGTTAGAGAGCCAATCACAGATTGGATGCATCCAATCCCAGCTGCACTTCAGCAGCTATTTCATTTTTCTGAAGTCAGCCGAGTCACGACAGACAAACTGAAACACGACTGAACGCAGGCAGCGGAGAGGTGCTTTGTTTTACCCTGCATGGCATTTCCAGAGAGCAGCTCAACACCCTGCACACTTTCCGGCTTCCTTGTTGTGGAAGTGTTATGTTCCAACTTAGAGTTTCATATATTCCATAGTCCTAGCATATAGTCCTTTCTGATTCTGGCTTTGTGGTCTTTCTGAAAAGGTCATGATGAACTTAGGAACTTAAGCTTAGTTACACAGTGTCTGCATATCTACCCTCACAGACATAGATAATGTGTATAGATCTGACATGTCTGCATTCAGACATCTGGGATCTGATTAGTTAGAACACTCTCTTCCTTGAAGAGGTTTACTGCTGAGGAGTCAGATACCATGGTGCCATCAGGGAGATTATAACTTAGGACTCAGTCTGACCAAACTTTTTAAGCAACAAGACATTTCTTGTTTAGAATAACAGGTTTATGACGTGCACTTGGCATAATGTAGGTGAGGGCTTAAAAGTAGCTTTGTGTAGAACTCGTTAGAGCATTCCAGACTTCTGCCCCGTCAGACCTCTGGACTGTCTCTCCCAGTGGTAATTTGTATTATTCTGTTCTTTATTTTTATGTTCAATAAACTTTGTAATCTTTTCACTTCCGAACCAGACTCCTCGTCACTGACAGACTTTTTCCACAACAAGTTCTTTGCTGAGTGAAACGTCACATCCGTGGCATTGCTCTGTCAGTAGTCCTCAAACCTTTTCAGCCATGAGCCCTAAAACAACAAGCCCACCTCCACCATAATGGTTGCAGGACAGACTGGGATCTGGTTCCCTAAGAGAGGAGCCTGAAAGCCGAAGGCTCGTCCTCCCATCGTCCTCTTCTCTGGGACCACCAGTAGACCTGTAGTCTGACAGCAAGGTGCTCTGGAACATATGGAGCTATCTTTGACTGGTCATGGAGATAAAGTATTTGTACTTGGACAGGGAAAAAATCTCTTCCAGAAATGTGCAGACATGGAAGTTTTAATAGATCGGTAACTAGGAAAGTATCTGAAATGTAATTCAGACTGTTGTAGTGATCCTAGGGATCTACGTGTGTGTGGAACAAGCACCTTCCATCCTGTAGAGACCTGCCAAGGTGGCATCTAGGGTTTCTCATCAATCAAGTTTTATTCATGAAGCACCTCACAGAAAACCACAGGATAGACATTTTTCACCTACATCAGTTCCTCTCATGAACGGCGCCTGCTCGGGGGGTAAGTGGGTCTTCAGTGGGGCTTAAAGTGGTGCATGATGGAGCGTATGTCCAGTGGCAGGGTTCCAGTTTCCAGCTCTGCCACAGGAAGTCAGCACAGCACCAGGACCATGGGACCAGTGGCGGGTGCTGGGCCGATGTGGGCTCAGGAAGCCACAGAGCCAACAGGACAGTAGTGATGTGGTCATGTTTACTCTGTTATGAGCTGGGCAGCTGCATTCTGAACCAGTAGGAGGACTGGTTTGCTCCAATCAGACTTCAGATCTGGCCAGTGGCCCCGGGCCCCTTGGGACTCTGCTCCTGTAGATAAAAACTTCCTTTTACTCGGTTCAACTTAAAATCAAGAGGACTGCAGCAAAGTGTTCCTATTTGGAACAAATTAAACTGATCCAAGTTAACTTATTATGACAGTTGGGACTTTCAGGTGTTAATTACCAAGAATTAATTATATAAATAATAAAAAGGAATGCATTAAAAAGTCAGTTAACAATTTCCTGATACACCAACACACTGCTGCTAACTTAGCTGTGCTAAATTTAGCCGTTTTCAGACCCTTTTAGCGAGTCTCTTGCAAGAAAAGGTGACTATCAGCACATTTAGCCACTTTCTGGTAAGACAGGTGTCTCTTGGTGAGTTAAAATAACGTGCAGTTTATTTTTTATTTATTTTTTGTGTATGTGTCTTGTCCAGCACTTAGGCAGCAGAATGATGCCAAGGGAAGCTTTATAGATATAATGATCCCCTTGACTTTCTGAATTTTTATTCTTTTATTTTGCGTTATTGTTTAAATTGTAGAGTTTGTACTGCTGGACCAGAGAGGACAGACGAAAGACAGAAAGAGAAAACACCTCATAAGAAAAGTGAAATCAAATAGACGCAGAGATAAAGTCAAAGAGATAATGGGAGATAAAAGGAGAGGGAAAAAAAAAAGAACCCTAAAAAAAAAAAAATAAAAAAAAAATAAAAAAAAATAAAAAAACCTACAGATATATACATATTTACACACATACATACATACACACATATGTATGTATGTGTGTATGTATATATATATATATATATATATATATATATATATATATATATATATATATATATATATATATATATATATATATATATATATACATACACACACACACATCTATGCACACACACACATACATACGTACAAACATATACGCACTTGCCAGTATTAACACATATACATACACATACAAGCCAACTTTAGATCATAGTAACTAAACTATGAATGTAAAAAGTTAAATATAAATGAGAAACAAACAGAAATGAGAAAACCAGCTGCTGTTAGTGAATAAACCTGCAGACGACTCGGTGACTGTGTCACATGCAGAACATGCAGAGTGGAACGTGTTCAGAGAAGATCATGCCAGTGTGACCCCTCCCACACAAAGGCAAGAGGCACGCCAGGAGGACCCCCGAGACCCGGGCCATCGGCACCCAACATGTAGCTAACTCTTTGTTAGCATCAGCACCAGCAGCTGCTCCCCCTCCCCCACCGCTAGTGTTTGGAACATCTGGAGGATTTTTTTTTCTTCATGAAAGAATAAAATCACATTTTAAAGACAGAAATAAAATGTGAACTTATGTAATTACATGATATTTAATTCACGCCATATTAACATTAACATTCAAAGTTACATTTGGAAAAATGAAATCATTCATTTGCAGCTTTTTTTTTAACCGACTTCCATAAAATAAGTCTGAGGGATTTAGATCTTCACCTGAAATAGAAACCAAATGATTTGAGTGTTTGTGCTGAACAAACGTTAATAAATTCGGGATTAATGGATCCTCCTGTAGAGGAGAAACTGTGGTTTATTTCTCACTCGGGAATTTAAAGAAATTTTTCAGGTATTGTCAGTCAAAGTCCAAAGAACAAATGAACTTGCTGCGTATAAAAACTGAAGTTGGACCAAAGGTTCACGTAGAAGAGTCGTTACAAATGATTTCTGTTTTGTTTAAGTTGGTTTGCATCTGTTCTGGGCGCGCCGCCGAAGCCTGCTGACTGCGCTGGACATGGTAGCGGTGGTGTCAGGAGTAGCCTACACCACCAGCCCTGCAGGCAGAAGACTGAAATGGTGCAGCGTCTGAGTTATCCTGGACGGCCGGTGGGTGGGCGGATGTTCTGAACAGAGCCTGTAGCTTTAACAGAGGACACGATTCAGCTGCTGGCTGAGTGGGAGTAAAGTCGAGATGAAATTAGTGTTCCTCACCTTTAAAACCCATCATGTACAGTGTTTTGTTCCCCTCTGAGCTCCAACTGTTATCCTCTGCAAATGATGTCGGCCAACAGGGTGCATGTATTGTTACTGGTGCTGATTTAAACTGGAGCTGGAAGACAACCAGTCCTGCTTTCCTCCTCAGCTTTCAGGTGTTCAGGCTCCAAAATTACATGGTTTATGATTCTCTTTAAGGCAAAGCAGAGAGGCAGGAGAGCGGCAGGACTGATGCTTATCTGCAGTTTGAAGCTCTGCATTCGCCCTGCAGGTTATCAGCGCTGCATGGATCCCTTTCCAGACAGGTGGAATAAGGTGCTGTTAACAGCAGCAGATGATGAAGCGCTCCTATAAACACGATGAGAAGAGATGGATCAGAGTAGGAAGCAGAGCCAGACAAGCCCTCGCATCGCTGCTACAACACGGATAATTAATGTAGCAGAATAGCTAATTATCCCTCCGCTCAGGACCCGACGTCTTCCCGCTCACTTTACACCTTGGAAATGAAGTCTTGTGCCTTAAAATAGCCTGAACTGGAGATCTAAGCTTCTGCTGTTAAGTTTGACTGCAGCTGAAAGGATTAGCAGCGTTTTAGAATGGCGCTCAGTCACCGACTGGATGTCACCATTTCTACCTCGGCTTTCTGTTGGTGTTGAATGAAGGCTGTGGTCAGACGTTCTGCTGACGCTGTGGAAGCAAAGCGGAGCTAAAGCAGCTTTCCCTGCACGGCACACGGCAGGTTACAGATCTGAAAGCAGGTCGAACATCCATGACTTGGACAGGAATCAACCTGGACTCAGTCTGGATCATAGAAGATTATGATATATATAATATATATATATAATATATATATATATATATATATATATATATATATATATATATATATATATAAACAAACTACCAGTTACTTTTAAAACCATTCAACCATTTAGGTCTGGGGAACTAGATGTTCGAGGAAGTAAACATCCAGCCTGGTCTGGTGGAGGTACTGACTGATGCTGGCGGTAATGAGGAGGTTAGGGTTATGTGTATATCGGGGTATGTGTCTCTTGGGAAGATTAGCGTGGGTGGGACTGCAGTACCAGTTGCATTGACCACACAGACCACAGTCACAAGTTCTCCTCTTCCAGCAGATGTGATGGCTACCTGCTTTGATGCCTCTACTGTTGTCAAACCTGTTTCATCAACATCATGAATCCTGTTTGGAGGAATTTTATCCCTGTAAAACAAAGAAAAGCACAATGAGGATAACTGGAATACTTAAGCCTCAAGAAATGCAAAAAATAGTAGCAAGTACTCATTCTGTAATATACCATGGCATAACTTGTAGGTAAACATTTCTTGCACATCCTAAACCTTTCTCTTTCCAGTTGCTGTCTGGCTCCTGCCCCCGGGAGTCCTGGTTCTTCCTGCCAGTTCCACTGCCAATCCACAGCAGTTCTTCGGAGTAAGACCTCTGCATGTTTCACTCTGACTGTTTTAACTTCCTCTGCCTCCATCTTTTTCATGGATCTCCTTAATGTTGAGCTGTCAATATTCCTGTGTTTGTAACTGATCTGATGGACATTCCACCTTTGACGTCATTGGCTGTTCACTCCATCTCCTCCGGGGGGGCCAGTCTGTTTTTCACTTGTTGGTTCTCGGCATGGTACCGTTTGTTTTTCTACAATGATGATGATAAATACACCAAACCAGGAGAGTGTACTCAAATAAAAGAAAGCTATGCATCAGAGACTTGAGGAATTTCAGTCCGTTGCAGAGGGAGAAGGGTGCATCTGTCTTCGGCCGTGGATCCCAAAGGGAGAAAAAGAAAATTTGCTGATTGGAGCAGAGGATTCAAAGAATGGACCGAATCATTTGCTTCCATTGCCAATGCAGAAGGATTGCCTGCATGTTTGCTTTTTAATGACAAGTTGTCAAATAACAAAGAGTCGTTTGGAAAGTCATTTCCAGAGAAGGCATGCTAAATTTGCAGCCCACCAGCTGGGAGTGAGAGAAATGGCAGTACTTCTGGGTAAATTACAGAATCGCCAAGATAGATTTAGAAGTGATTGTTTCTCTAAAATCCACCTCTGCTGCTAGTTTTGTTGCAACCTGAGAGATGATAAAGCATGGAAAGCCATTTGCAGATGGTGATTACATGAAGGATTCATTAATCAAAGGCAACATCACCAATCAGCAGAGACATTAATTCAGCTCCAGCATACCTGTGTGTGACCTCTGATGCAAAAAGAAACAATAGAATTAATACCACTGAAAGGCCAGAAATGGGGGGAGGACATTCATCAGGCTGTGCTAAAGTGTTTAAATGACTACAACCAGCAGAAGCTACAGATGGAGTAGCCAGTATGAGAGAGGTTTGTGACTTTACTACAGAAAGTAACGGATCCAAATCTGCTTGCGTTTCACTGTATCTTGCACCAACAAGCACCGTGTGCACAAACATTCCCACCAGAGTGTATGGAAGTGATGGATCTTGTCAATCAGACTGTGAACAAGATCATCGCAAAAGCATATAACCACCGTCAGTTCAGTTGGATGAAGTTGGCAGGGAATGTCCTGATCTCCTGATGTACAGCAGAGTCTGCTGGTAGTACAGAGGTGAGGTTTTCTGCCGCTTTGTTGCTTGTTTAGAGTGTGTGAAAGCATTCCTGAAAGGCAAAGATATGAACTACACACAACTGTAATGTGGCTGAAAAAGTCATGGCTTCATGGCTGCTGTGACCCAAACATGCTCAGCAAGTCTCCAGGAGCGGGGAAACACTGCACTGCCAAGCTGAAAACTGTTATATCATTCCAGTGCAAGCTGACCGTAGTCAGCAGAGGTGTCCAGCGAGGCACATTCCCTCACTTCCCCTCCCTGAGAGAGTTCAGAGACGGCCACCAGATCACACGGTCGACAGGGGGCATTACCTCGCCAAGGAGGTCGTGCTTTTACCTGCGTTCATATGTCTGTTTGTGTCCAAGATAACTTAAAAAGTTATGGACAAATTTTCATGAAACTTTCAGGACTTTCTGGAAATGTGAAAAGGAAGAGTTGAATATATTTTGGTGGTGATCCGGAACACCGTTTGGATCCAGGAACTTTTTAAAGGCCTTGGCGGAGGTATGTGCTCTCAAAGTGTTTTTCTAGTTTACAAAGTGTGACCATTGACATGCAAGCTGCCTATGGGAGCAGATTTAGTGAGTTCTGAAAGGAAAAAATGACATTATCTGTCCCTGTCACACCTCTGAAGATTGAACCCTCCTTGCTGAACACATTCCCAGGAGTCAGTCAAGTTGAACTTGCTATGGAAATTGCCAATATAGCTGACAAAGATTTGCGGGAGTCCAAATCCAGGTCTGTCAGCTGAGCTGGAGGATGTCACTCGTCAGAAATCCTCTGCTGCCCAAAGAAATGGAAACACCTGGGAAGCTTGTATATGAAACATGGACTGCTCCTCCTGACGGCTATACGTGAAGAAATATGCATTTGCAGTATTATCCGTCTTTGGATCGACATACATGTGCAAGCAAATATTCTCAACATGAACTACATCAAGTCTAAATGCCCCCGCCTCACAGATGGGAGCTTGCAGCCCTGCGTGGAGATTAGAGTTACATCCTACATGTCTGATATAGAGAAGCTGTCCAGTGAAGTCAGGACACAAAAGTCACATTAAATGGAACACTATCCTGTCATTGGCACATATTAAGTAACAAAGTGTCAGTTTTAATGAAGAAATTTCTGATTTTTGTCAGTATATCTTTGGAAAGACACTTTTATTGTGTTTCATTGCTCGAGGAAGACTAAACACCCTAAGCTCATTATGTATTTGGGCCGGCTTTAGGCATGATCAGCTTGTTTTTCACACACCTACGGAAATGCTGTTGGAAAACTCCCGTCACTCCAACCACATGTCACAGTCCAAAGGAGCAAGTTTATCTCATGAAACACAAGAGTTGTTGGTCCAACGTTCTCAACCCGCTGCTTTGTGCTGTTGTGTTAATTTGGTGAATCTAAACCAATAATTAACACCAATAATTACACAATCAACCCGAGTGAAGCAGCTCCCGTGTTCAACAAGGTAAAGCGACTGAATTTACCTGCAGTTTTCTTGGTATAGCACAAGATTTTCTATGACTTGTAGAATTGATTTTATCTCAGAGATCTGACGGACTGTAAGGAAAAGCATGAGAACATGCAAAGTACACCGTGCACTGACCTGACAAAATAATGTTGCTGCAGACGTTATCTACAGCTGTACATAGCTTATTTTCCTAAACCACTGCTTCTCCAAACAACATCAAAAACTGTAAGTAATTCACGGAGAAATGGCTCAAACAACAACCTAATCCTGCTCCTTTAACTAACCATACCAGGAATATCTATAATAAACAGCCAGGCTTTTAACAAGCTGATAGGTTTGAAAAGACTTTAATAAAGCAGAATATCTCAAAATAACTCCAGGTTTTTATTATTGCACAATATGTAAAATGAGTTACTTCTAATGATCAATGTGTGTTTTATTACACTGATTTTTCCCCTTAAACTCATAAACCTTCAAGAAAAAACACAAAAACCAGGTTTATGAGTTCAAGTTCAAGCTGTCACTGTTCTGTTTGGTCTTTGAGGATGTGAATAAATCCTGGATTGTAAAAGTCTGTGGGGAGGTCACCACTGGAAGGTCAGAGCACCAGTGTCTGGGGCCAAAATGGCGCCGTAGGAGAAGACACAGATGTAGGAGAAGAAGTTTGTCTCGAACCTTTCCTGTACAGGACAATTCAACGTGCCTTACAGGGAACATTAAACATTTTACAGACCGTGTAAAACGCATTAAAAAACAACACAAATAGCACAGAAACAATAAAATCAGAAGTTATGTTAAAAGAATTAAAAGCAAGATTAATTCAGAGTTACCTGGATGTGAAAGTGTGGTGACTTTCATCTCCACTGCAGGTTGTTTTACTGGTTTGCAGCAGGTACTGGTTTTACTGATAAGTCCAGAGACGCTCCATGGATCAACAACCTCATCAGAACGGAAAGCAACAAAACAAAAGTGGAAAAACTTGTTTGGAAAATAAGAAAGATTTTCACACAAGCCTTTAGGTGTTAAATGTTTTTCCACGTCTACAACGAATAACGCCGCTTTCACCACTTCACACATTAAATCTTAAAGTCTGAATGAAGAAAAGGTGAAGATGGCTGAAGGGAGGACATAATGATCTCCCAGGGTCTCTGCAGAGTCGTCAGGCTTTCACGTTATTCCACGTTATTTCAAGCTTCTTCTTCGACCTGTTAGCGAGCGCTCGCTCTCGGCTGAAGCGTGGCCGTTCTCATTGGCATCATGTGAAGAAGGAAAAATACACAGTCAAGCACTCTGCTGATGAAAACACAAACTAGAACACTTACAGACTGAGGCGGACTGTAAAACCTGGTGGAACAAGTGATTCTGGTCTTCATGGTTTATGTGTTTATGAAACACTCCTCAGAACGCTTCTATTCTGCCACATGACACCAGCTGTGTTAATTCGGTCTGACATCCTTCCTCCTGCCTCCCTGAAGTGGTTCTTTACCTCTGTGAGAGCTCTGCTGGTGCCTTATCTGTCCATCGGGTGCTGCTTCTGGACTTCTGGACCTCTGAACCTCGGGATTTCTGGATCACTGGACCTCTGGACTTCTGGATCTCTGGATCTCTGGACCTCTGGACCTCTGGACCTCTGGACCTCTGGATCTCTGGATCTCTGGACCTCAGGCCCTCTGGACTTCTGGATCTCTGGACCTCTGGATTTCTGGACCTCTGGACCTCTGGACCTCTGGACTTCTGGACTTCTGGATTTCTGGACCTCTGGACCTCTGGACCTCTGGACTTCTGGACCTCTGGACCTCTGGATCTCTGGACTTCTGGATCTCTGGACCTCTGGACCTCTGGATCTCTGGACTTCTGGACCTCTGGACCTCTGGATCTCTGGACCTCTGGACTTCTGGACCTCTGGACCTCTGGACTTCTGGATCTCTGGACTTCTGGACCTCTGGACCTCTGGATCTCTGGACTTCTGGACTTCTGGACCTCTGGACCTCTGGACCTCTGGACCTCTGGACTTCTGGACCTCTGGATCTCTGGACTTCTGGACTTCTGGACCTCTGGATCTCTGGACTTCTGGACTTCTGGACCTCTGGATCTCTGGACTTCTGGACCTCTGGACCTCTGGATCTCTGGACTTCTGGACCTCTGGATCTCTGGACCTCTGGATCTCTGGACCTCTGGATATCCGGATCTCTGGACCTCTGGACCTCTGGTCCTCAGGACCTCAGGACCTCTGGATCTCTGGATCTCTGGATCTCTGGACCTCTGGATCTCTGGATCTCTGGATCACTGGACCTCTGGACTTCTGGACCTCTGGATCTCTGGACCTCTGGACCTCTGGACCTCTGGATCTCTGGATCTCTGGACCTCAGGCCCTCTGGACTTCTGGATCTCTGGACCTCTGGATTTCTGGACCTCTGGACCTCTGGACCTCTGGACCTCTGGACTTCTGGACTTCTGGATTTCTGGACCTCTGGACCTCTGGACCTCTGGACTTCTGGACCTCTGGACCTCTGGATCTCTGGACTTCTGGACCTCTGGACCTCTGGATCTCTGGACTTCTGGATCTCTGGACCTCTGGACCTCTGGATCTCTGGACTTCTGGACCTCTGGACCTCTGGACCTCTGGACCTCAGGACCTCAGGACCTCTGGATCTCTGGACCTCTGGATCTCTGGACCTCTGGATCTCTGGATCTCTGGATCTCTGGATCTCTGGACCTCTGGACTTCTGGACCTCTAGCCCTCTGGACTTCTGGATCTCTGGACCTCTGGATTTCTGGACCTCTGGACCTCTGGACCTCTGGACTTCTGGACTTCTGGATTTCTGGACCTCTGGACCTCTGGACCTCTGGACTTCTGGATCTCTGGACCTCTGGACCTCTGGATCTCTGGACTTCTGGACCTCTGGACCTCTGGATCTCTGGACCTCTGGACTTCTGGACCTCTGGACCTCTGGATCTCTGGACCTCTGGACTTCTGGATCTCTGGACCTCTGGACCTCTGGACTTCTGGATCTCTGGACCTCTGGACCTCTGGACCTCTGGATCTCTGAACTTCTGGACCTCTGGACCTCTGGACCTCTGGACTTCTGGACCTCTGGATCTCTGGACCTCTGGACTTCTGGATCTCTGGACCTCTGGACCTCTGGACTTCTGGACCTCTGGACCTCTGGATCTCTGGACTTCTGGACCTCTGGATCTCTGGACCTCTGGATCTCTGGACCTCTGGATATCCGGATCTCTGGATCTCTGGACCTCTGGACTTCTGGATCTCTGGACCTCTGGACCTCTGGACTTCTGGACCTCTGGACCTCTGGATCTCTGGACTTCTGGACCTCTGGATCTCTGGACCTCTGGATCTCTGGACCTCAGGACCTCAGGACCTCTGGATCTCTGGACCTCTGGATCTCTGGATCTCTGGACCTCTGGACCTCTGGACTTCTGGATCTCTGGATCTCTGGATCTCTGGACCTCTGGACCTCTGGACCTCTGGATCTCTGGATCTCTGGATCTCTGGACCTCTGGACCTCTGGACCTCAGGATCTCTGGATCTCTGGACCTCTGGACCTCTGGACCTCTGGACCTCTGGATCTCTGGATCTCTGGACCTCTGGACCTCAGGACCTCAGGATCTCTGGACCTCAGGACCTCTGGATCTCTGGACCTCTGGATCTCTGGATCTCTGGATCTCTGGACCTCTGGACCTCTGGATCTCTGGATCTCTGGACCTCTGGACCTCTGGACCTCAGGACCTCAGGACCTCAGGATCTCTGGACCTCAGGACCTCAGGACCTCTGGATCTCTGGATCTCTGGACCTCTGGACCTCTGGATATCCGGATCTCTGGACCTCTGGACCTCTGGACCTCAGGACCTCTGGATCTCTGGATCTCTGGACCTCAGGACCTCTGGATCTCTGGATCTCTGGACCTCTGGACCTCAGGACCTCTGGATATCCGGATCTCTGGACCTCTGGACCTCAGGATCTCTGGATCTCTGGATCTCTGGACCTCTGGATCTCCGGATCTCCGGATCTCTGGACCTCTGGACCTCAGGACCTCAGGACCTCTGGATATCCGGATCTCTGGACCTCAGGACCTCAGGACCTCAGGATCTCTGGATCTCTGGACCTCAGGACCTCTGGATCTCTGGATCTCTGGATCTCTGGACCTCTGGATCTCCGGATCTCCGGATCTCTGGACCTCTGGACCTCTGGACCTCAGGACCTCAGGACCTCAGGACCTCTGGATATCCGGATCTCTGGACCTCTGGACCTCAGGACCTCTGGATATCCGGATCTCTGGACCTCAGGACCTCAGGACCTCAGGATCTCTGGATCTCTGGACCTCAGGACCTCTGGATCTCTGGATCTCTGGACCTCAGGACCTCAGGACCTCTGGATATCCGGATCTCTGGACCTCTGGACCTCAGGACCTCAGGACCTCAGGACCTCTGGATCTCTGGATCTCTGGACCTCCGGATCTCCGGATCTCCGGATCTCTGGACCTCTGGACCTCAGGACCTCTAGATCTCTGGATCTCTGGACCTCTGGACCACTGTCTCGTCATGGGGTGAAAGATGCAGCTTTTCCCAACATCAACAGTAAAGTCCCTCCAGGCAGAACTGAAGGGAAGCTGCCAGGTAAAAGGCGTGTTTTAAGACGGGGTCACGAGCGGCTGACGGCGGCTGACCCTGCGGTGGGACCGTGAGGCGCATGGGGGACATTGGCTGGAATTTGAGAGTCTGGCTGTGTATGTCAGCGCGAAGGAGCCCGGTGACGTTGCTGATGTAAAGTGTTTATAGGTTCTATGTGATTTAGCAAAGAGCTGATGGAGGTGCTGGAGGGAGGCTGAAGGAGGGGCTTCTGGGGGCTGAGAAACCCGCAGGGTAAACCAACCAGAAGAAGACATGGTTTAGTCTTTCTGACATTCTGCGGAGGAAAAGAGATTGGTATGATATCGTTTTGCCTTTCTTCATATTTCTTGGATTTACTTGTGAGGGTTCTCCTTGTTCTTCAGTTTTCTACTTTTTGTGGTGAAATGTGTGATTTTGTGGTGAACCTCAACACTAGACCAGTTATTAAGCCCCAGTACGGTACTGGCATGTCCTTTTGCATTACATTACATTATGTGAAACCTCTGCTGTGGACACATCCACTCCTGCCAGGCTTCACCACAGCCACTCTACTGATTATTGAACATCCACACCTGGACAATTCGTCCTTCAGAGTCCTCAGACATTTGATGATAAGCTCTTTATTATTCATCAAGCTGGTTTCCGGAGCCGTTTTTACCTCCAAGCCATCCACTTCACTTGCCTCGAGTAATAAACATCACCAACAAGAGTAAACACCCAATCCCCCCCTCACAGCACCGTCCTGCTTCCTTTGTCTCTTTAAGGCATCTTACCCTCATGTCAGCACTGTGCTCTCTTAGTAAAAACCTTATGCAGCTCCATATGTTTACATAACAGGAACAGGATGTGTAATAAATCCACTTCACTGTAAATTAACTGTTGTATAGAAATCAGTCTGACCTGCTACGCATTGAGCAGACATGAAGGTGATGCTTTGGATGCTGAGAGAGAACCTTTCTGCCCAATGTGCTCATTTATCGTGACAATAAGAGAGTCTAATCAGTCTAATCAGTTTCTTATTAATAAATGAGTGATAAGGTGTTCGTCAGAGTTTGAGCGTTTGAGATGCAAGAGTTATGAATTCATTTCTTCCCCAACAACAACAAAGCCTGAAAAGAGAAAACGCCGGGTCCCTTCCAACCCAGACCGTTCAGCTGGTGGGAATACAAGGCCCTGCATGACCAGGGATACAAGGCTTTGTATTGTATATAAGTATGAAATCCAGTCTAATGCCACAGTCTGAAGTCAGGTCATTCATCTCTTCTTGCTCTCTTTTCATAGATGTGGAGAGGAGAAAGCAGTGGATGGGACAGAACGGGTGCAAGCAATCCCGATCCTGTTGACAGACTGGTTCTGGCTACAGTTTAGTCCATAAGAGGGTCGCTGCGGTGAGTTCAGGGACCAGCCACTCAGGAAAAATGAAGGTAACATGAGAAATCTGGCCATGAAAGAGGAAGTCATCGGCAGGTGGGGAAGGGATGGGCTGCTGAGCGTGAGGATATCCATCCTATGCTTTGTTTTTGACAAGATCCGTCTGAGGTAATACGTGCACGTGTTCCATCTGGCTGAGGAGGGGCACCAGTATGATGTATGGAGCTGTTCGCCGAGGCTAAGCAAAGAAGAATGGAGCCTTGCATCACTTAGCATCCCATTGGCAGACACAGCTCTACCATTACACATCCCAGAAGTATCAGGCACACCCTTGCCTGAGTAATTTAGCCATCTGTTGACAATGTTTACACGGCGGGTGATTTGTCATCACAAACAGCAGGGCAAAAATTAACAAGCTTATTTATGATCTGAGCTCCATTTGCACAATGAAAACGCCATTGGTCATGTAAAGCAGTCAGAATGCAGCTGGCGAGGCAGCAGCAGATGCATTACAACTCTCCCACCTACGCCAGTATCTTTTACCTGTAGACATTTCCAAGCATGGAAAACATGATATACAACAGGATATATTAGTTTCAGGAATGCAGTCTGACTTTTCCATCTGCAGCATCTCAGCACCCAGAATGAAAGTCCTGGGAACAAGATGCAGTTTGCACTTTGCCAAAGAAATGTAGTTGAGAAAAGGTCAAACAACAAATTGAAATCGTGGCCCAATATTAAACATAAGGTGAGAAGTGGGGTGTGGAATGGTTATTAAAAAGAAACAAGCAGAAAAATGAAGAGGAAAGACCACGCACCGGGTGTCTCAGTGGACATTTGAAAACCCACGGAGTGTTTTGTAAAAATGGAATTGCTCTCAAATGGTCCATTCCTGACAGAAAAAAATCTAATCTTGTATGTATAACTTTGAAAAGGTCAGGAGAAGAGCAGACAGGCATGAGATAACTTGTGAACCATCAAGAGACACGAGCTGTGGAAAGATCAGAAAAAGAAGAGGCGAGGCATGCTCTTCTGATGCTTGGATATTCTCTTAACAACGTCAACCGCCTGGAGACACCATTATACTGTGTGTGTTCCGATGTGTGCTCGTAGATTTGCCTATGTAACGGCATGCACACGACTCCGCTGTCACGCATGAAGGAAAAAACAGATTAATCAAAATGAGGGAAGTGAAATTCATTCAATGAAAAAGAAATGTGTTTGAATCATTTTTAACTCACACACAAACACACACACACACACATCTCTGAAATCTACTACTCTAATATACTTTACCTCTTCTTTACGTTATGATCAGCTCACACACATTTCTGGAACGTCCCGCATGCAGTGTTGCTTTGACAGACTGGACAGATAAAGGGTGTCTTGTATGTGCGTGCAGGGCGTTTTACTACGACGTTCGTGGGACTTTTCATCTGTTAATATGTGAGATTTGGTTCATGTTTGATTTTCTGTTTAAACATGCATTCTGTCCTACATAGCGCCTCATAATTCATAGTGTCACACTCATCATCTGTAGTGCATAATTCAGCTAAGAAACCTGAAAAATAAGCTTTTGTTTTCCTGTTTGAACCTGACTGGTGCAGCCCAGCTCCACCCCGGAGCCTGGACCCTTTAGGGTCAGATGGGCAAGACCTAGAATGTCTATAGATCTAGTTGGAGTGGATTCTTCTGGTACGCTTCCCAAACAAGTGTGAACCAGCCAGACCCAGACCGTACTAAACTGGACCTCCTGGTGGAAACGGGACTTACGTAGAAGGACTTTACCAAACATGTCGGAGTCCGTCAGACTTGCCAGGAGTTGTTCTACGTATTCAGTGGAATCAGATATTGTTCCACACTAATTCTACACTGACTTCAGGATCCTCCGGCTGACATTACTGCTCATGTGAATTATAATCTTACTGTATGCTTAGCCTTCGCCAGCAGTCTCAATCAGGATTACACATGTCCTGTGGTCTTCAGCATGAATTTGATTGGTTTCTGCCATCTTTAATACTATGGCTCTGAATATGGAGCTGCTTCTCACCGGCACCTTTTCCTCAGTTGGGCTGTCACTGAGTGGAGAATATGGATTTGAATCATGGACAGGTGGTAAAACCACAGGCTTGACTTCAGGGTTATGCCTCCACCGGACCACCATCCCTCCCACCTGGGGTCCATGTGGGTTCTGCTGGAGGAGAGTTAATAGAATTAGCCAGGTAGCTCTGAGTTGTTTACAACGGTGCCGAGCAGGAGGCCTCTCCCCAAAGCTGAAAAAAACAATGTCATAAAGACAGTGTAGTTAAACATCTAAGACAGATCATGTAAAACAGGAGCAGAAAGCAATTCACATTCCAAACAAGAAACAGCGGAAACAGCTGTTAGAAGGATCTTAGCCTTATTTTTCCTGAACCTCCAACGCCGCCATGCTCACCTTATTCTGAAAAGCAGTCGGCAGCTAAGCCTGCAACACCAGAGGAAACATGCTACATATTTCACATTTTAAAATCCAGCAGCACTTCATATCCTGGGTACGAGAGCAGGTAGATTGTTACAATCAAATAGAGTCTGTGGATTTAACATCCACCGTTTAGCTTAGGTTTCTAACCATTACATGGTATTAGCTATTAGCTGGAGGTGATCCCCACAAACACTGTATACAACCATTTACTCTAACATCTGCAGAAATTTTAGTGTTGTAGTCATAAACTACCGCAATATGAAACAAAACTTTATCTGCTAACTGACATTTCAGTAGAAGTACAAAGTATTTATTCATGAATACTGGGTTGATTAGCTGAACAGGAAACAAAGTGTCCTTCAAATGCATTATGAAGCAGCCAAGCAACCTTTAGAATGCTGTATAGCACTTTGTATACATGGCTTTCTGGTTGCACAGACATTGATTATCTGTGGCTTGGCAAGCAGAATGAGTTTTCATTACAGTAAGCTTAAAGGCATTAGTTACAGCTTCAGTGTCATCTGGTCTGCAATGCAAAGGAAACCTTTCTTGAATAGTCATCAAAAAGAAGGTATAAAAAGATCAACTGTAAGCTTCATAGGTCAGCTGCTTGAGGAGGGCATGGGTTCCAAATCCCCATTGCTTTCAGAAAGCATTAAGTAAAGCAGGCTGTTTGTTTTTGGTTTATAATAAAGTGGGGCTCAGTGTTATCTGGCCCTGACTAATGCACAACTTTGCATTCTGCTCACCATCTACAAAGGACTGCTGAATATTCCTCTATGGCAGGATTTGGCACACTTGTCTTTACAGTTGTAAAATTTATTTCTGTCACATCGTGGAAATCGTTTGCAGATAAACCCAAGCAAATAGGAGTCAGCTTGATGAAAGCAAAGCATATCTGCCAGGGAGGTTCTGCCTTTCATCGCTTTGAATCTCAGTGAAAAGATAAGTCTTCTTTTTAGTAGCGGGGATAAGCTGTGAAGTGGGCTTTTCATCATTCTTTACTGCCACCAAAGAGACCCAGAAGTAGGCCTCAGCTTTCAAAAAGCCTATGTTTTTTAGGAAGTTAGGACTAACGTCACATCCATGCTCCTCTAGACAGACTCTACTGGACACAAAGTCAGCTCTTCTCTCACAGAACAAATAACATCCTCAGAAAGTTGAACAAGCCTTAAATTGTGGATTTTTCAAGTGCAGCTCTACCATGTATGGATCTCTTGTTTGGACCTCTTGTTTGTCTGAATATTTCTAATTGCATGTTAAATGAACATTTTCCTCATAAAAGTCTGTTAAAGTCTGCAGCTTTTCTCTGTCTTACCCTCTTTCCCCTCATGTCTTCCACAAACTTTCTGAGTTGTGGCTGCTGGCGGTGGTGTGATGGCAGAATGTGTTCATCTCTGAATTAGCATCCTCGGCTGTGTTGGTGACAGTTGGTAGAACTGACGTAGCAACTGCTTAGTGGTGGGTTACTAAATCCCTCCAGTTAGGTAGGGGTCACTATCACAAGTCTTGTAGCAGTAAAAACAGATTAACTGTCTGGATGGATGGATCAAACTGGCTGTTTGTCCAAAATGCCCTGCAGTTTCCTCCTCCTCTGCTGCCCCATCACAGGGCTAAAAGGGCCCAGCACTGAACTGGCTTGTTTTACCAGTTTGTCCAGACGTCAACAGTTCTTGTCCGTAGTGCTGCTCCCCCAGCAGACAACAGAAAGTACACTTGCAATAACAGTGTAATGGAACATCTGCAGCACAGTAATGCAGACTCTGGAGGACCTGAGCTGCCTCAGGAAGACTTCCCCATCCTGTATGCTGTGTCTGTGTTGGAAGACTCCTCCAGCTTCTGATCTAGAACTACCACCATGTATTTATAGGACTCCACAATCCCTACCTCCACAGTCCCTACCTCCTCCCCATCAATGCAGACTGGCTGGTTAGGTGTTTTACATCTCCTGAAATCCACCAGCAGCTCCTAGAGAAGATGATTCTTTTTACTCCAGTCTGAGAGACTTCACAAGGTCTCTGTGTTTCTCTTGCTGTCAACACATGCCACAACCTCTGTATCATCTGAAAACATCTGTTTGCAGCAGGACTGAGTTGTATCTAAAGTCTTATGTGTTTAGTGTGAAAAGAAAGAGAACTAAAAGAGTCCCCTGTGGAGTCCCAGTGCTTCATTCCAGTGCCTTAGAATCTCTCCACCTGGACGTACTGAGGTCCGGATGTCAGATAATTCATAATCCAGGGTGTCAGGGTGGGGGCCACCCCCATACTGGTATGGTAGGCAAACTGAAGGGGGTCTAGATCCTCAGCAACAGCAATTTATGCGATGGACAAGGAGCCTCTCCAAGGTCTTCACTAAGGGAGATGTTACTCAGCTCCAGTGGTTGCCTTGTTATAGGAACCAGCGTGAGACAGAAGGTCTTCCACAGCACGGGACGTTTTCCACCTGAATGTTCACACTGAAGAGTCTCTGAAGAGGGACTGCAGTTGTCCTGCATGGTCCTTCAGAAGCTTTGGACATACTTTCCTGTCCGAAGTGTCCTGAGCTCAGCTCCCACTTCTTCTGTCGTTACAGACGAGTGGAACAGCTCTGGATGTAGGGTGTACATGTGTGTGTGTGTGTGTGTGTGTGTGTGTGTGTCACTAACATCTCTCTCTGAGGTGTGGCTGGGCGTGGCTTCATGGAAATCACACATGGAGGCAACCTTAGGACCCAAGCTGTGGGCATTTGTTTACTAGTTACCTGTTTGGGCTGAGCGAAGGAGGTTGAACCAAGAAGTTAGAAACAAGGAGTCAGAACCAAGGAGTTAGAACCAAGGAGTTAGAACCAAGGAGTCAGAACCAAGGAGTCAGAACCAAGGAGTCAGAACCAAGGAGTTAGAACCAAGGAGTCAGAACCAAGGAGTCAGAACCAAGGAGTCAGAACCAAGGAGTCAGAACCAAGGAGTTAGAACCAAGGAGTCAGAACCAAGGAGTCAGAACCAAGGAGTTAGAACCAAGGAGTCAGAACCAAGGAGTTAGAACCAAGGAGTTAGAACCAAGGAGTCAGAACCAAGGAGTCAGAACCAAGGAGTTAGAACCAAGGAGTCAGAACCAAGGAGTTAGAACCAAGGAGTCAGAACCAAGGAGTTAGAACCAAGGAGTCAGAACCAAGGAGTCAGAACCAAGGAGTCAGAACCAAGGAGTTAGAACCAAGGAGTCAGAAACAAGGAGTCAGAACCAAGGAGTCAGAACCAAGGAGTTAGAACCAAGGAGTCAGAACCAAGGAGTTAGAACCAAGGAGTCAGAACCAAGGAGTTAGAACCAAGGAGTTAGAACCAAGGAGTCAGAACCAAGGAGTCAGAACCAAGGAGTTAGAACCAAGGAGTCAGAACCAAGGAGTTAGAACCAAGGAGTCAGAACCAAGGAGTCAGAACCAAGGAGTCAGAACCAAGGAGTTAGAACCAAGGAGTCAGAACCAAGGAGTTAGAACCAAGGAGTTAGAACCAAGGAGTCAGAACCAAGGAGTTAGAACCAAGGAGTCAGAAACAAGGAGTCAGAACCAAGGAGTCAGAACCAAGGAGTTAGAACCAAGGAGTTAGAACCAAGGGGTTAGAACCAAGGAGTTAGAACCAAGGAGTCAGAACCAAGGAGTTTGAACCAAGGAGTCAGAACCAAGGAGTTAGAACCAAGGAGTTAGAACCAAGGAGTCAGAACCAAGGAGGCAGAACCAAGGAGTTAGAACCAAGGAGGAGCGACTGGGCTTTTTGATTGGTTTGTTATCTTTGGATGGATGTTCTATGTTTCTGTTATGTATCTAGTTTAGTAAGTCACAATGAATGTGGGTATGTAAATACTTTCTGGGGAATTGCGTTGTAAATACTTACTTATGTGTAATTTTTAATGATTGGGAACTCTAGTTTTTACAATGGTTTGACCTTTATCTAAAGACTGTTTGGTGAAGAGAGAGGCCCGTCGGTCTTGGATGCTGTAAAGTCCAAATCTTGTGATGCCTGCTGCTATTAGTGAGCATTCTGTTATTGTCATTCATGTG
Organism: Telmatherina bonti; assembly: GCF_933228915.1. Classification (NCBI taxonomy): domain Eukaryota; kingdom Metazoa; phylum Chordata; class Actinopteri; order Atheriniformes; family Telmatherinidae; genus Telmatherina; species Telmatherina bonti. Next base: position 36,036,320 of record NC_136618.1, read on the forward strand.
CCATGCTTCACCCTGCCATTGACTGTTTTGAGGTTTTTTGGTGTTGGGCTGAACAACCACAGAGACAGAGGGAGCAGCAGTCACAGACCTGGACTTGCAGAGAGCAGATACATTTACATTTTGTTTGTACATGATGACATAAAATTGAAATAATCCAGTCTTTAACTTGGTGGGGTCAACGTGTCGGTGCCGTTGTGAAAACAGTCTCAGCGTGAGCTGCTCACGTGGGATCTAATAAACATGCAGAATAGTCTACAGGTTTATATTCCAATATCATTATGTCACGGCACATGTGCATACTCTGCAATAAGTCTGATATTCACCATTATTTCACCATGATTATTACAAATTTTCTGTTGACTTCCAGGTATCTGATTTGATGGTCATGTAAACAGGCTTGTTAATGGACTTTTTAACTGAAACAACCGTTCTGCCGGGCGCAGCTACCTTCCATCCCCAACCTGATCACATCTACAACCTGCACACAGCTTTTTGTTTACAGTCTGTTAAAAGATTCATAACGGGCAAGAAAAACAACTTGGCTTTGTCAACTATCGTCCTCTTGATGAGAAAAATATCATCAGTGCTTCTCCCACAACAATAAATGCAACATGCTGCTCTGACATAAACAGCTATAATCTACACCCGCCCTGATGGTATGTGTGTGTTTGCTGTGGGATATTGAATTCCAGTTGTACAGTTCAACGTTTGCAACTGTGTAATGTGTAGACCAGCCATACTCCTGGCCCCCAGGCCAAATCCTGCCCATTAGGGACTGACTGGCCCATACTCCTTCATATACTTCAATATTTTACGAAAAAAAATTTTTTTGATCATGTCAACATTGAATCGTTGGTCCGAACTTCCACAAAGGGAAGTGGAAGTAGGAGGAGTCCTCCTGGTTGTTTGCCCCTTATGCCTGGGGCTCTTCTTGACTTTTGAGTTGAATAAATGGCCACAGCACCACACTGCTTTTACATGTCAGGATGAACTGTCTCTGTTGGTCGGATAGAATGAATCACTATAAATATCAAACAAAATGATTTGTAAATATTGTGGGCCACTGTTCAACCTGAAGCAGATCACAAATAGCTGACAGAAGCCGAGGATACACCCCACATCCACCTTAGACACACCATGAGGATCCAGAAAGACGTGAACTCCAACATAGTTTATGATAAGAAGAGAATACTTGAGGTTGTTTGTAGATATAAAAAACTCAAAACATAAAACAGGATCATGTGATTGGCTTGTATTCTACTTGTTTTGTCTCAGTAACGTGACAGACATCTTTGTAATCTGCAGGGTCTCTGCTTTCATACAACACCTTGTTACAAAACTGGCTCAGGAAGGGAGGACTTGCACATAACTCAGCCAGCGGCGTTTTGAGGTGGAGGAATGAACAGAAGCAGTGAAGTGGACACTCATGTTTGGTTACAAGATTTGGACTGTGTTTTATGTGGGTTGCAATGCCTAAAAGTGCCTTCTAGCTGAGTTCCTTGTATTTGTGATATGTTACATGTTATGCAATATTTTATGCTACATGTTACGGTGCTTCATTGCCATCCTGCAAGCATCCCAAGCTGCCCCTGTGAAGGGGTCTCTTGTCAACAAGGGGTTAAATACCGGATTGTACAACATACTCAGCATAGTGATATACTGGTGTATTCTGTCTACCTTGGAAGTCAGCGTTGGGAACCAGGAGTCAGAAAACAAGCTTAATGATCTGCAAACAGGAAAACTATTCTAGTCATACGAGCAATGACACAGTTTGCTCTCATTGCAGCAGTCTGCACGTTGTGTGTGTGTGTGTGTGTGTGTGTGTGTGTGAGAGAGAGAGTGATGAAATGAGACATAAAGTGACAGAGCTGATGATCATGTTCGCCATGCAGCCATGTTTGGTTTTGGAGTCCAGTTTTCTGAGAAAGTTCTGACTTTAAGTCAGAAATCAAACGTTTCTTTTCTCTGACCGAACACCTCTTAACTTCTGACTTTAAGCTCGGTGGGTCACAAATCCTTATTCCTCATGAGGTTCAGTCTGAGGGGCATTTCCAGTCAAACAGGAGCTGGGAGGTTATTACCTGTTTTTTTACCCAACATGTCTGCTAGTCAAGCAACTTCATGACCGTTTTATTCCTCACTGAAACGTCTTCATATACGCTGCTCCAAAGATTTAGGGTGAATTACTCAAAAAGTCCTCATTTTTCTTCCGGTTCGCTCTTTTCTTGGAACTGTCCTGAGTACGTGATGAGGAAAGATGGTGGGATGAGTTTGTGGTGAGTCTGGCCTACGCTCACACTACACTCTGATGTGGCGAACGTTGCAGCTTTTCAAAAAACATCTAAATAGTTTTGTTTATGCTGAGATCCAGTCAGTAAAAACATCTTTATAATCTAATTTTATAGCTTAGTACTATAACAGCTTAATGGTTTCCAGTCAGTAGCAGACGAGACGTGTGCTGGTGGAAACACGTCTGGTGTGTATTTATATGAGAACAAAGGAAATATTCCTTGATGTCACGCTGAACTGGGACACTGACACCATTAAAGTCCCTTTTTCCAGAAGACAACGGGACATTCAAACAGGCGAGAGAGATTATTAGACCAGGGTTGGGATCTACAAAGAGCTTTGACAATGACACAGATGTCCGCTGAATCCATCATCAGGAAGACAACCTGAGACGTTCCAGCCAACAGTCTGGCAACGCAGCACGTTTCCTGGAAAACTTACCACCTGCTGGAATCATTAGATGTCCACATCTGGAATAATAGCTCAAATCATTCAACAAGAGCTTTTTTATTATTTACAAACATGTCTTAAACACCTTAAACCCTTTAAATGCCAGCCTGATGTCCTGACGTCTGTTGGTTTAATGAGATTTTGTCCAGTAAATAGATTTTGGGTGGTTGGGAGAAATCTGTTGTGGAGGTTAAAGATTAACCAAAGCATTGACTCAGATGGATCTTTTGTGTAAAGTCAAATAAAAACTTCTCCCATCGACGGCTAACCCAACCTCCATCCTGCATCCTACCTGACCTGTTAGCTCTCTCCAGCCAGCAGAAGACCATCTCACCATGATACATGATGTCACTGTGTCCTCGAACACGTCCGGGATGCCGAGTTTTAAAGTCAGAAAGTTACAGAAAGTCTTTCAGGACAAAAGTGTTGACTTTATAAAAGCTGAGCATGTTTCCAGGCGTTGCCGTGTTGGGGGACGTTCTGATCGGTCTTATGTGGTTAAATTATTGCACTGCTTTGGGAACGGCGTTATCAAGCAAAGATAGTGTGTTTACACTCTACCATAAGTTAGAGTAAAGTAGTAATAAAGTACAAGCTAGTATCTGGCAATTAATGTAATGATGCTGACGTTCTGGTAGATTTGAAGCGTTCTGAAAGTCGTAGCACCATTCGCATGGTTTCAATGTGAATCCATCCCATTCCTGAGAAAAGTTCAGCTGAATTCTGTCTTAAACTGCCCGGAGTGCCTCTCGATGGCGTGGCCTACCTAAGAGCTTTGAGAAGCTATAAGTTGTCAAAACGTGAGAGATGGACTCATGCTTGCAGATCTCAGAATAAACTTGGACTTTTATCTCCATCTCAAATGTCTGAGTGTGTAATTCTGTCAGCATAAAGAGGCTGGTTTTATTCTGGGACGCTCCTGTTCCAGATTAACCATCAGTTTTTACCAATGATTAAAGGATGGTGACTGAAACAAGTTCAGCCCTTTTCACAATGCTGGAACAGACTCTGGGAACTAACTCCATCTTTAAACTTCAGCCAGAATATTTACAGGTGAGTTTCCGTCACACTTCTGCCAACAATCAGAGTGTTCAGATACTCAGGCTGGTGGAACATCGGAGGGGATGTTAGCGGCCTTTACCACATCGTTCAGCAGCATGTACATCTCTACGATGTTGCCTGACGGGTGGAATAACTTACAGACTCTTGGAGAACTGGATGACTTTACCTTTTGGTAAATACAAAAGAACACGATGAACGCTGATCTCTGCATCGATCCTCACAAAGCCTGCAGGCGTTCTGGAAAGACGTAGGAGATGGACAGCTTTGTCTCGTGCTTCTCTATTGATAAAAGGCTCGGTTTCCCTTCTCCAGGTCAGACGGATAACTTGAAATGTAGCGATGCAGCTTCAGAACCATAGCGAGGGCCCACATCTGGTCCATTTCCAGTCTCTGCAGACTGGATGGACTCAGTCAGAACTTTGGTTGGGATCAGTCAGAACGACCCAGATCGGACTGTTTCTGATGCCACCAGGCCATGTGGACTCCAACGGGTTAGTCAGGGTGCGGTAACCCGCCCCACTGCTAACCAGTACAGCCCACTGCAGGGCGATGGATCTCCTGAATGGCGTCTGACGTGTTGGCAGGTGTGTGAACGCTTCTTGATGAGGAAAAGGTTATGGAGAACTCCAGCAGTGTGGAACCATCCTGATCCCACCCATCATGGCGCTGCATCCAACCATGCCTCCGTAGCGATGCTGCAGCACGATGTCTCAGCTCACTATGACCTGACCGCCGCCACACGCTGCTCTACAGACGCCGTAAACCACGGCGCCGGTGGCTCCATGTCCACAAGCACCAGCGGTGCGTGGCATCACGGAGCATGCTGTTCACACTGCGGTCTACGACGAGCTGCGACACACCAGCAGAAAGAAGCTTTTACTGGATGGCGTTTTGGAGAGTGATGTTCTCCTCGTGTTTGTGGGTCCTGGTACTCCCAGTGTGTGAGCACAAATAGATGGTCGTCTCTACTCTTTAAATGCTGCTGTCCTTTGTGTGCAAACATCAGTCGTCTGCCAGCCTGAAGGCTGAATCATGTGATTTGTGTTAATAATAATAATATTATTAACACTCAAAAACATCACAAGTAGAGAGAAACGTTGTTTCAGGAGAATGACCACAAATAGACACAAAAGTTAGAAGAAAGAAACAAAACAACCATAAAGAGGAAGATCAAAGCAGAGCTGCATCTTCATGTTGGCCGTAATATTTTGCATCGCTGACATTAGTTAGACTGAAAGTCATATTCATTTTCTTTCCATATCAAAGCCTTTTACTTTTTCATTTTTGCTTTAAAGCTTTCTGATTGCCTGGAATATGCTTACATCCCAGGAAAACACAAGATCAAGGTCCAAAGTCAAATTAAAAAGATTCATTAATTAAGAAACTTCTCATCCACACTGTTTTATTCATCAAAGACGGGTGTTGAGTTTGATCACGCAGCTCCTACTGATGTCGAGACCTCACCTGCTAGTTGCTCTTACAGGGAATCACTTTGGGGCAATCCATGTTTCCTTCATCGCCGAAGACGAGCATCTCCTCATTCATGCAGATTTCAGCAGCCCTGGATGGAGAGAGGCAGAGTTAAAGCTCTGCTCTTCATTGATTCATGCAAATGACTGTCAGATAATCTGCAGAGTCAGATCCTGATATTTAAGCCTCTTGACAGAATGTCACACTTTATCTGCAACAGTTTTATTAACTGCTGTTCACTCAGCTGCATCCTTCCTCTGTTTTCCTTTCTGTCTGGAGGAGCTGGTGTGACTGGAGCAGAGATGGCGCTGTGAGTGGATCCAGGGGGAATTTAATTAGCCAGGAAAGATTTAAAAAAAAAAAAAAAAAAAAAAGATTACAAACATGTTTAAATTGAGCCAAAAACAACATTAAAAGTTGATGAGGAATTCCTGCTTGTAAACTGTCTGAGCTGCATATTTTAACACCTTCACTGCTGCTTTCTACTGAGCCAGAATCAGCAGGAAAGTCGCCACGATGTTCCAGCTTTTATTTAGGCGGTATCTGAGCTTATAGAAACACACACACACACCACCTGGACAACAGAGAACACCATCACAGTGTCGAGGACGTCCATGGAGGTGGAAATGTAGAAGAGTTCATGTGTTCAGTAAGCGGCATGCCTAAAGCTTTATTTTGAAAAGGCCAGACAGGAAGTGTGCACCGTGTTGTTGGTGAGAGTTTGACGGTGCTGACTGATCATAAAGATGGTTTCTGTTCTGCAGAACTTCTTCCTGTTCTTGTTTTATAAATGTTATAAAAGTATGAATGCATGAAGAGAAAGCAGCTCTGTGGAGGTGATTTTAACGCCTCTCTCGACAGCTTTATATTTTATTTATGACACGATTTATTTACATGAAATGATATATTTACATGTTCTGAAAAGGTCTGATAAATTCTTCAGGCTTATTTTAAGGAGAATGATGAGTAATATTGTCTCTGGCAGGTTTTCACAAATACTTTTTGAAGGCGACATATTTTATGTTTAGTTATTGACAAGTCAACAAATCCTCTCCAGTATTTCCAGTCATCTCTGATGAATAGTATTTTAGATATTAAGTTTAAAACCTTGGCAAGGTTAGCACCACACACACACACACACAGACGTATGAGCTGTGTGTGTCAGACTGAGTGGATTGGTGCATGTCTACATGTATGAAGATACACATGGTGGTACATAGATGTATGTAGGTATGGAGATAAATCTAAATCTAAAGATCTGTTGTTTTGGCTGTAAAGATGTTGCCAGACCATGAACCTGGACCATGAGGCTCCAAACATGCTGTGGAGAACCATGAATATATAAAACTAGGACCAGCAGCTTCCACCTCCTGATGAAGAAGATGGATCAGACTAGAGTTACAACAGAACCAGCGAGGGGGTGGAAGGAGACCAGCGCCAAACGCCTGCTGCACAATGACAGATGAAGGGCTGTGATCAAGACACTTCAGACAATAACTCCTAAAGGTTTGCAAACATGAATTGTGCAGGAGCAGGAATAACTAGGAAAGCGCCTGAAGGAGGACGTGTCGGCATGGAAACAGCTTCTGTTTGTCTGAACGGCCGCTACAGCTCTGCCAAGCGTCGCGTTTAGAATGACGCGCTCTGTTTATCACATGCAAACAGGACAACCTTCACCAACCTTTGTCATTAATAAATCTTGATGGACACGGTGTGGACGTGTTCCTCTGCAGAATGATGGACAGGAACATCGGCCTCCCAGCTGGCGTCTCCTCCTGGACACGCTGCTCTGCTGGGACTGAACCTGGAGCGTGGGTCGGACGCCGCCTCCATCGGCAGATGTTCCCTCCTCTCTCCCGGCCTGCCAGTCATTCTGACGAGGATCAGAGGAAAGTCGGTCCAGCCACACGGCTGCAGGGCACATTTGTTTGTTTGTTTGTTTGTTTGTTTGTTTTTGGGAATAAATTCTAAATGCCAGCCGAGGCGGAAGCAGATGCCTGATGCTGTCTGTCAGAATCTGTTTTAGCTGCAAAGACGTGATAATGCTCGCTTTCATGTGTCAGTCACAACAAGCAGCCAGAAGATAAAACTAAAGAGTCTACACATAAACTCATTCCACACGTTGTCCAATCAGGGAGAAGCAAAGTTCATGAGGGAAATGTTGGAACGGATGTTGGAAAATTGTTGGAAATGTTGGAAAATTCCAGTTTTTAGGTTTACATGTACACACGTGTCACCAATCATTAAAGAAAAGGACAGAAGTGTACTTTTTATTCATGTGTGTCGTCAGAAGTATACGTAGTAAATATTCTCCATACAGTCGTACCATTCAGTTAAATATCGTGCAAAGTGCTGAAATGTTCCACATTTTAACTTCATGAATGGTGAGAGTCTTGTTACCGATGTCCAGAGTGTGTGAGGATCACACACTCTGGACTGAGAGGATCCAACCGGGTCCGGCTGCTGACGACAGGAGGGTGAACTGGCACGCAGGGAGAAGCCAACTCCAGGGAGAAAAGGAGTTCCTCTCACCCGGGATTATTGAGGGGTTTGTCCAGTATCCATAATCCAGTCCAAGGTCCCAGGTCCGAACACCGAGACGAGGGAAACGCTGGTTCTCAGGAGGAGAAACAGGGCAGGAATACAGCGTGTTCTAGAGCGTTACTGAAGGCTGGAAACAAACAGATAATCTGGCGACCAACAATCCTGGGCTTGCTGCTGAAGGAGAGGGAGGCACAGGAGGATGCCTTCAGGGACAGCTGGGAAAAATCCTATTTCAGATGCACAGGTGTGTCCAGTAGCAGTTCTCCTGCAGACTGAGTTCTGGATCGGTTCTGCTCAGGTCATCGGTTCACCAGCATCATGGCGGCGCTACGTTGAGCTCACAAAAATCCAGATGAAACAGGAGAGACAGCGGCTCGGTCTGCAGCAGGAACAGGTTCATTCAACCCGCTGAGAAATGAGCAAATCCTCCATCAGCAGGTCCAGCGTTCATCACAGTAAGTCTGCACGTGACTCATCAGCTGCATGTCGTCTCCGTTTGTTACGGCAAGTCTGGCAACATGCGGACGGAGTCCTCTGCCTGTGGGACTCGCCAGACCCTCTCCAGTCCCCCACTGTCCCAGACAACCAACCAACTTCCTCGTGTAAATGTCCAGGTTACTTTCTGCTGGTCCAGTTGGGAACAGTTTCTAGACATGCAGGATCATTAGCACACCTTGCTTCAACGAACCGGAAGGAATTATTCAGGAAACTCACCGGAAGTTGGATTTTTCCAGCATCCTCGCATGTTTTGTCCTTGAGAAAAACCAGAGAGTCTAAATGAATAAATAAATCATGAATAAAGGAAGGTTTCACTCTGAGAGATGCTAAACGTCTTTCTCATCAAAACAGCAGCTAGAATGAAGAAAGCATTTCTGTTTGCATGAAGGTTGATGTGATGCTGTGCTGGAAGCAGCGACTTGCTGTTCGCGGCAGCAGGGCTGCTCCTCACCATGGCTTATCTGCGTCCTAATTGTTGTGGGATTTGCTGAAACAGGCAAAGAGCGAAGATAAAACTGATGTTCTAACTAGGAAAGCAGCTTGTTTCTGTCTCACATCATCCAGCCTGAGTCTCTGCTGTGTCTTACAGCAACTAGTGACGATGAAGGAATTCCCAGCAGGAGGTGAGGGAAACGCTGCCGTTACACTTCAGCAGTCGGATGATTCCAAGCATGTAATGAAAGGCTGCAGCTCTGCAGGCTGATGGAGGAAGCTGACCGCATCAGGCTGTCTGATCAGACCCAGCTCTATTCACGCTGCTGTACTCAGGCCTCCAACATGGAGAGCAGCAGCTGAGGGAAGGGAGACTTCGTCCTATTTTATCTCATTTCCTACATCACTGAATGATTCTGTAAATATGTATTGATCAAGAGATTAATGTACTTTATTAGTAGTTTTTAGAGCATGCAAAGTACTGCGTAACATCTCAGTGTACACACTGAAAGCCTTAAAGCCAGACGTCCGCACCACCAGCTGATCTCTCAGAACGCAAACACAACTATTTAACTAAACTTGGAGTGGTACTTCCTCTCTTTAAATCCAGAGAAATAAAATAAATAAAGGTTTTAGGAAGTAATGAGTCCAGCAAAGGAAATATTTACAGATTCCACATCTTCCACTCCTTTAGGATAAAAACTGCTGAGAAACGGCAAGTTGGTTCCAGTTTAAACATGAAAAATGCTGTCCGTCCGTCTCTCCGTCCATCTGTCCGTCCGTCTCTCCATCCATCCGTCTCTCCATCCATCCGTCCGTCTCTCTCTCCGTTCGTCCTTCTGTCTCTCTGTGTCTCTCTCCGTCCATCCGTTTCTCTCTCCGTCTGTCCGTCCGTCTCTCTCTCCGTCTGTCCGTTTCTCTCTCCGTCTGTCTCTCCCTCTGTCTGTCTCTCTCTCTGTCTGTCCGTCTCTCTCTCCATCCATCCATCCGTCTGTCTGTCCGTCTCTCCGTCTGTCTCTCCGTTCGTCCTTCTGTCTCTCTGTGTCTCTCTCTCTCCGTCTGTCCGTCTCTCTCTAGGTTCGTCCTTCTGTCCGTCTGTGTCTCTCTCCGTCTGTCTGTCCGTCTCTCCGTCCATCTGTCCGTCCGTCTCTCCGTCCGTCCGATGTCGATGTCGGGATGAAGAGATAACACAAGGATCATTTCACCACTAAGTCTTCTTTTACCACCCACCCGTCCCAGTGTGTATAGATCTACCATGTTACGCTGCAGCTGGTTTTACCCCCCCTCCCCTCCAGTAGAGAGGACTCCCATCTTCTGAGTTCCTCAGACGTTCCTCTAAACTGTTGCTGACATGATAGTTAATCAGACAACGCTCCTGCCTTCAGACGTGTCAGCAGAGCAGAGCTGCACCTCCTACAGGGGAACATGGAGATCAGGGAGCAGAAAGACGGTTCCAGAAGCCGGCTGGAGTGGAAACGGACGTATCTTCACATCTGAAGGTGATCCTCAGTCAGGTAAAGAAGAAAAATGGGAACTTACTGGAATATGGTCTCATTACAGTGAAACAGCCAGCTTCCAGACATCTTTTCACTCTGCCACCTCCCCCTTTCTCCCCCTTTCTCCCCCCCAGTCTGCCCTCCATCCTCCGCGACATGCTGTCTGTTCCAGTTGACTGATGAGTCCAGTTTAAGTCTTGGCCACAGAAAATGTCCTGCTGATAGTTTTGCTGTAATATTGCAATTTGTCTTGCTAGTCACCGCAGGCCTTCTGGAAGCATGTGAAGAAGGCCCAGAGGAGCGTGGGTGAGAGATGACAGGCAGCATGTCTCCCTCACTGCTCGCCTTGCCGAGCTGAACAGCAGGCTCAGACACGGTGGCACTTCACCTAAATTAATAGCTGACCCACTCACTGCGTTGCAGAGAGAAGACTTATGGCCAGATGGCTGCAGCAGGACAGGCAGCAAACATGGCCAACAATAAGGCAGGGGATGTTTGATGAGGGGAATCAAAGCAGAGGCTGGGAGGTTAAGATGGATGGATTAGCTCTGTTATCGGAGAGGCCACGGAGGCGCAGCACAGGCTGTCCTCAGCAGCTTATCATCACATCCAAACAGCTAATCCAATTTCTGACCTCCTCTCTTCATTCAGTAATGTCTGTAAATTTGTGGCGACTGAATGAGACGTCAGCTTTAAGGGTTTTACCGCTCAGGGGCACAAGAGCTGCTCCTGATACTTGGTCACTTGATTTATGCATGGGCCAGCATCTTAAATGGCGTGCAGTGTTATGGGTATGAGACATTCAGGTAGAAAGGCTTTTGGAAGTTTGTAAAACCTTTATGATTTTCTGCATTTGTAAATAAAAACAACCTAAAATATCTGCAGATTTTCATTTAAGCTCAAAGAAGAAGAAAGAAGTTATCAACACAAAGCAGGCTGATACGACGAAGCGCTGTGTGAATGTAGAAACAAAGAACTGTACGTTTTACTGTACGTTGTGTTGTTATGTCTGCTATAGTAACTGAGGTGAAAATGTGAGCGAGCAGAGCTGTGAAAGAGCAGCTTTCAGCCAAACTGTGTTTAGAAAATAATTTAATATTTAATACCAGAAGCAGAGGCAGCCTGATGGTCATACAGCTGCTTGTTCAAATCCCAACACCATCAGCTTATAAAGCAGACTAACAAGGGCTGCACAGTGGCACAGTGGTTAGCCCTGTGGCCTCTCAGCAAGAAGGTCACTGGTTTGATCCTTGGGCAGGGTTTGGTCAGTGGAGTGGAGTTTGCATGTTCTCCCTGTGTGTGAGTGGCTCTGCTCACCTCTCTGTCCCCCACAGGTTGTGTTGGTTGTGCCTGGCTGAAAAAATAGCTGAACTGGAGTCACAGATATCAGCTCTGAGTTACAACAGCTTTAATGTTCTCAGTCTTGCAGATTTCCCCCCTTAAGTGATGAGTCTCAGTCCAGCAGCTCACCAGCTTCCCCACCCCCATGCCTCGCAGGTCCATGCCATCCTTAACCCCAGCTCCAAACCCCAGGCAGCATGGCGCCACACTCCTCTGATAATTGGAGACTCAGTTGTGAGAAATGTAAGATTGCGCTCCATAGTTAGAAACGTGGTAACTTAAAACTGCTGGCTAAAGATAAACGTTGGGGTTACGCCAATCAGAGATCACCAAAGTAAATGTTGCCTCAGTGTGTGACTTTGCTAAAACCATGTCAGACGCCAGACCTGACCAGCGATGACATGTTTAGCCGTCCGTCATCCTTTAACCGCTGGCTGTCCAGGTGGTGCCCAGAACAAAATGTGGCCTTTATAGATAACTGGAAAAGCTTCTGGGGAAAACCTGGTCTTATTTGGAGAGACGGGATTCATCCCACAATGAATGGAGCAGCTCTCGTTTCTAGGAACACGGATCATTTTATTAGTCAAATTTAAGAAGTCTATTTCAGCAGTATTTCCTCCAACACCATGTGTTAACCTGACAGGAAACACCCATCCGAGCTTTACTCCAACACAGGTCCATGAATGTGTTGCTAGAATGACAGCTTTAATGCGTATAACACTAGATAATGTTGCTCCTCTAAAGAAGAAGAGAACCAGTCAGAAGAAGCGGCCCGGTGGTTTAATTCCCAGCTTCTAGCTTTAAAACAGACATCAAGACGTTTGGAAAGAAAATGGCGTTCATCTGGCTTAGAAGAGTGTCACATAGTCTGGAAAGAAAGTTTAATAGTGTATAAAAAGCCTTGCGTGTGGCTAGAACAGCTTATTATTCATCATTGATAGAGGAGAAGAAGAACAACCCCAGGTTTCTCTTCAGCACTGGAACCAGACTGACTAAGAGCCATAGTGCCGTTGAGCCATCTATTCCTTTCAACCTCAGCTGTGACGACTTTATGAGTTTCTTTGTAAACAAAATAGTTTCTATCAGGAAGGAAATCAGTAATAACCTGAACACTAATAGTGGTATTTCATCTGCAGCAGCCTTAGAGACGTCTTTAGAAGCTGATTGTCATTTGGACCGTTTCTTGCCTGTACAGCTCTCCGAGTTAACCAACATAATAGCTTCATCTAAACCTTCAGCCTGTGTTTTAGACCCCATCCCAACCAGATTATTCAAGGAAATATGTTTCCTAATCAATACGTCTGTACTGGACCTGATCAATTCATCTCTATTAATAGGATATGTACCTCAATATGTTAAGACAGCTGTAATTAAACAGTTGCTTAAAAAACCAACTCTGGATCCAGGAGTTTTAGCTAATTATAGACAAATATCTAATCTCCCCTTCTGGTCTAAAATTCTCAGTTTCAACCCAACTATGTTCCTATCTGAGCAGAAACAATCTGAAGAGTTCCAGTCAGGATTTAGAGCTCATCATAGCACAGAGACAACACTGGTGAAAGTCTAATGATCTTCTCATGGCCTCAGATGAAGGACTTCTGTCTGGACTCATTCTTTTAGATCTCAGTTCTGCATTCGACACTACTGATCACAATATTCTGCTACAGAGGCTGGAACATGTTATTGGGATTAAAGGGACCACATTAGACTGGTTCCAGTCAGATTTATCTGATAGATTTCAGTTTGTAAATGTAAATGATGAGTCTTCCTCCCACACCAGGGTAAGTCATGGAGTTCCTCAGGGTTCTGTACTTGGACCAATACTTTTCACATTATACATGCTTCCCTTAGGAAATATCATCAGGCAGCATGGTATAAATTTTCATTGCTATGCGGATGACACTCAGATCTACCTCTCCATGAAGCCAGATAAAACCAATAAATTTCTTAGATTACAAAGATGTCTTACAGACATCAAGACCTGGATGACTGAATTTTCTCCTTTTAAACTCAGACAAGACAGAGGTCGTTATCTTCGGCCTGAAAAACTTAGGACAAAATTATCCAGTTATGTAATTAATCTGGATGGCATTAATCTGGCCTCCAGTACCACTGTGAGGAATCTTGTCTTTTAGCTTAATAGTCTTTTGCGTAATATTGCAAAAATTAGGAGCATCTTGTCTCAGAGAGATGCAGAAAAATGAGTCCATGCCTTTATTACTTCCAGACTGGATTACTGCAATTCCTTATTAATGGTTTGTCCCAAATATGCCCTGAAAAGTCTCCATCTGATCCAAAATGCTGCAGCGAGGGTTCTGATGAGGACTAGCAGGAGAGATCATATTTCCCCAGTTTTAGCCCCTCTACACTGGCTCCCTGTTAAATCCAGGAGAAAGTTTAAAATTCTTCTCCTCACATATAAAGCTCTCCATGACCAAGCTCCATTGTAGATAAAAGATCTTATAGTTCCATATATTCCAAATAGAGCACTTGGCTCTCAGACTGCAGGTTTACTGGTGGTTCCCAGAGTCTCAAAGAGTCCTATGGGAGGAAGGGCCTTTAGCTATCAGGCTCCTCTCTTATGGAACCAGCTCCCACCGTGGGTTCAGGAGGCAGACTCCCTCCACACCTTTAAGATGGAGCTGAAAACCTTCCTTTTCCATGATTCTTATAGTTAGGATATGAGCATCTCCTGAGTTGGAGTCTGCATGTACGGGACCCAACTGTCCAGGTTCTGCTCATTGCTCTTATAGTTATGGGTAGTCTAGCCATCCATTGCTTATGTAGCAATGGGGATGTTACCTGATGCACTGAGAAGTACCTCGCTCTATTTCTCTGATATATTAATGTATAAATATATGACAATATTGCCGTCTCTAACTTATTTCTCCTTTTTTCCGCAGGTCTTCCTGAATAAGTGCAGTTGTACATGTTGATCTGTCTTTCCTGTCGTCTCCACCCCAACCAGTCGAGGCAGATGGCTGCCCTCCCTGAGCCGGGTTCTGCCGGAGGTTTTCTTCCTGTTAAAGGGGAGTTTTTTTCCTTCCCACTGTCGCCTCGTGCAGCTCAGGATGGAGGATTGGATCCAAGTCATGACTCGATGCAATCAGTTGGTTTCTTTTATAGGATATGTATGAACTGGCTCGGAATGATGTGTATGTAAAGTGTCCTGGGACAACATTGTTGTGAAGTGGCGCTGTACAAATAAAGTTGGATTGAAGTTGAATTGAAATTAATTGGTTTCTCTAAATTGCCCCCAGGAGTGAGTGGTTGTGTGTCTCTGTGTGTCCCTGTGATGGACCGGCGAGCTGTCCAGGGTGTACCCTGCCTTCTGCCCAAAGACTGCTGGGATAGGCTCCAGCTTCCCCGCCACCCTGAATTGGATTAGGCAGTTAGGAAAATGAATGAATGGTAATGGTTGATGGTTTTTCCTCCTGTAAATACACTATTTTTTTACAAGCTCAATATTTCCAAACTTTTACCATTTTTCATTCCTCCTCAGTATTTCAGACATTTCATTCCATATAATTCAGTCTCAACAGAGCATTAAACCATATGTTGCATCTTCCATAGACGATGAAACGAACAGTGTCGAACATCTGAAATCCCTGAGAGGATAATTAATTTAGAAGAACTGAGGTCCTTTTTTTAATATCAAGTCAGGTTAGTTATGCAAGCATGAAATGGAGATGACGTGGAAATCAAAAATAAATGAGGTTTTCTTTTGTTCTCTTTGAGCAATCATTTCATATTAATTGTGGAATAAAGTCCTTGCTTTAAAGTAATGGTCCAGCACAGATCCAGACCGCTTACATAATGCACAACACAGGCTGGATTTAAAACAATTTACTTCCGGGGTTAACAGGCTAATGACATGTTCATCCGCTGCAAGGAGGAGCGGCATTCTGAATGCAAGAGAAAGAGCTTTCTATTGTCTGCTGGTACCTGCAGACTCCCCAGTGAGCCTAGCTCTGGTTCAACAAAGGATTCAAGGCCTGAGATTTAAATGATAATCACACTGATCTCTAAACTTTGAAGCAATGTTTGTTGTTTGTTGACGGACAGTGGCTGGAAATGTCACCACATTTCTGTTCTTGGAGGCATGGAGATGGCAAGAACTACTTTCCCACATTCAGTTCCATGTTTCCTGGAGCTCTTCTCTGATATCACCCAACGTTTCACACATCCGCTGGGCCTGGATAGTTTCTGTCTGGATCTCAGTGAGGAGAGCAGGACTTGCTGTCTGGAGGCGAACTGCCCCCCCCCCCCCCCCCCCCCCCCCCACCCTCACAGAGCTTCTCCTTACGGGTCTCTGCATGGTTGAGGTCAGAGGATGATGGGCGCTCTCCCTGTAGAGGGAGAAGATAGAAGATTCTGCAGGTATTTCTGCAGCGTGGGAGGAACTGAAGCTATGGAAGCTACTGGACGGAGTTAACAGGTTATTGGGTCATCCTCAGACACCCCCCCCCCCCCCCCCCACCCCCACCCCCACCCCCCCGTGGCATGGTGGCCATCATAACCGTGTAGCACGGCTTTTATGAATGACTAAACCTGGTTCAAAATGAGTCTCTGTGTTTCGGAGGCTACTGTTAATGTGTCTCTCTGTGATCATTGGTTTGGAGCAGAGGTGTAGAAAGTAGAAGCAGGAAGGAGAAGTCGTGTCCAGCAGCTGCTCCAACCATCACTAAACCAGCTGAAGGTGATCAGCTCCACTGCAGGTAGACGAGCCTGTAAGTGAAACACCTGTCCTACATGCACAGGTAGATCCAAACACATGGCAGGACTTCTACTTTATTTTTACTTCTACTTTATACACCTCTTGTAAGGTGTGGCTGAAATGTAGATTCATGCAGCTTAAAGTGTCTCTATTCTTTACATTTCATTCTAATTTATTTTTATATGCAAGTCCAGATGGACAAGAAATCAAGCATTTCCCACAAACCTCTTCATTTATTTTGTATTGATCCTCTCAGATCAGCCTCTGCCAGAAACGGGCGAACAGAGAAAGCTCCGCCCTCTGCCCTGCAGCCTGCGTCTGATTGGTCAGCTGCTAGCAGGCGTTGTCGCGAGCGCACATCAGCTGTTTTCCTCGTAGAGACACGGACAGAACTGGTAAAAAAAACCAGAGTAGCTACTCAAACAAACAGTAATACATGTTCCAGCCCAAATCGGACCCTGAAAACGAGAGTGAACAACTCAGCAACAAGTTTCAGTGCACTACTTTTTCTCTCTGGACATTCAGACATCCTGAGGAAATGCAGTAAGCACTATGTGGGGAACAGCTCAGTCACCATCTACAACAAGTTGTTGCCATGACAATGTGACTATTGTATCACAGACATATTTTAATATAGTTTAGAAAATTAAAATGATCTAAAACAATTAGAAAACTGACATGTATGTATTTTTTTCCTTGGATGTGAGATGGTCTGAAGATGCATGAACCAGGTCCAAAACCCACCAGTTTGTAGGGCTGGAAACCAACTGCATCAACATTTACACACCACAAAACATAAACAATACACACACAGCTGACTATGGAGCAACTCATCTATTCTGTTCTTGGGTTGATCCCAGCAAGCTGTATTTGCCTGGTGGAGACTTCCCCTGCTGCGTCTTCACCTGCACAAACCTCTGACTGCTCTCTGAATCACACTCCTTTTCTCATCTCACTTCCGTTTTCATGACATGCCCAATGTTTGCCTTCCGTCCACAAGACTCTGCACCCTCGCAAACCATTCATTTGCAGAAAGAATCTGTGTTTATACTTAATTAAGTATTTAATTAAACCTGTCTGAGATTGTTGTTATTGATCCAAACAGTCAGGAGAAGCTAAATAAGACCTTCAACAGTAAAAATAAAATGTTTCATTTCCTAAATTCTCACATGCAGAATGGAACTGAGTGTGAACTTGGTACAAAATCCTCGTTTGAGCTTCAGAATCATCACATGTCCGACAACCACCATCGTCTCCATGAGTCATCTCTTACTTGCTGATCACTTTACTGCTTTTTAAGGCGTAGTGGTTTGAGGCATACGCTGCCTCCATGCTGACATTGTAAACTGGCTGGACATCTGATATATTTCCCCGGACAGAGTGCTTTGGTTTTTAGCAAAATGCATAAAAAGCAAGCGTAATCCATTAAAGCAATGAGGTCTACAGCACCAGAACACTTCTCTGTTTGCCTTGAGTGCATGTGATTGATGGACAAAGAGCCCAATCAGCTCCACCGAGCTCTCGCCTTGGGCTCTACATCTATTTCAGAAAGGCGCAGTAATGAGGAGCGCAGGCAGAGGAGGATGAGAGTCGGAGTGTTGAAAGAAGGGCTGGAGTTGGAGGAATGTAAATGCATCTCATTAAAAACACACAACCTTGTTTTTGTTCTTTAGTGGCTGCTCAAAGTTTAGCATGACAGCAAGAAATGTGTGCTCCACGTGATGCTCGTGTCCACTCCGACTGCCAGATGCACAAAGCATGTCCTCTGTTGGACTTCAGGGTGGGGCAGGTCGTTCCCAGCTGCCTTCTGCCTGTCTGACACAGGAACGTCCGAGATATTTACCGTCCCCAGAGAGAACCCAACAGTTAAAGCATCACAGAACAAATGTTGAGAATAATTAGAACTGCAGCTGCACTCATCATATTTATGATACGGATCCATCCTTTCTCCAGCTTTTACTGTATGGGGTCTGGTTGTGCCCCGATGAGGAGACCCAGACTCCACTGAGGGAATCCTGAGAGGCTCCCAGACCACCTGAACATCACAGTCCCTCTGGGAAAGGGGTGCTCTAGTCCAGTTCTGCAGATCTACTATCCTGCAGCGTGTAGATGCGTTCCTTCTCCACCACCTGAACCAGTTGAATGACTGGTTTCCGGGCCACTGCAGAGCTGGATGACATGTGGAAATCCGTCGACTGAACATGAACTACCGTCTCTACGTACAGCAGATGTTAAAGATGAGTAAAAGTAACAGACTATATTCATATTAGCATCACTTGGTATGTTTGTTTGCATGTTTTCTGTTCTCAGCTGTAGCACAGCTGCCACGCCGCTTCATTTGGACCAACATGTGGAGGAAACATTGCAGCCATGCCGCTTTTGCTCTGTCTGCCTTGGGTGGCCGGGCTTTACCTGCTGGGGCCTGTTCCCCCCGACTGTGGGGGTCTTTGGCTGGGGCCCTACTTCACCACCTCCTGGGTGGATGTATGGCTGGCCCTGGAGCGGAGTGGTTGGGGTCTGTGCTTGGGGATGGCCGCCAGCTGCCTGAGTCTTGGGGTCCTCCTGGCCTTCCTCTGACCTTTGTGTGGGCGGGGTCACACTGACATGATCACTCTTCTCTGAACACGTTCCACTCTGAATTTTCTGCATGTGGAACAGTCACTGAGTCGTCTGCAGGCTTATTTACTAACAATGACTGGTTTTCTTCCTGTGTGTCTGATCTAGCTTGTTCATTTCTGGTTCTCCTGATGACTTCATCCTCCCGCAGGGGGAATATGGATAAGCTATGACTGTATATATATACATATATATATATACATATATATATATATATATATATATATATATATATATATATATATATATATGTATATATATATGTATATATTCATTCATTCATTTTCTAAACCGCTTAATCCAATTCAGGGTCGCAGGGAAGCTGGAGCCTATCCCAGCTGGCTTTGGGCAACAGGCAGGGTACACCCTGGACAGCTTGCCAGTCCATCGCAGGGCCACACAGAGAGATGAACAACCACTCATTCCTAGGGGCAATTTAGAGTGACCAATTAACCTAACAAGCATGTCTTTGGATGGTGGGAGGGAGCCGGAGAACCCGGAGAGAACCCACGCATACACGGGGAGAACATGCAAACTCCACACAGAAAGGATCGAACCAGTGACCTTCTTGATGTGAGGCCACAGTGCTAACCACTGTGCCACCGTGCAGTGTGTGTGTATATATATATATATATATATATATATATATATATATATATATATATATATATATATATATATATATATATATATATATATATATATATATATATATATATATATATATATATATATATATATATATATATAGTAGTACTAATTATTAATTTATTAATTACCTTGGAGCACCACTCATCACTTTTAATTAACCTAAGGTTCAGGAGGATGAGAGAACCTGAAATAAACTCAATTAAAAAAAACAGACTCAATATAAAGGAGTAAATTCTAAGAACGAGGGAACCAGAAATTGTGCATCAGAAACTATGACAAGAACGGATGAATTGATTACATATTTATTGACAATGATGATAAACAACACAGTAGAATAAACCAAACAGTTAAAAAGAGGTTAATGAATATGTCTTCATGGGTTTTCAATTCTGACATTAATAAGGAACGCTGAAATAAATTAAATGAGATGGAGCAGGAAGAAACTCATTGGAATTAAGCAAATAAATCGGGATGATTATCTTACTTAAATCTTTGCTAAAAATGGGTTCAATAATTCTAAATTTGGATGAGAATTCAAATTTAATTATTTAGTTGAAGTTTGATGTAGTGGTTTGGGACATCACAAATGTCAGAGCGCTATCAGATCCTACTTGGACGCTGGATGTCCGGAGTGTGGGTCGAAGCGGGTGGTTGGTTCCCTGTTCGGCGCATCTGGTTAATTACTGATCTCGGGAAAAATGACTGGTTACAAATAAACACTTGTTGTACTTTCTCCCGTTCGGAAGAATGGAGAGGTAAAAGGCTTATAACAAAATAAAAACTAAGAAAGAAAGAAAAAGATAGGAGAAAGCAAAAAGGAGAGAAGCTAAAAAGGGGAAAAATCTAAACAAATAGAGAAAAGCTGAGGAAGTCAGGCTGCAAGTCTAATTTAAAAAGACCTGCCTTTCAAACTTCCAGCCAATCATGAGTTGCTTCTGTCAGATGCTGACCAACCTTATCCAATCAGGTCAGCTCTAGTTCCTTCCCTCTGCATCTCATTAATGTGAACACGATACTCAAATTCTTTACTTTGTTTCGACTCCAATACACATCAGATCACATTCTTAAGAGTTATGCAGACTCCTTGTTTGCTGGGAAAAAAAGCAGTAACTTATAGTATTACTTTCACACATGAAAACAAGATTGGCTACATGTATTTTTATTAAAGGTGGATTAATCAATTGTCATGACTCGTCTTCATCGGGCAATGAATCCTGAAAAGGAAACTCACATTTTATTCATTCACATTAGTAGCTTAAGAGAGGTCTGACGCTTGGAAAACAAATATTTAATACAGTGTTCATGATTGTTATACGTGTGTGATCAGTTCAAAGAATTAAATCACATATCAAGATAAAATAATGAAAAAGAGAAATTCAATCAAACCAATTAACCAAAGTCATTTAGACGAAGTTAAATCGATTAGGGACAAACTTGTAAAAGAAAAAATCAATGAGGTTAAGCATCTGAAGTTTTCCTTTAATTGGGGGAGAAGTCTGAAGCTCTTTCCAGTCCCCTCCCAGTCCGGGGAGGGGGTGTTCTGGCGCCATGACGTCTGGTACTTTGATGAAAGGTGTCATTTTTGACAAGAAAGGGTGTGTATGAGTGTGTATGTATATGCATATGTGTCTAGTTTTTTTCCTCTCTTTAAGAGGTGTTTTCTCTTCTTCTTGATTCCATTCCTGTCCCTCTTCTATCCTCTCCGGTCCAGTCCAGCAGTACAAACTTTGTAATACAAACAATTATACAAAATAAACAGAAAAATAAAGCAAGAATCCAGAATATCAAGAGGAGGATTATATCTATAAAGCTCCTCTTGGCAAAGTAAATGTGCTCAGCATCCAGCATCCAGACTGTTATTCTGCTGCTTAAATGCTGGATGAGATAAAAAAAAAAAAAGAGAGGTCCAAAGAGAGATTAAAGGTTCATGCCGCTGTTTCTGACACATGCAGACGGCACTTCAACTTACAGAAAATTATTCACATCAATTTAAGAGCTAAAAACACCTTTTTGTGTGTTTAATATGAATGAAAGAGACGTGTGCAGATCTAATCGTCTCGTATCGATCTCTCTCTCATAATGAAATCATACTGTAGCAAAATATATATTATGAGCAAAACCAAATATTCATTCATTGATCACATCATAATCACACCCCTAAGATGATTTCAGCATGTTTCCCACAGCAGCATGCTGATAGGATTCATTTATGATCGGGGTCAGACACTGCAGCTGTTTTCCAGCTACGCTCCTCTGAAAGCCGTTTCCACGTTTTTCTGTGGTCACGCATTAAAACATTTCTGTAAACAGAAACATCAAACCATCGTCATCACCTTCATGCCACACTTCAGTACATCTCTACAACTGGTGGAACATCCTCTGAAGAGTGTCTCTTCGCCGTGTGTCCCTGCCTCCTACCTGTTGCAGGTGTGCTCTTCCACAGCAGTTTCTCCACTAATGGCTGCTGAGTGGGTTGGATCCACCTCCGGCCATGAAGCGCCACAGAGGGGCTCTCCACTTCAGGAGCTCCTGATGAGGAATAAATCACCATCTGCAGTGAGGGACACATCCAAGTCTTTTAGTCATTGTAAATGAGTTGATAAATAAATATAGAAAAAGACACCTGTCATCTGTTCAGTCTTCAGAATGAGTGCATGAGTCATGAACACGCCGTCTGTCCAGCAGCTGAAGACCTGGACAGATGTATAAATCAGAAGTGTGTCGTAGACTTGAAGGCATGAAGCTTCATGGTCTTTGACTCAACTTGGTAACCTGGAAAGACTGAAGCTCTAATTTGTGCTTTTTAGAGCCTGTCAGGAGTGCCATGAATCATTAATGATGTGTGTAGTATCCTAGATTCCTCTGCGGAAAGGCTGCATTCGCCTGCCTGCTGTGCATTTATGTCTGATAAAATACGTCTTTGCTGCTGAGATGTTACCAAACATCTGGTGGATCAGAACATCTGCCCCTCTCTGCAGCAACATGCTGCATGAGGATCACGGCATGATGAAAGCTCCATGTGAAGCGGGCCGGGTTCGTGTTTTATGTGGAAGCTGGAGGATCAGGAACATCTCTGCCGGCTGCTGCAGACATTTTAACTGACTGTCAAATGCCTGAAAACTTGCCAGCTGGTCTAAAGAATCTGCATGGTCACCACCGGTCGTGTTTCTCCTCTTCCAGCGTTTCTACTGCGACTCAACGTAAAACGGGACAGGTTGTAAAATCCTTCTGATCACTCGCAAAGCCTAGAATGGCCACATCCTAAAATGTTACTCTTCCCTGTCTTCTGGACTCGTGGCTTTCAGGTCTGCTTGTGTTTCCAGGACTTCAGGACTAAAATGTGACCTTTCAGAGTCACCGGCTCTCAGCTGGCGTCCATCATCATCATCATCATCATCATCGTTCATCATCAGCTGGCGTCGATCATCATCATCATCATCATCGTTCATCATCAGCTGGCGTCCATCATCATCATCATCATCATCATCGTCAGCTGGCGTCCATCATCATCACCCTTCAACATCAGCTGGAGTCCATCATCATCATCATCATCATCGTTCATCATCAGCTGGCGTCCATCATCATCATCATCATCATCGTCAGCTGGCATCCATCATCATCATCATTGTTCATCATCAGCTGGCGTCCATCATCATCATCATCACCGTTCATCATCAGCTGGCGTCCATCATCATCATCACCGTTCATCATCAGCTGGCGTCCATCATCATCATCACCGTTCATCATCAGCTGGCATCCATCATAATCATCATCACCGTTCATCATCAGCTGGCGTCCATCATCATCATCACCGTTCATCATCAGCTGGCGTCCATCATCATCATCACCGTTCATCATCAGCTGGCGTCCATCATCATCATCACCGTTCATCATCAGCTGGCGTCCATCATCATCATCATCATCGTTCATCATCAGCTGGCGTCCATCATCATCATCATCGTTCATCATCAGCTGGCGTCCCTCATCATCATCACCGTTCATCATCAGCTGGCGTCCATCATCATCATCATCATGGTTCATCATCAGCTGGTGTCCATCATCATCATCATCATCGTTCATCATCAGCTGGTGTCCATCATCATCATCATCGTTCATCATCAGCTGGCGTCCATCATCATCATCATCATCATCATCATCGTTCATCATCAGCTGGCGTCCATCATCATCATCATCATCGTTCATCATCAGCTGGTGTCCATCATCATCATCATCATCGTTCATCATCAGCTGGCGTCCATCATCATCATCATCATCATCATTATCATCGTTCATCATCAGCTGGCGTCCATCATCATCATCATCATCACCGTTCATCATCAGCTGGCGTCCATCATCATCATCATCGTTCATCATCAGCTGGCGTCCATCATCCTCATCATCGTTCATCATCAGCTGGCGTCCATCATCATCATCATCATCGTTCATCATCAGCTGGTGTCCATCATCATCATCATCATCGTTCATCATCAGCTGGCGTCCATCATCATCATCATCATCATCGTTCATCATCACCTGGCGTCCATCATCATCATCATCATCATCATCATCGTTCATCATCAGCTGGCGTCCATCATCATCATCATCATCACCGTTCATCATCAGCTGGCGTCCATCATCATCATCATCGTTCATCATCAGCTGGCGTCCATCATCATAATCATCGTCCATCATCAGCTGGCGTCCATCATCATCATCATCATCGTTCATCATCAGCTGGCGTCCATCATCATCATCATCGTTCATCATCAGCTGGCGTCCATCATCATCATCATCATCATCGTTCATCATCAGGTGGCGTCCATAATCATCATCGTTCATCATCAGCTGGCGTCCATTATCATCATCATCACCCTTCATAATCAGCTGGCGTCCATCATCATCATCATTGTTCATCATCAGCTGGCGTCCATCGTCCTCATCATCGTTCATCATCAGCTGGCGTCCATCATCATCATCATCATTCATCATCGTTCATCATCAGCTGGCGTCCATTATCATCATCATCACCCTTCATCATCAGCTGGCGTCCATCATCATCATCATTGTTCATCATCAGCTGGCGTCCATCATCATCATCACCGTTCATCATCAGCTGGCGTCCATCATCATCATCATCATTCATCATCAGCTGGCGTCCATCATCATCATCATCATTATCGTTCATCATCAGCTGGCGTTCATCATCATCATCATCATCACCGTTCATCATCAGCTTGCGTCCGTCATCATCATCATCATCATCGTTCATCATCAGCTGGCGTCCATCATCATCATCATCATCAGCTGGCGTCCATCATCATCATCATCATCATCATCGTCAGCTGGCGTCCATCAGCATCACCCTTCATCATCAGCTGGCATCCATCATCATCATCACCCTTCAACATCAGCTGGCGTCCATCATCATCATCATCGTTCATCATCAGCAGGCGTCCATCATCATCATCACCGTTCATCATCAGCTGGCTTCCATCATCATCATCATCATCCTTCATCATCAGCTGGCGTCCATCATCATCATCATCATCATCATCATAATCATCATCAGCTGGCGTCCATCATCATCATCACCGTTCATCATCAGCTGGTGTCCATCATCATCATCATCATCGTTCATCATCAGCTGGCGTCCATCATCATCATCATCATTCATCATGAGCTGGCGTCCATCATCATCATCATCATCATCATCGTCAGCTGGCGTCCATCATCATCACCCTTCATCATCAGCTGGCGTCCATCATCATCATCACTGTTCATCATCAGCTGGCGTCCATCATCATCATCATTGTTCATCATCAGCTGGCTTCCATCATCATCATCATCATCGTTCATCATCAGCTGGCGTCCATCATCATCATCATCATCATCATCATCATCATCATCATCGTTCATCATCAGCTGGCGTCCATCATCATCATCATCATCACCGTTAATCATCAGCTGGCGTCCATCATCATCATCATCGTTCATCATCAGCTGGCGTCCATCATCATCATCACCGTTCATCATCAGCTGGTGTCCATCATCATCATCACCGTTCATCATCAGCTGGTGTCCATCATAATCATCATCATCATCGTTCATCATCAGCTGGCGTCCATCATCATCATCATCACCTTCATCATCAGCTGGTGTCCATCATCATCATCATCCTCATCGTTCATCATCAGCTGGTGTCCATCATAATCATCATCACCTTCATCATCAGCTGGTGTCCATCATCATCATCATCCTCATCGTTCATCATCAGCTGGCGTCCATCATCATCATCATCGTTCATCATCAGCTGGCGTCCATCATAATCATCATCATCATCGTTCATCATCAGCTGGCGTCCATCATCATCATCATCACCTTCATCATCAGCTGGTGTCCATCATCATCATCATCCTCATCGTTCACCATCAGCTGGCGTCCATCATCATCATCATCATCACCGTTAATCATCAGCTGGCGTCATCATCATCATCATCGTTCATCATCAGCTGGCGTCCATCATCATCATCATCGTTCATCATCAGCTGGCGTCCATCATCATCATCATCATCATCGTTCATCATCGTTCATCATCAGCTGGCGTCCATCATCATCATCATCATCATCGTCAGCAGGCATCCATCATCATCATCATCACCGTTCATCATCAGCTGGTGTCCATCATCATCATCATCGTTCATCATCGTTCATCATCAGCTGGCGTCCATCATCATCATCATCATCATCGTCAGCAGGCGTCCATCATCATCATCATCACCGTTCATCATCAGCTGGCGTCCATCATCATCATCATCGTTCATCATCAGCTGGCGTCCATCATCATCATCATCATTATAGTTCATAATCAGCTGGCCTCCATCATCATCATCATCGTTCATCATCAGCTGGCGTCCATCATCATCATCATCATCATCGTTCATCATCAGCTGGCATCCATCATCATCATCATCATCGTTCATCATCATCATCATCATCATCATCGTCAGCTGGCGTCCATCATCATCATCATCACAGTTCATCATCAGCTGGCGTCCATCATCATCATCACCGTTCATCATCAGCTGGCGTCCATCATCATCATAATCATCATCATCGTCAGCTGGCGTCCATCAGCTTCACCCTTCATCATCAGCTGGCATCCATCATCATCATCACCCTTCAACATCAGCTGGCTTCCATCATCATCATCATCATCGTTCATCATCAGCTGGCGTCCATCATCATCATCATCATCATCATCATAATCATCATCAGCTGGCGTCCATCATCATCATCACCGTTCATCATCAGCTGGTGTCCATCATCATCATCATCATCGTTCATCATCAGCTGGCGTCCATCATCATCATCATCATCATCATCATCATCATCATCATCATCGTTCATCATCAGCTGGCGTCCATCATCATCATCACCGTTCATCATCAGCTGGTGTCCATCATCATCATCACCGTTCATCATCAGCTGGTGTCCATCATAATCATCATCATCATCGTTCATCATCAGCTGGCGTCCATCATCATCATCATCACCTTCATCATCAGCTGGTGTCCATCATCATCATCATCCTCATCGTTCATCATCAGCTGGAGTCCATCATAATCATCATCATCATCGTTCATCATCAGCTGGCGTCCATCATCATCATCATCACCTTCATCATCAGCTGGTGTCCATCATCATCATCATCCTCATCGTTCATCATCAGCTGGCGTCCATCATCATCATCATCGTTCATCATCAGCTGGCGTCCATCATAATCATCATCATCATCGTTCATCATCAGCTGGCGTCCATCATCATCATCATCACCTTCATCATCAGCTGGTGTCCATCATCATCATCATCCTCATCGTTCACCATCAGCTGGCGTCCATCATCATCATCATCATCACCGTTAATCATCAGCTGGCGTCATCATCATCATCATCGTTCATCATCAGCTGGCGTCCATCATCATCATCATCGTTCATCATCAGCTGGCGTCCATCATCATCATCATCATCATCGTTCATCATCGTTCATCATCAGCTGGCGTCCATCATCATCATCATCATCATCGTCAGCAGGCATCCATCATCATCATCATCACCGTTCATCATCAGCTGGTGTCCATCATCATCATCATCGTTCATCATCGTTCATCATCAGCTGGCGTCCATCATCATCATCATCATCATCGTCAGCAGGCGTCCATCATCATCATCATCACCGTTCATCATCAGCTGGCGTCCATCATCATCATCATCGTTCATCATCAGCTGGCGTCCATCATCATCATCATCATTATCGTTCATAATCAGCTGGCGTCCATCATCATCATCATCGTTCATCATCAGCTGGCGTCCATCATCATCATCATCATCATCGTTCTTCATCAGCTGGCATCCATCATCATCATCATCATCGTTCATCATCATCATCATCATCATCATCGTCAGCTGGCGTCCATCATCATCATCATCACCGTTCATCATCAGCTGGCGTCCATCATCATCATCACCGTTCATCATCAGCTGGCGTCCATCATCATCATCATCATCATCATCGTCAGCTGGCGTCCATCAGCATCACCCTTCATCATCAGCTGGCATCCATCATCATCATCACCCTTCAACATCAGCTGGCTTCCATCATCATCATCATCATCGTTCATCATCAGCTGGCGTCCATCATCATCATCATCATCATCATCATAATCATCATCAGCTGGCGTCCATCATCATCATCACCGTTCATCATCAGCTGGTGTCCATCATCATCATCATCATCGTTCATCATCAGCTGGCGTCCATCATCATCATCATCATTCATCATGAGCTGGCGTCCATCATCATCATCATCATCATCATCGTCAGCTGGCGTCCATCATCATCACCCTTCATCATCAGCTGGCGTCCATCATCATCATCACTGTTCATCATCAGCTGGCATCCATCATCATCATCATTGTTCATCATCAGCTGGCTTCCATCATCATCATCATCATAGTTCATCATCAGCTGGCGTCCATCATCATCATCATCATCATCATCATCATCATCATCATCATCATCGTTCATCATCAGCTGGCGTCCATCATCATCATCATCATCACCGTTAATCATCAGCTGGCGTCCATCATCATCATCATCGTTCATCATCAGCTGGCGTCCATCATCATCATCACCGTTCATCATCAGCTGGTGTCCATCATCATCATCACCGTTCATCATCAGCTGGTGTCCATCATCATCATCATCGTTCATCATCAGCTGGCGTCCATCATCATCATCATCGTTCATCATCAGCTGGCGTCCATCATAATCATCATCATCATCGTTCATCATCAGCTGGCGTCCATCATCATCATCATCCTCATCGTTCATCATCAGCTGGCGTCCATCATCATCATCATCATCACCGTTAATCATCAGCTGGCGTCATCATCATCATCATCATCATCGTTCATCATCAGCTGGCGTCCATCATCATCATCATCGTTCATCATCAGCTGGCGTCCATCATCATCATCATCATCATCGTTCATCATCAGCTGGCGTCCATCATCATCATCATCATCATCGTCAGCAGGCGTCCATCATCATCATCATCACCGTTCATCATCAGCTGGTGTCCATCATCATCATCATCGTTCATCATCGTTCATCATCAGCTGGCGTCCATCATCATCATCATCATCATCGTCAGCAGGCATCCATCATCATCATCATCACCGTTCATCATCAGCTGGCGTCCATCATCATCATCATCGTTCATCATCGTTCATCATCAGCTGGCGTCCATCATCATCATCATCATCATCGTCAGCTGGTGTCCATCATCATCATCATCGTTTTTTATCAGCTGGCGTCCATCATCATCATCACCGTTCATCATCAGCTGGCGTCCATCATCATCATCATCATCATCGTTCATCATCAGCTGGCATCCATCATCATCATCATCATCGTTCATCATCATCATCATCATCATCATCGTCAGCTGGCGTCCATCATCATCATCATCACCGTTCATCATCAGCTGGCGTCCATCATCATCATCACCGTTCATCATCAGCTGGTGTCCATCATCATCATCACCGTTCATCATCAGCTGGTGTCCATCATCATCATCATCGTTCATCATCAGCTGGCGTCCATCATCATCATCATCGTTCATCATCAGCTGGCGTCCATCATAATCATCACCATCATCGTTCATCATCAGCTGGCGTCCATCATCATCATCATCCTCATCGTTCATCATCAGCTGGCGTCCATCATCATCATCATCATCACCATTAATCATCAGCTGGCGTCATCATCATCATCATCGTTCATCATCAGCTGGCGTCCATCATCATCATCATCGTTCATCATCAGCTGGCGTCCATCATCATCATCATCATCATCGTTCATCATCAGCTGGCGTCCATCATCATCATCATCATCATCGTCAGCAGGCGTCCATCATCATCATCATCACCGTTCATCATCAGCTGGTGTCCATCATCATCATCATCGTTCATCATCGTTCATCATCAGCTGGCGTCCATCATCATCATCATCATCATCGTTCATCATCAGCTGGCGTCCATCATCATCATCATCATCATCGTCAGCAGGCGTCCATCATCATCATCATCACCGTTCATCATCAGCTGGCGTCCATCATCATCATCATCGTTCATCATCGTTCATCATCAGCTGGCGTCCATCATCATCATCATCATCATCGTCAGCAGGCGTCCATCATCATCATCATCACCGTTCATCATCAGCTGGCGTCCATCATCATCATCATCGTTCATCATCAGCTGGCGTCCATCATCATCATCATCATTATCGTTCATAATCAGCTGGCGTCCATCATCATCATCATCGTTCATCATCAGCTGGCGTCCATCATCATCATCATCATCATCATTCATCATCAGCTGGCATCCATCATCATCATCATCATCGTTCATCATCATCATCATCATCGTCAGCTGGTGTCCATCATCATCATCATAACCGTTCATCATCAGCTGGCATCCATCATCATCATCATCGTTCATCATAACCTGGTGTCCATCATCATCATCATCATTGTTTATCATCAACTGGTGTCCATCATCATCATCAGCACCGTTCATCATCAGCTGGCGTCCATCATCATCATCAGCACCGTTCATCATTAACTGGTGTCCATCATCATCATCATCATTGTTTATCATCAACTGGTGTCCATCATCATCATCATCGTTCATCATCAGCTGGCGTCCATCATCATCATCATCGTTCATCATCAGCTGGCGTCCATCATCATCATCATCATTCATCATGAGCTGGCGTCCATCATCATCATCATCATCATCATCGTCAGCTGGCGTCCATCATCATCACCCTTCATCATCAGCTGGCGTCCATCATCATCATCATTGTTCATCATCAGCTGGCTTCCATCATCATCATCATCATCGTTCATCATCAGCTGGCGTCCATCATCATCATCATCATCATCATCATCATCGTTCATCATCAGCTGGCGTCCATCATCATCAGCTGGCGTCCATCATCATCATCATCATCAGCTGGTGTCCATCATCATCATCATCATCATCGTTCATCATTAGCTGGCGTCCATCATCATCATCATCGTTCATCATCAGCTGGCGTCCATCATCATCATCATCGTTCATCATCAGCTGGCGTCCATCATCATCATCACCGTTCATCATCAGCTGGTGTCCATCATCATCATCATCATCATCATCGTTCATCATCAGCTTGCGTCCATCATCATCATCATCATCATCGTCAGCTGGCGTCCATCATCATCACCCTTCATCATCAGTTGGCGTCCATCATCATCATCATCATCATCATCGTCAGCTGGCGTCCATTAGCATCACCCTTCATCATCAGCTGGCGTCCATCATCATCATCACCGTTCATCATCAGCTGGCGTCCATCATCATCATCATTGTTCATCATCAGCTGGCGTCCATCATCATCATCATCGTTCATCATCAGCTGGCGTCCATCATCATCATCATCATCATCACCGTTCATCATCAGCTGGTGTCCATCATCATCATCATCGTTCATCATCAGCTGGCGTCCATCATCATCATCATCATCGTTCATCATCAGCTTGCATCCATCATCATCACCTTTCATCATCAGCTGGCGTCCATCATCATAATCATCGTCCATCATCAGCTGGCGTCCATCATCATCATCATCATCATCAACGTTCATCATCAGCTGGCGTCCATCATCATCATCATCGTTCATCATCAGCTGGCGTCCATCATCATCATCATCATCATCGTTCATCATCAGCTGGCGTCCATTATCATCATCATCACCCTTCATCATCAGCTGGCGTCCATCATCATCATCATTGTTCATCATCAGCTGGCGTCCATCATCATCATCACCGTTCATCATCAGGTGGCGTCCATAATCATCATCGTTCATCATCAGCTGGCGTCCATTATCATCATCATCACCCTTCATCATCAGCTGGCGTCCATCATCATCATCATTGTTCATCATCAGCTGGCGTCCATCATCCTCATCATCGTTCATCATCAGCTGGCGTCCATCATCATCATCATCATTCATCATCGTTCATCATCAGCTAGCGTCCATTATCATCATCATCACCCTTCATCAGCAGCTGGCGTCCATCATCATCATCATTGTTCATCATCAGCTGGCGTCCATCATCATCATCACCGTTCATCATCAGCTGGCGTCCATCATCATCATCATCATCATCGTCAGCTGGTGTCCATCATCATCATCATCGTTTTTTATCAGCTGGCGTCCATCATCATCATCACCGTTCATCATCAGCTGGCGTCCATCATCATCATCATCATCATCGTTCATCATCAGCTGGCATCCATCATCATCATCATCATCGTTCATCATCATCATCATCATCATCATCGTCAGCTGGCGTCCATCATCATCATCATCACCGTTCATCATCAGCTGGCGTCCATCATCATCATCACCGTTCATCATCAGCTGGTGTCCATCATCATCATCACCGTTCATCATCAGCTGGTGTCCATCATCATCATCATCGTTCATCATCAGCTGGCGTCCATCATCATCATCATCGTTCATCATCAGCTGGCGTCCATCATAATCATCACCATCATCGTTCATCATCAGCTGGCGTCCATCATCATCATCATCCTCATCGTTCATCATCAGCTGGCGTCCATCATCATCATCATCATCACCGTTAATCATCAGCTGGCGTCATCATCATCATCATCGTTCATCATCAGCTGGCGTCCATCATCATCATCATCGTTCATCATCAGCTGGCGTCCATCATCATCATCATCATCATCGTTCATCATCAGCTGGCGTCCATCATCATCATCATCATCATCGTCAGCAGGCGTCCATCATCATCATCATCACCGTTCATCATCAGCTGGTGTCCATCATCATCATCATCGTTCATCATCGTTCATCATCAGCTGGCGTCCATCATCATCATCATCATCATCGTTCATCATCAGCTGGCGTCCATCATCATCATCATCATCATCGTTCATCATCAGCTGGCGTCCATCATCATCATCATCATCATCGTCAGCAGGCGTCCATCATCATCATCATCACCGTTCATCATCAGCTGGCGTCCATCATCATCATCATCGTTCATCATCGTTCATCATCAGCTGGCGTCCATCATCATCATCATCATCATCGTCAGCAGGCGTCCATCATCATCATCATCACCGTTCATCATCAGCTGGCGTCCATCATCATCATCATCGTTCATCATCAGCTGGCGTCCATCATCATCATCATCATTATCGTTCATAATCAGCTGGCGTCCATCATCATCATCATCGTTCATCATCAGCTGGCGTCCATCATCATCATCATCATCATCGTTCATCATCAGCTGGCATCCATCATCATCATCATCATCGTTCATCATCATCATCATCATCATCATCGTCAGCTGGTGTCCATCATCATCATCATAACCGTTCATCATCAGCTGGCATCCATCATCATCATCATCGTTCATCATAACCTGGTGTCCATCATCATCATCATCATTGTTTATCATCAACTGGTGTCCATCATCATCATCAGCACCGTTCATCATCAGCTGGCGTCCATCATCATCATCAGCACCGTTCATCATTAACTGGTGTCCATCATCATCATCATCATTGTTTATCATCAACTGGTGTCCATCATCATCATCATCGTTCATCATCAGCTGGCGTCCATCATCATCATCATCGTTCATCATCAGCTGGCGTCCATCATCATCATCATCATTCATCATGAGCTGGCGTCCATCATCATCATCATCATCATCATCGTCAGCTGGCGTCCATCATCATCACCCTTCATCATCAGCTGGCGTCCATCATCATCATCATTGTTCATCATCAGCTGGCTTCCATCATCATCATCATCATCGTTCATCATCAGCTGGCGTCCATCATCATCATCATCATCATCATCATCATCATCATCGTTCATCATCAGCTGGCGTCCATCATCATCAGCTGGCGTCCATCATCATCATCATCATCAGCTGGTGTCCATCATCATCATCATCATCATCGTTCATCATTAGCTGGCGTCCATCATCATCATCATCGTTCATCATCAGCTGGCGTCCATCATCATCATCATCGTTCATCATCAGCTGGCGTCCATCATCATCATCACCGTTCATCATCAGCTGGTGTCCATCATCATCATCATCATCATCATCGTTCATCATCAGCTTGCGTCCATCATCATCATCATCATCATCGTCAGCTGGCGTCCATCATCATCACCCTTCATCATCAGTTGGCGTCCATCATCATCATCATCATCATCATTGTCAGCTGGCGTCCATTAGCATCACCCTTCATCATCAGCTGGCGTCCATCATCATCATCACCGTTCATCATCAGCTGGCGTCCATCATCATCATCATTGTTCATCATCAGCTGGCGTCCATCATCATCATCATCGTTCATCATCAGCTGGCGTCCATCATCATCATCATCATCATCACCGTTCATCATCAGCTGGCGTCCATCATCATCATCATCGTTCATCATCAGCTGGCGTCCATCATCATCATCATCATCGTTCATCATCAGCTTGCATCCATCATCATCACCTTTCATCATCAGCTGGCGTCCATCATCATAATCATCGTCCATCATCAGCTGGCGTCCATCATCATCATCATCATCATCAACGTTCATCATCAGCTGGCGTCCATCATCATCATCATCGTTCATCATCAGCTGGCGTCCATCATCATCATCATCATCATCGTTCATCATCAGCTGGCGTCCATTATCATCATCATCACCCTTCATCATCAGCTGGCGTCCATCATCATCATCATTGTTCATCATCAGCTGGCGTCCATCATCATCATCACCGTTCATCATCAGGTGGCGTCCATAATCATCATCGTTCATCATCAGCTGGCGTCCATTATCATCATCATCACCCTTCATCATCAGCTGGCGTCCATCATCATCATCATTGTTCATCATCAGCTGGCGTCCATCATCCTCATCATCGTTCATCATCAGCTGGCGTCCATCATCATCATCATCATTCATCATCGTTCATCATCAGCTAGCGTCCATTATCATCATCATCACCCTTCATCAGCAGCTGGCGTCCATCATCATCATCATTGTTCATCATCAGCTGGCGTCCATCATCATCATCACCGTTCATCATCAGCTGGCGTCCATCATCATCATCATCATTCATCATCAGCTGGCGTCCATCATCATCATCACCGTTCATCATCAGCTGGCGTCCATCATCATCATCATCGTTCATCATCAGCAGGCGTCCATCATCATCATCACCGTTCATCATCAGCTGGCGTCCATCATCATCATCACCGTTCATCATCAGCTGGCGTCCATCATCATCATCATCGTTCATCATCAGCTGGCGTCAATCATCATCATCATCACCCTTCATCATCAGCTGGCGTCCATCATCATCATCACCGTTCATCATCAGCTGACGCCAGCTGATGATGATGGACGCAAGCTGATAATGAACGATGATGATGATGATGATGGACGCCAATCATCATCATCATCATCATCGTTCATTATCAGCTGGCGTCCATCATCATCATCATCATCATCATCGTTCATCATCAGCTGGCGTCTATCATCATCATCATCGTTCATCATCAGCTGGCGTCCATCATCATCATCACTGTTCATCATCAGCTGGTTTCCATCATCATCATCATCATCATCATCATCGCTCATCATCAGCTTGCGTCCATCATCATCATCATCATCATCATCGTTCATCATCAGCTGGCGTCCATCATCATCATTATCGTTCATCATCAGCTGGCGTCCATCATAATCATCACCTTTCATCGACAACTGGCGTCCATCATCATTATCAACGTTCATCATCAGCTGGCGTCCATCATCATCATCACCGTTCATCATCAGCTGGCGTCCATCATCATCATCATCATCATCATCATCGTTCATTATCAGCTGGCGTCCATCATCATCATCATCATCATCATCGTTCATCATCAACTGGCGTCTATCATCATCATCATCGTTCATCATCAGCTGGCGTCCATCATCATCATCACCGTTCATCATCAGCTGGCGTCCATCATCATCATCATCATCATCATCGTTCATTATCAGCTGGCGTCCATCATCATCATCATCGTTCATCATCAGCTGGCGTCCATCATCATCATCACCGCTCATCATCAGCTGGCGTCCATCATCATCATCATCGTTCATCATCACCTGGCGTCCATCATCATCATCATCACCGTTCATCATCAGCTGGCGTCCATGATCATCATCACCGTTCATCATCAGCTGGCGTCCATCATAATCATCACCGTTCATCATCAGCTGGCGTCCATCATCATTCATCATCATCATCGTTCATCATCAGCTGGCATCCATAATCATCGTCACCGTTCATCCTCAGCTGGCGTCCATCATCATCATCACCGTTCATCATCAGCTGGCGTCCATCATCATCAT
This sequence comes from Telmatherina bonti, assembly GCF_933228915.1. Lineage (NCBI taxonomy): Eukaryota > Metazoa > Chordata > Actinopteri > Atheriniformes > Telmatherinidae > Telmatherina > Telmatherina bonti. The sequence continues at coordinate 36,072,942 of NC_136618.1, forward strand.
CATCGTTCATCATCAGCTGGCGTCCATCATCATCATCACCGTTCATCATCAGCTGGCGTCCATCATCATCATCATCGTTCATCATCACCTGGCGTCCATCATCATCATCGTTCATCATCAGCTGGCGTCCATCATCATCATCATCACCGTTCATCATCAGCTGGCGTCCATCATCATCATCATCGTTCATCATCAGCTGGCGTCCATCATCATCATCATCATCGTTCATCATCAGCTGGCGTCGATCATCAGCTGGCGTCCATCATCATCATCATCATCGTCACCGTTCATCATCAGCTGCTGTCCATCATCATCATCACCGTTCATCATCAGCTGGCGTCCATCATTATCATCATCGTTCATCATCAGCTGGCGTCCATCATCATCATCAGCGTTCATCATCAGCTGGCGTCCATTATCATCATCATCGTTCATCATCAGCTGGCGTCCATCATAATCATCACCGTTCATCATCAGCTGGCGTCCATCATCATCATCATCGTTCATCATCAGCTGGTGTCCATCATCATCATCATTATCGTTCATCATCAGCTGGCGTCCATCATCATCATCATCATTATCGTTCATCATCAGCTGGCGTTCATCATCATCATCATCATCACCGTTCATCATCAGCTTGCGTCCATCATCATCATCATCATCGTTCATCATCAGCTGGTGTCCATCATCATCATCATTATCGTTCATCATCAGCTGGCGTCCATCATCATCATCATCATTATCGTTCATCATCAGCTGGCGTTCATCATCATCATCATCATCACCGTTCATCATCAGCTTGCGTCCATCATCATCATCATCATCGTTCATCATCAGCTGGCGTCCATCATCATCATCATCATCATCGTTCATCATCAACTGGCGTCCATCATCATCATCATCACCCTTCATCATCAGCTGGCGTCCATCATCATCATCATCGTTCATCATCAGCTGGCGTCAATCATCATCATCATTGTTCATCATCAGCTGGTGTCCATCATCATCATCATCATCATCGTTCATCATCAGCTGGCGTCCATCATCATCATCACCGTTCATCATCAGCTGGCGTCCATCATCATCATCACCGTTCATCATCAGCTGGTGTCCATCATCATCATCATCGTTCATCATCAGCTGGCGTCCATCATCATCATCATCATCATCACCGTTCATCATCAGCTGGCGTCCATCATCATCATCATCGTTCATCATCAGCTGGCGTCCATCATCATCATCATCATCGTTCATCATCAGCTTGCATCCATCATCATCACCTTTCATCATCAGCTGGCGTCCATCATCATAATCATCGTCCATCATCAGCTGGCGTCCATCATCATCATCATCATCATCAACGTTCATCATCAGCTGGCGTCCATCATCATCATCATCGTTCATCATCAGCTGGCGTCCATCATCATCATCATCATCATCGTTCATCATCAGCTGGCGTCCATTATCATCATCATCACCCTTCATCATCAGCTGGCGTCCATCATCATCATCATTGTTCATCATCAGCTGGCGTCCATCATCATCATCACCGTTCATCATCAGGTGGCGTCCATAATCATCATCGTTCATCATCAGCTGGCGTCCATTATCATCATCATCACCCTTCATCATCAGCTGGCGTCCATCATCATCATCATTGTTCATCATCAGCTGGCGTCCATCATCCTCATCATCGTTCATCATCAGCTGGCGTCCATCATCATCATCATCATTCATCATCGTTCATCATCAGCTAGCGTCCATTATCATCATCATCACCCTTCATCAGCAGCTGGCGTCCATCATCATCATCATTGTTCATCATCAGCTGGCGTCCATCATCATCATCACCGTTCATCATCAGCTGGCGTCCATCATCATCATCATCATTCATCATCAGCTGGCGTCCATCATCATCATCACCGTTCATCATCAGCTGGCGTCCATCATCATCATCATCGTTCATCATCAGCAGGCGTCCATCATCATCATCACCGTTCATCATCAGCTGGCGTCCATCATCATCATCACCGTTCATCATCAGCTGGCGTCCATCATCATCATCATCGTTCATCATCAGCTGGCGTCAATCATCATCATCATCACCCTTCATCATCAGCTGGCGTCCATCATCATCATCACCGTTCATCATCAGCTGACGCCAGCTGATGATGATGGACGCAAGCTGATAATGAACGATGATGATGATGATGATGGACGCCAATCATCATCATCATCATCATCGTTCATTATCAGCTGGCGTCCATCATCATCATCATCATCATCATCGTTCATCATCAGCTGGCGTCTATCATCATCATCATCGTTCATCATCAGCTGGCGTCCATCATCATCATCACTGTTCATCATCAGCTGGTTTCCATCATCATCATCATCATCATCATCATCGCTCATCATCAGCTTGCGTCCATCATCATCATCATCATCATCATCGTTCATCATCAGCTGGCGTCCATCATCATCATTATCGTTCATCATCAGCTGGCGTCCATCATAATCATCACCTTTCATCGACAACTGGCGTCCATCATCATTATCAACGTTCATCATCAGCTGGCGTCCATCATCATCATCACCGTTCATCATCAGCTGGCGTCCATCATCATCATCATCATCATCATCATCGTTCATTATCAGCTGGCGTCCATCATCATCATCATCATCATCATCGTTCATCATCAACTGGCGTCTATCATCATCATCATCGTTCATCATCAGCTGGCGTCCATCATCATCATCACCGTTCATCATCAGCTGGCGTCCATCATCATCATCATCATCATCATCGTTCATTATCAGCTGGCGTCCATCATCATCATCATCGTTCATCATCAGCTGGCGTCCATCATCATCATCACCGCTCATCATCAGCTGGCGTCCATCATCATCATCATCGTTCATCATCACCTGGCGTCCATCATCATCATCATCACCGTTCATCATCAGCTGGCGTCCATGATCATCATCACCGTTCATCATCAGCTGGCGTCCATCATAATCATCACCGTTCATCATCAGCTGGCGTCCATCATCATTCATCATCATCATCGTTCATCATCAGCTGGCATCCATAATCATCGTCACCGTTCATCCTCAGCTGGCGTCCATCATCATCATCACCGTTCATCATCAGCTGGCGTCCATCATCATCATCATCGTTCATCATCAGCTGGCGTCCATCATCATCATCACCGTTCATCATCAGCTGGCGTCCATCATCATCATCATCGTTCATCATCACCTGGCGTCCATCATCATCATCGTTCATCATCAGCTGGCGTCCATCATCATCATCATCACCGTTCATCATCAGCTGGCGTCCATCATCATCATCATCGTTCATCATCAGCTGGCGTCCATCATCATCATCATCATCGTTCATCATCAGCTGGCGTCCATCATCAGCTGGCGTCCATCATCATCATCATCATCGTCACCGTTCATCATCAGCTGCTGTCCATCATCATCATCACCGTTCATCATCAGCTGGCGTCCATCATTATCATCATCGTTCATCATCAGCTGGCGTCCATCATCATCATCAGCGTTCATCATCAGCTGGCGTCCATTATCATCATCATCGTTCATCATCAGCTGGCGTCCATCATAATCATCACCGTTCATCATCAGCTGGCGTCCATCATCATCATCATCGTTCATCATCAGCTGGTGTCCATCATCATCATCATTATCGTTCATCATCAGCTGGCGTCCATCATCATCATCATCATTATCGTTCATCATCAGCTGGCGTTCATCATCATCATCATCATCACCGTTCATCATCAGCTTGCGTCCATCATCATCATCATCATCGTTCATCATCAGCTGGTGTCCATCATCATCATCATTATCGTTCATCATCAGCTGGCGTCCATCATCATCATCATCATTATCGTTCATCATCAGCTGGCGTTCATCATCATCATCATCATCACCGTTCATCATCAGCTTGCGTCCATCATCATCATCATCATCGTTCATCATCAGCTGGCGTCCATCATCATCATCATCATCATCGTTCATCATCAACTGGCGTCCATCATCATCATCATCACCCTTCATCATCAGCTGGCGTCCATCATCATCATCATCGTTCATCATCAGCTGGCGTCAATCATCATCATCATTGTTCATCATCAGCTGGTGTCCATCATCATCATCATCATCATCGTTCATCATCAGCTGGCGTCCATCATCATCATCACCGTTCATCATCAGCTGGCGTCCATCATCATCATCACCGTTCATCATCAGCTGGTGTCCATCATCATCATCATCGTTCATCATCAGCTGGCGTCCATCATCATCATCATCGTTCATCATCAGCTGGCGTCCATCATCATCATCATCACCGTTCATCATCAGCTGGCGTCCATCATCATCATCACCGTTCATCATCAGCTGGTGTCCATCATCATCATCATCATCATCGTTCATCATCAGCTGGCGTCCATCATCATCATCACCGTTCATCATCAGCTGGCGTCCATCATCATCATCATTGTTCATCATCAGCTGGTGTCCATCATCATCATCATCATCATCGTTCATCATCAGCTGGCGTCCATCATCATCATCACCGTTCATCATCAGCTGGCGTAAATCATCATCATCACCGTTCATCATCAGCTGGTGTCCATCATCATCATCATCGTTCATCATCAGCTGGCGTCCATCATCATCATCATCGTTCATCATCAGCTGGCGTCCATCATCATCATCATCACCGTTCATCATCAGCTGGCGTCCATCATCATCATCATCGTTCATCATCAGCTGGCGTCCATCATCATCATCATCGTTCATCATCAGCTGGCGTCCATCATCATCATCATCATAATCATCATCATCATCATCAGCTGGCGTCCATCATCATCATCACCGTTAATCATGAGCTGGTGTCCATCATCATCATCATCATCGTTCATCATCAGCTGGTGTCCATCATCATCATCATCATCATCGTTCATCGTCAGCTGGCGTCCATCAGCATCACCCTTCATCATCAGCTGGCGTCCATCATCATCATCACCGTTCATCATCAGCTGGCGTCCATCATCATCATCACCCTTCATCATCAGCTGGCGTCCATCATCATCATCACCCTTCATCATCAGCTGGCGTCCATCATCATCATCATCGTTCATCATCAGCAGGCGTCCATCATCATCATCACCGTTCATCATCAGCTGGCTTCCATCATCATCATCATACACGTTCATCATCAGCTGGCGTCCATCATCATCATAATCATCATCAGCTGGCGTCCATCATCATCATCACCGTTCATCATCAGCTGGTGTCCATCATCATCATCATCATCGTTCATCATCAGCAGGCGTCCATCATCATCATCATCGTTCATCATCAGCTGGCGTCCATCATCATCATCATCATCATCATCATCATCATCATCATCGTTCATCATCAGCTGGCGTCCATCATCATCATCATCATCACCGTTAATCATCAGCTGGCGTCCATCATCATCATCATCGTTCATAATCAGCTGGCGTCCATCATCATCATCATCATTCATCATGAGCTGGCGTCCATCATCATCATCATCATCATCATCGTCAGCTGGTGTCCATCATCATCACCCTTCATCATCAGCTGGCGTCCATCATCATCATCACTGTTCATCATCAGCTGGCGTCCATCATCATCATCATTGTTCATCATCAGCTGGCTTCCATCATCATCATCATCATCGTTCATCATCAGCTGGCGTCCATCATCATCATCATCATCATCATCATCATCATCATCGTTCATCATCAGCTGGCGTCCATCATCATCATCATCATCACCGTTAATCATCAGCTGGCGTCCATCATCATCATCATCGTTCATAATCAGCTGGCGTCCATCATCATCATCACCGTTCATCATCAGCTGGTGTCCATCATCATCATCACCGTTCATCATCAGCTGGTGTCCATCATCATCATCATCATCATCGTTCATCATCGCTGGCGTCCATCATCATCATCATCGTTCATCATCAGCTGGCGTCCATCATCATCATCATCGTTCATCATCAGCTGGCGTCCATCATTATCATCATCACCGTTCATCATCAGCTGGCGTCCATCATCATCATCACCGTTCATCATCAGCTGGTGTCCATCATCATCATCATCATCATCGTTCATCATCAGCTGGCGTCCATCATCATCATCACCGTTCATCATCAGCTGGCGTCCATCATCATCATCATTGTTCATCATCAGCTGGTGTCCATCATCATCATCATCATCATCGTTCATCATCAGCTGGCGTCCATCATCATCATCACCGTTCATCATCAGCTGGCGTAAATCATCATCATCACCGTTCATCATCAGCTGGTGTCCATCATCATCATCATCGTTCATCATCAGCTGGCGTCCATCATCATCATCATCGTTCATCATCAGCTGGCGTCCATCATCATCATCATCACCGTTCATCATCAGCTGGCGTCCATCATCATCATCATCGTTCATCATCAGCTGGCGTCCATCATCATCATCATCGTTCATCATCAGCTGGCGTCCATCATCATCATCATCATAATCATCATCATCATCATCAGCTGGCGTCCATCATCATCATCACCGTTAATCATGAGCTGGTGTCCATCATCATCATCATCATCGTTCATCATCAGCTGGTGTCCATCATCATCATCATCATCATCGTTCATCGTCAGCTTGCGTCCATCAGCATCACCCTTCATCATCAGCTGGCGTCCATCATCATCACCGTTCATCATCAGCTGGCGTCCATCATCATCATCACCCTTCATCATCAGCTGGCGTCCATCATCATCATCACCCTTCATCATCAGCTGGCGTCCATCATCATCATCATCGTTCATCATCAGCAGGCGTCCATCATCATCATCACCGTTCATCATCAGCTGGCTTCCATCATCATCATCATCATCGTTCATCATCAGCTGGCGTCCATCATCATCATAATCATCATCAGCTGGCGTCCATCATCATCATCACCGTTCATCATCAGCTGGTGTCCATCATCATCATCATCATCGTTCATCATCAGCTGGCGTCCATCATCATCATCATCGTTCATCATCAGCTGGCGTCCATCATCATCATCATCATTCATCATGAGCTGGCGTCCATCATCATCATCATCATCATCATCATCGTCAGCTGGTGTCCATCATCATCACCCTTCATCATCAGCTGGCGTCCATCATCATCATCACTGTTCATCATCAGCTGGCGTCCATCATCATCATCATTGTTCATCATCAGCTGGCTTCCATCATCATCATCATCATCGTTCATCATCAGCTGGCGTCCATCATCATCATCATCATCATCATCATCATCATCATCATCGTTCATCATCAGCTGGCGTCCATCATCATCATCATCATCATCACCGTTAATCATCAGCTGGCGTCCATCATCATCATCATCGTTCATCATCAGCTGGCGTCCATCATCATCATCACCGTTCATCATCAGCTGGTGTCCATCATCATCATCACCGTTCATCATCAGCTGGTGTCCATCATCATCATCATCATCATCGTTCATCATCAGCTGGCGTCCATCATCATCATCATCGTTCATCATCAGCTGGCGTCCATCATCATCATCATCGTTCATCATCAGCTGGCGTCCATCATCATCATCATCATAATCATCATCATCATCATCAGCTGGCGTCCATCATCATCATCACCGTTAATCATGAGCTGGTGTCCATCATCATCATCATCATCGTTCATCATCAGCTGGTGTCCATCATCATCATCATCATCATCGTTCATCGTCAGCTGGCGTCCATCAGCATCACCCTTCATCATCAGCTGGCGTCCATCATCATCATCACCGTTCATCATCAGCTGGCGTCCATCATCATCATCACCCTTCATCATCAGCTGGCGTCCATCATCATCATCACCCTTCATCATCAGCTGGCGTCCATCATCATCATCATCGTTCATCATCAGCTGGCATCCATCATCATCATCATCATCGTTCATCATCAGCTGGCATCCATCATCATCATCATCATCATCATCGTTCATCATCAGCAGGCGTCCATCATCATCATCACCGTTCATCATCAGCTGGTGTCCATCATCATCATCATCATCGTTCATCATCAGCTGGCGTCCATCATCATCATCATCGTTCATCATCAGCTGGCGTCCATCATCATCATCATCATTCATCATGAGCTGGCGTCCATCATCATCATCATCATCATCATCGTCAGCTGGCGTCCATCATCATCACCCTTCATCATCATCTGGCGTCCATCATCATCATCACTGTTCATCATCAGCTGGCGTCCATCATCATCATCATTGTTCATCATCAGCTGGCTTCCATCATCATCATCATCATCGTTCATCATCAGCTGGTGTCCATCATCATCATCATCATCATCATCATCATCATCGTTCATCATCAGCTGGCGTCCATCATCATCATCATCATCACCGTTAATCATCAGCTGGCGTCCATCATCATCATCATCGTTCATCATCAGCTGGCGTCCATCATCATCATCACCGTTCATCATCAGCTGGTGTCCATCATCATCATCACCGTTCATCATCAGCTGGTGTCCATCATCATCATCATCGTTCATCATCAGCTGGCGTCCATCATCATCATCATCGTTCATCATCAGCTGGCGTCCATCATAATCATCATCATCATCGTTCATCATCAGCTGGCGTCCATCATCATCATCATCACCTTCATCATCAGCTGGTGTCCATCATCATCATCATCATCATCGTTCATCATCAGCTGGCGTCCATCATCATCATCATCGTTCATCATCAGCTGGCGTCCATCATCATCATCATCATCATCATCGTTCATCATCAGCTGGCGTCCATCATCATCATCATCATCATCGTCAGCAGGCATCCATCATCATCATCATCACCGTTCATCATCAGCTGGCGTCCATCATCGTCATCATCGTTCATCATCGTTCATCATCAGCTGGCGTCCATCATCATCATCATCATCATCGTCAGCAGGCGTCCATCATCATCATCATCGTTCATCATCAGCTGGCGTCCATCATCATCATCATCGTTCATCATCAGCTGGCGTCCATCATCATCATCATCATCATCATCATCGTTCATCATCAGCTGGCGTCCATCATCATCATCATCATCATCATCATCATCACCGTTCATCATCAGCTGGCGTCCATCATCGTCATCATCGTTCATCATCGTTCATCATCAGCTGGCGTCCATCATCATCATCATCATCATCGTCAGCAGGCGTCCATCATCATCATCATCGTTCATCATCAGCTGGAGTCCATCATCATCATCATCATCGTTCATCATCAGCTGGTGTCCATCATCATCATCATCATCATCGTTCATCGTCAGCTGGCGTCCATCAGCATCACCCTTCATCATCAGCTGGCGTCCATCATCATCATCACCGTTCATCATCAGCTGGCGTCCATCATCATCATCACCCTTCATCATCAGCTGGCGTCCATCATCATCATCATCGTTCATCATCAGCAGGCGTCCATCATCATCATCACCGTTCATCATCAGCTGGCATCCATCATCATCATCATCATCGTTCATCATCAGCTGGCATCCATCATCATCATCATCATCATCATCGTTCATCATCAGCAGGCGTCCATCATCATCATCACCGTTAATCATGAGCTGGTGTCCATCATCATCATCATCATCGTTCATCATCAGCTGGTGTCCATCATCATCATCATCATCATCGTTCATCGTCAGCTGGCGTCCATCAGCATCACCCTTCATCATCAGCTGGCGTCCATCATCATCATCACCGTTCATCATCAGCTGGCGTCCATCATCATCATCACCCTTCATCATCAGCTGGCGTCCATCATCATCATCATCGTTCATCATCAGCAGGCGTCCATCATCATCATCACCGTTCATCATCAGCTGGCTTCCATCATCATCATCATCATTGTTCATCATCAGCTGGCTTCCATCATCATCATCATCATCATCATAATCATCATCAGCTGGCGTCCATCATCATCATCACCGTTCATCATCACCTGGTGTCCATCATCATCATCATCATCGTTCATCATCAGCTGGCGTCCATCATCATCATCATCGTTCATCATCAGCTGGCGTCCATCATCATCATCATCATTCATCATGAGCTGGCGTCCATCATCATCATCATCATCGTCAGCTGGCGTCCATCATCATCACCCTTCATCATCAGCTGGCGTCCATCATCATCATCACTGTTCATCATCAGCTGGCGTCCATCATCATCATCATTGTTCATCATCAGCTGGCTTCCATCATCATCATCATCATCGTTCATCATCAGCTGGCGTCCATCATCATCATCATCTTCATCATCATCATCATCGTTCATCATCAGCTGGCGTCCATCATCATCATCACCGTTCATCATCAGCTGGTGTCCATCATCATCATCACCGTTCATCATCAGCTGGTGTCCATCATAATCATCATCGTTCATCATCAGCTGGCGTCCATCATCATCATCATCGTTCATCATCAGCTGGCGTCCATCATAATCATCATCATCATCGTTCATCATCAGCTGGCGTCCATCATCATCATCATCACCTTCATCATCAGCTGGTGTCCATCATCATCATCATCCTCATCGTTCATCATCAGCTGGCGTCCATCATCATCATCATCATCACCGTTAATCATCAGCTGGCGTCATCATCATCATCATCGTTCATCATCAGCTGGCGTCCATCATCATCATCATCATTCATCATCAGCTGGCGTCCATCATCATCATCATCATCATCATCGTTCATCATCAGCTGGCGTCCATCATCATCATCATCATCATCGTCAGCAGGCGTCCATCATCATCATCATCACCGTTCATCATCAGCTGGTGTCCATCATCATCATCATCGTTCATCATCGTTCATCATCGTTCATCATCAGCTGGCGTCCATCATCATCATCATCATCATCGTCAGCAGGCATCCATCATCATCATCATCACCGTTCATCATCAGCTGGCGTCCATCATCATCATCATCGTTCATCATCGTTCATCATCAGCTGGCGTCCATCATCATCATCATCATCATCGTCAGCAGGCGTCCATCATCATCATCATCACCGTTCATCATCAGCTGGCGTCCATCATCATCATCATCGTTCATCATCAGCTGGCGTCCATCATCATCATTATCGTTCATAATCAGCTGGCGTCCATCATCATCATCATCGTTCATCATCAGCTGGCGTCCATCATCATCATCATCATCATCGTTCATCATCAGCTGGCATCCATCATCATCATCATCATCCTTCATCATCATCATCATCGTCAGCTGGCGTCCATCATCATCATCATCGTTCATCATCAGCTGGCGTCCATCATCATCATCATCGTTCATCATCAGCTGGCGTCCATCATCATCATCATCATTCATCATGAGCTGGCGTCCATCATCATCATCATCATCGTCAGCTGGCGTCCATCATCATCACCCTTCATCATCAGCTGGCGTCCATCATCATCATCACTGTTCATCATCAGCTGGCGTCCATCATCATCATCATTGTTCATCATCAGCTGGCTTCCATCATCATCATCATCATCGTTCATCATCAGCTGGCGTCCATCATCATCATCATCTTCATCATCATCATCATCGTTCATCATCAGCTGGCGTCCATCATCATCATCACCGTTCATCATCAGCTGGTGTCCATCATCATCATCACCGTTCATCATCAGCTGGTGTCCATCATAATCATCATCGTTCATCATCAGCTGGCGTCCATCATCATCATCATCGTTCATCATCAGCTGGCATCCATCATCATCATCATCACCTTCATCATCAGCTGGTGTCCATCATCATCATCATCCTCATCGTTCATCATCAGCTGGCGTCCATCATCATCATCATCATCACCGTTAATCATCAGCTGGCGTCATCATCATCATCATCGTTCATCATCAGCTGGCGTCCATCATCATCATCATCGTTCATCATCAGCTGGCGTCCATCATCATCATCATCATCATCATCGTTCATCATCAGCTGGCGTCCATCATCATCATCATCATCATCGTCAGCAGGCGTCCATCATCATCATCATCACCGTTCATCATCAGCTGGTGTCCATCATCATCATCATCGTTCATCATCGTTCATCATCGTTCATCATCAGCTGGCGTCCATCATCATCATCATCATCATCGTCAGCAGGCATCCATCATCATCATCATCACCGTTCATCATCAGCTGGCGTCCATCATCATCATCATCGTTCATCATCGTTCATCATCAGCTGGCGTCCATCATCATCATCATCATCATCGTCAGCAGGCGTCCATCATCATCATCATCACCGTTCATCATCAGCTGGCGTCCATCATCATCATCATCGTTCATCATCAGCTGGCGTCCATCATCATCATTATCGTTCATAATCAGCTGGCGTCCATCATCATCATCATCGTTCATCATCAGCTGGCGTCCATCATCATCATCATCATCATCGTTCATCATCAGCTGGCATCCATCATCATCATCATCATCCTTCATCATCATCATCATCATCATCGTCAGCTGGCGTCCATCATCATCATCATAACCGTTCATCATCAGCTGGCATCCATCATCATCATCATCGTTCATCATAACCTGGTGTCCATCATCATCATCAGCACCGTTCATCATCAACTGGCGTCCATCATCATCATTACCTTTCATCATAAGCTGGCGTCCATCATCATCACCGTTCATCATCAGCTGGTGTCCATCATCGTCATCAGCACCGTTCATCATTAACTGGTGCCCATCATCATCATCATCGTTCATCATAACCTGGTGTCCATCATCATCATCATCATTGTTTATCATCAACTGGTGTCCATCATCATCATCAGCACCGTTCATCATCAGCTGGCGTCCATCATCATCATCATCATCATCGTTCATCATCAGCTGGCGTCCATCATCATCATCACCGTTCATCATCAGCTGGCATCCATCATCATCATCACCGTTCATCATCAGCTGGTGTCCATCATCATCATCATCATCATCGTTCATCATCAGCTGGCGTCCATCATCATCATCATCGTTCATCATCAGCTGGCGTCCATCATCATCATCATCGTTCATCATCAGCTGGCGTCCATCATCATCATCATCGTTCATCATCAGCTGGCGTCCATCATCATCATCACCGTTCATCATCAGCTGGTGTCCATCATCATCATCATCATCATCGTTCATCATCAGCTGGCGTCCATCATCATCATCACCGTTCATCATCAGTTGGCGTCCATCATCATCATCACCGTTCATCATCAGCTGGTGTCCATCATCATCATCATCATCATCGTTCATCATCAGCTGGCGTCCATCATCATAATCATCGTTCATCATCAGCTGGCGTCCATCATCATCATCATCGTTCATCATCAGCTGGCGTCCATCATCATCATCATCATAATCATCATCATCATCGTTCATCATCAGCTGGCGTCCATCATCATCATCACCGTTCATCATCAGCTGGTGTCCATCATCATCATCACCGTTCATCATCAGCTGGTGTCCATCATAATCATCATCGTTCATCATCAGCTGGCGTCCATCATCATCATCATCGTTCATCATCAGCTGGCGTCCATCATAATCATCATCATCATCGTTCATCATCAGCTGGCATCCATCATCATCATCATCACCTTCATCATCAGCTGGTGTCCATCATCATCATCATCCTCATCGTTCATCATCAGCTGGCGTCCATCATCATCATCATCATCACCGTTAATCATCAGCTGGCGTCATCATCATCATCATCGTTCATCATCAGCTGGCGTCCATCATCATCATCATCGTTCATCATCAGCTGGCGTCCATCATCATCATCATCATCATCATCGTTCATCATCAGCTGGCGTCCATCATCATCATCATCATCATCGTCAGCAGGCGTCCATCATCATCATCATCACCGTTCATCATCAGCTGGCGTCCATCATCATCATCATCGTTCATCATCAGCTGGCGTCCATCATCATCATTATCGTTCATAATCAGCTGGCGTCCATCATCATCATCATCGTTCATCATCAGCTGGCGTCCATCATCATCATCATCATCATCGTTCATCATCAGCTGGCATCCATCATCATCATCATCATCCTTCATCATCATCATCATCATCATCGTCAGCTGGCGTCCATCATCATCATCATAACCGTTCATCATCAGCTGGCATCCATCATCATCATCATCGTTCATCATAACCTGGTGTCCATCATCATCATCAGCACCGTTCATCATCAACTGGCGTCCATCATCATCATTACCTTTCATCATAAGCTGGCGTCCATCATCATCACCGTTCATCATCAGCTGGTGTCCATCATCGTCATCAGCACCGTTCATCATTAACTGGTGCCCATCATCATCATCATCGTTCATCATAACCTGGTGTCCATCATCATCATCATCATTGTTTATCATCAACTGGTGTCCATCATCATCATCAGCACCGTTCATCATCAGCTGGCGTCCATCATCATCATCATCATCATCGTTCATCATCAGCTGGCGTCCATCATCATCATCACCGTTCAACATCAGCTGGCATCCATCATCATCATCACCGTTCATCATCAGCTGGTGTCCATCATCATCATCATCATCATCGTTCATCATCAGCTGGCGTCCATCATCATCATCATCGTTCATCATCAGCTGGCGTCCATCATCATCATCATCGTTCATCATCAGCTGGCGTCCATCATCATCATCATCGTTCATCATCAGCTGGCGTCCATCATCATCATCACCGTTCATCATCAGCTGGTGTCCATCATCATCATCATCATCATCGTTCATCATCAGCTGGCGTCCATCATCATCATCACCGTTCATCATCAGTTGGCGTCCATCATCATCATCACCGTTCATCATCAGCTGGTGTCCATCATCATCATCATCATCATCGTTCATCATCAGCTGGCGTCCATCATCATAATCATCGTTCATCATCAGCTGGCGTCCATCATCATCATCATCGTTCATCATCAGCTGGCGTCCATCATCATCATCATCATAATCATCATCATCATCATCAGCTGGCGTCCATCATCATCATCACCGTTAATCATGAGCTGGTGTCCATCATCATCATCATCGTTCATCATCAGCTGGCGTCCATCATCATCATCATCGTTCATCATCAGCTGGCGTCCATCATCATCATCATCATAATCATCATCATCATCATCAGCTGGCGTCCATCATCATCATCACCGTTAATCATGAGCTGGTGTCCATCATCATCATCATCATCGTTCATCATCAGCTGGTGTCCATCATCATCATCATCATCATCGTTCATCGTCAGCTGGCGTCCATCAGCATCACCCTTCATCATCAGCTGGCGTCCATCATCATCATCACCGTTCATCATCAGCTGGCGTCCATCATCATCATCACCCTTCATCATCAGCTGGCGTCCATCATCATCATCACCCTTCATCATCAGCTGGCGTCCATCATCATCATCATCGTTCATCATCAGCAGGCGTCCATCATCATCATCACCGTTCATCATCAGCTGGCTTCCATCATCATCATCATCATCGTTCATCATCAGCTGGCGTCCATCATCATCATCACCGTTCATCATCAGCTGGTGTCCATCATCATCATCATCATCGTTCATCATCAGCTGGCGTCCATCATCATCATCATCGTTCATCATCAGCTGGCGTCCATCATCATCATCATCATTCATCATGAGCTGGCGTCCATCATCATCATCATCATCATCATCGTCAGCTGGCGTCCATCATCATCACCCTTCATCATCATCTGGCGTCCATCATCATCATCACTGTTCATCATCAGCTGGCGTCCATCATCATCATCATTGTTCATCATCAGCTGGCTTCCATCGTCATCATCATCATCGTTCATCATCAGCTGGTGTCCATCATCATCATCATCATCATCATCATCATCATCATCATCGTTCATCATCAGCTGGCGTCCATCATCATCATCATCATCACCGTTAATCATCAGCTGGCGTCCATCATCATCATCATCGTTCATCATCAGCTGGCGTCCATCATCATCATCACCGTTCATCATCAGCTGGTGTCCATCATCATCATCACCGTTCATCATCAGCTGGTGTCCATCATCATCATCATCGTTCATCATCAGCTGGCGTCCATCATCATCATCATCGTTCATCATCAGCTGGCGTCCATCATAATCATCATCATCATCGTTCATCATCAGCTGGCGTCCATCATCATCATCATCACCTTCATCATCAGCTGGTGTCCATCATCATCATCATCATCATCGTTCATCATCAGCTGGCGTCCATCATCATCATCATCGTTCATCATCAGCTGGCGTCCATCATCATCATCATCATCATCATCGTTCATCATCAGCTGGCGTCCATCATCATCATCATCATCATCGTCAGCAGGCATCCATCATCATCATCATCACCGTTCATCATCAGCTGGCGTCCATCATCGTCATCATCGTTCATCATCGTTCATCATCAGCTGGCGTCCATCATCATCATCATCATCATCGTCAGCAGGCGTCCATCATCATCATCATCGTTCATCATCAGCTGGCGTCCATCATCATCATCATCGTTCATCATCAGCTGGCGTCCATCATCATCATCATCATCATCATCATCGTTCATCATCAGCTGGCGTCCATCATCATCATCATCATCATCATCATCATCACCGTTCATCATCAGCTGGCGTCCATCATCGTCATCATCGTTCATCATCGTTCATCATCAGCTGGCGTCCATCATCATCATCATCATCATCGTCAGCAGGCGTCCATCATCATCATCATCGTTCATCATCAGCTGGAGTCCATCATCATCATCATCATCGTTCATCATCAGCTGGTGTCCATCATCATCATCATCATCATCGTTCATCGTCAGCTGGCGTCCATCAGCATCACCCTTCATCATCAGCTGGCGTCCATCATCATCATCACCGTTCATCATCAGCTGGCGTCCATCATCATCATCACCCTTCATCATCAGCTGGCGTCCATCATCATCATCATCGTTCATCATCAGCAGGCGTCCATCATCATCATCACCGTTCATCATCAGCTGGCATCCATCATCATCATCATCATCGTTCATCATCAGCTGGCATCCATCATCATCATCATCATCATCATCGTTCATCATCAGCAGGCGTCCATCATCATCATCACCGTTAATCATGAGCTGGTGTCCATCATCATCATCATCATCGTTCATCATCAGCTGGTGTCCATCATCATCATCATCATCATCGTTCATCGTCAGCTGGCGTCCATCAGCATCACCCTTCATCATCAGCTGGCGTCCATCATCATCATCACCGTTCATCATCAGCTGGCGTCCATCATCATCATCACCCTTCATCATCAGCTGGCGTCCATCATCATCATCATCGTTCATCATCAGCAGGCGTCCATCATCATCATCACCGTTCATCATCAGCTGGCTTCCATCATCATCATCATCATTGTTCATCATCAGCTGGCTTCCATCATCATCATCATCATCATCATAATCATCATCAGCTGGCGTCCATCATCATCATCACCGTTCATCATCACCTGGTGTCCATCATCATCATCATCATCGTTCATCATCAGCTGGCGTCCATCATCATCATCATCGTTCATCATCAGCTGGCGTCCATCATCATCATCATCATTCATCATGAGCTGGCGTCCATCATCATCATCATCATCGTCAGCTGGCGTCCATCATCATCACCCTTCATCATCAGCTGGCGTCCATCATCATCATCACTGTTCATCATCAGCTGGCGTCCATCATCATCATCATTGTTCATCATCAGCTGGCTTCCATCATCATCATCATCATCGTTCATCATCAGCTGGCGTCCATCATCATCATCATCTTCATCATCATCATCATCGTTCATCATCAGCTGGCGTCCATCATCATCATCACCGTTCATCATCAGCTGGTGTCCATCATCATCATCACCGTTCATCATCAGCTGGTGTCCATCATAATCATCATCGTTCATCATCAGCTGGCGTCCATCATCATCATCATCGTTCATCATCAGCTGGCGTCCATCATAATCATCATCATCATCGTTCATCATCAGCTGGCATCCATCATCATCATCATCACCTTCATCATCAGCTGGTGTCCATCATCATCATCATCCTCATCGTTCATCATCAGCTGGCGTCCATCATCATCATCATCATCACCGTTAATCATCAGCTGGCGTCATCATCATCATCATCGTTCATCATCAGCTGGCGTCCATCATCATCATCATCGTTCATCATCAGCTGGCGTCCATCATCATCATCATCATCATCATCGTTCATCATCAGCTGGCGTCCATCATCATCATCATCATCATCGTCAGCAGGCGTCCATCATCATCATCATCACCGTTCATCATCAGCTGGTGTCCATCATCATCATCATCGTTCATCATCGTTCATCATCGTTCATCATCAGCTGGCGTCCATCATCATCATCATCATCATCGTCAGCAGGCATCCATCATCATCATCATCACCGTTCATCATCAGCTGGCGTCCATCATCATCATCATCGTTCATCATCGTTCATCATCAGCTGGCGTCCATCATCATCATCATCATCATCGTCAGCAGGCGTCCATCATCATCATCATCACCGTTCATCATCAGCTGGCGTCCATCATCATCATCATCGTTCATCATCAGCTGGCGTCCATCATCATCATTATCGTTCATAATCAGCTGGCGTCCATCATCATCATCATCGTTCATCATCAGCTGGCGTCCATCATCATCATCATCATCATCGTTCATCATCAGCTGGCATCCATCATCATCATCATCATCCTTCATCATCATCATCATCATCATCGTCAGCTGGCGTCCATCATCATCATCATAACCGTTCATCATCAGCTGGCATCCATCATCATCATCATCGTTCATCATAACCTGGTGTCCATCATCATCATCAGCACCGTTCATCATCAACTGGCGTCCATCATCATCATTACCTTTCATCATCAGCTGGCGTCCATCATCATCACCGTTCATCATCAGCTGGTGTCCATCATCATCATCAGCACCGTTCATCATTAACTGGTGCCCATCATCATCATCATCGTTCATCATAACCTGGTGTCCATCATCATCATCATCATTGTTTATCATCAACTGGTGTCCATCATCATCATCAGCACCGTTCATCATCAGCTGGCGTCCATCATCATCATCATCATCATCGTTCATCATCAGCTGGCGTCCATCATCATCATCACCGTTCATCATCAGCTGGCATCCATCATCATCATCACCGTTCATCATCAGCTGGTGTCCATCATCATCATCATCATCATCGTTCATCATCAGCTGGCGTCCATCATCATCATCATCGTTCATCATCAGCTGGCGTCCATCATCATCATCATCGTTCATCATCAGCTGGCGTCCATCATCATCATCATCGTTCATCATCAGCTGGCGTCCATCATCATCATCACCGTTCATCATCAGCTGGTGTCCATCATCATCATCATCATCATCGTTCATCATCAGCTGGCGTCCATCATCATCATCACCGTTCATCATCAGCTGGCGTCCATCATCATCATCACCGTTCATCATCAGCTGGTGTCCATCATCATCATCATCGTTCATCATCAGCTGGCGTCCATCATCATAATCATCGTTCATCATCAGCTGGCGTCCATCATCATCATCATCGTTCATCATCAGCTGGCGTCCATCATCATCATCATCATAATCATCATCATCATCATCAGCTGGCGTCCATCATCATCATCACCGTTAATCATGAGCTGGTGTCCATCATCATCATCATCATCGTTCATCATCAGCTGGTGTCCATCATCATCATCATCATCATCGTTCATCGTCAGCTGGCGTCCATCAGCATCACCCTTCATCATCAGCTGGCGTCCATCATCATCATCACCGTTCATCATCAGCTGGCGTCCATCATCATCATCACCCTTCATCATCAGCTGGCGTCCATCATCATCATCATCGTTCATCATCAGCAGGCGTCCATCATCATCATCACCGTTCATCATCAGCTGGCTTCCATCATCATCATCATCATTGTTCATCATCAGCTGGCTTCCATCATCATCATCATCATCATCATAATCATCATCAGCTGGCGTCCATCATCATCATCACCGTTCATCATCACCTGGTGTCCATCATCATCATCATCATCGTTCATCATCAGCTGGCGTCCATCATCATCATCATCGTTCATCATCAGCTGGCGTCCATCATCATCATCATCATTCATCATGAGCTGGCGTCCATCATCATCATCATCATCGTCAGCTGGCGTCCATCATCATCACCCTTCATCATCAGCTGGCGTCCATCATCATCATCACCGTTCATCATCACCTGGTGTCCATCATCATCATCATCATCGTTCATCATCAGCTGGTGTCCATCATCATCATCATCGTTCATCATCAGCTGGCGTCCATCATCATAATCATCGTTCATCATCAGCTGGCGTCCATCATCATCATCATCGTTCATCATCAGCTGGCGTCCATCATCATCATCATCATAATCATCATCATCATCATCAGCTGGCGTCCATCATCATCATCACCGTTAATCATGAGCTGGTGTCCATCATCATCATCATCATCGTTCATCATCAGCTGGTGTCCATCATCATCATCATCATCATCGTTCATCGTCAGCTGGCGTCCATCAGCATCACCCTTCATCATCAGCTGGCGTCCATCATCATCATCACCGTTCATCATCAGCTGGCGTCCATCATCATCATCACCCTTCATCATCAGCTGGCGTCCATCATCATCATCATCGTTCATCATCAGCAGGCGTCCATCATCATCATCACCGTTCATCATCAGCTGGCTTCCATCATCATCATCATCATTGTTCATCATCAGCTGGCTTCCATCATCATCATCATCATCATCATAATCATCATCAGCTGGCGTCCATCATCATCATCACCGTTCATCATCACCTGGTGTCCATCATCATCATCATCATCGTTCATCATCAGCTGGCGTCCATCATCATCATCATCGTTCATCATCAGCTGGCGTCCATCATCATCATCATCATTCATCATGAGCTGGCGTCCATCATCATCATCATCATCGTCAGCTGGCGTCCATCATCATCACCCTTCATCATCAGCTGGCGTCCATCATCATCATCACTGTTCATCATCAGCTGGCGTCCATCATCATCATCATTGTTCATCATCAGCTGGCTTCCATCATCATCATCATCATCGTTCATTATCAGCTGGCGTCCATCATCATCATCATCTTCATCATCATCATCATCGTTCATCATCAGCTGGCGTCCATCATCATCATCACCGTTCATCATCAGCTGGTGTCCATCATCATCATCACCGTTCATCATCAGCTGGTGTCCATCATAATCATCATCGTTCATCATCAGCTGGCGTCCATCATCATCATCATCGTTCATCATCAGCTGGCGTCCATCATAATCATCATCATCATCGTTCATCATCAGCTGGCGTCCATCATCATCATCATCACCTTCATCATCAGCTGGTGTCCATCATCATCATCATCCTCATCGTTCATCATCAGCTGGCGTCCATCATCATCATCATCATCACCGTTAATCATCAGCTGGCGTCATCATCATCATCATCGTTCATCATCAGCTGGCGTCCATCATCATCATCATCGTTCATCATCAGCTGGCGTCCATCATCATCATCATCATCATCATCGTTCATCATCAGCTGGCGTCCATCATCATCATCATCATCATCGTCAGCAGGCGTCCATCATCATCATCATCACCGTTCATCATCAGCTGGTGTCCATCATCATCATCATCGTTCATCATCGTTCATCATCGTTCATCATCAGCTAGCGTCCATCATCATCATCATCATCATCGTCAGCAGGCATCCATCATCATCATCATCACCGTTCATCATCAGCTGGCGTCCATCATCATCATCATCGTTCATCATCGTTCATCATCAGCTGGCGTCCATCATCATCATCATCATCATCGTCAGCAGGCGTCCATCATCATCATCATCACCGTTCATCATCAGCTGGCGTCCATCATCATCATCATCGTTCATCATCAGCTGGCGTCCATCATCATCATTATCGTTCATAATCAGCTGGCGTCCATCATCATCATCATCGTTCATCATCAGCTGGCGTCCATCATCATCATCATCATCATCGTTCATCATCAGCTGGCATCCATCATCATCATCATCATCCTTCATCCTCATCATCATCATCATCGTCAGCTGGCGTCCATCATCATCATCATCGTTCATCATCAGCTGGCGTCCATCATCATCATCATCGTTCATCATCAGCTGGCGTCCATCATCATCATCATCATTCATCATGAGCTGGCGTCCATCATCATCATCATCATCGTCAGCTGGCGTCCATCATCATCACCCTTCATCATCAGCTGGCGTCCATCATCATCATCACTGTTCATCATCAGCTGGCGTCCATCATCATCATCATTGTTCATCATCAGCTGGCTTCCATCATCATCATCATCATCGTTCATCATCAGCTGGCGTCCATCATCATCATCATCTTCATCATCATCATCATCGTTCATCATCAGCTGGCGTCCATCATCATCATCACCGTTCATCATCAGCTGGTGTCCATCATCATCATCACCGTTCATCATCAGCTGGTGTCCATCATAATCATCATCGTTCATCATCAGCTGGCGTCCATCATCATCATCATCGTTCATCATCAGCTGGCGTCCATCATAATCATCATCATCATCGTTCATCATCAGCTGGCGTCCATCATCATCATCATCACCTTCATCATCAGCTGGTGTCCATCATCATCATCATCCTCATCGTTCATCATCAGCTGGCGTCATCATCATCCTCATCGTTCATCATCAGCTGGCGTCATCATCATCATCACCTTCATCATCAGCTGGTGTCCATCATCATCATCATCATCACCGTTAATCATCAGCTGGCGTCATCATCATCATCATCGTTCATCATCAGCTGGCGTCCATCATCATCATCATCGTTTATCATCAGCTGGCGTCCATCATCATCATCATCATCATCATCGTTCATCATCAGCTGGCGTCCATCATCATCATCATCATCATCATCGTCAGCAGGCGTCCATCATCATCATCATCACCGTTCATCATCAGCTGGTGTCCATCATCATCATCATCGTTCATCATCGTTCATCATCGTTCATCATCAGCTGGCGTCCATCATCATCATCATCATCATCGTCAGCAGGCATCCATCATCATCATCATCACCGTTCATCATCAGCTGGCGTCCATCATCATCATCATCGTTCATCATCGTTCATCATCAGCTGGCGTCCATCATCATCATCATCATCATCGTCAGCAGGCGTCCATCATCATCATCATCACCGTTCATCATCAGCTGGCGTCCATCATCATCATCATCGTTCATCATCAGCTGGCGTCCATCATCATCATTATCGTTCATAATCAGCTGGCGTCCATCATCATCATCATCGTTCATCATCAGCTGGCGTCCATCATCATCATCATCATCATCGTTCATCATCAGCTGGCATCCATCATCATCATCATCATCCTTCATCATCATCATCATCATCATCGTCAGCTGGCGTCCATCATCATCATCATAACCGTTCATCATCAGCTGGCATCCATCATCATCATCATCGTTCATCATAACCTGGTGTCCATCATCATCATCATCATTGTTTATCATCAACTGGTGTCCATCATCATCATCAGCACCGTTCATCATCAGCTGGCGTCCATCATCATCATTACCTTTCATCATCAGCTGGCGTCCATCATCATCACCGTTCATCATCAGCTGGTGTCCATCATCATCATCATCAGCACCGTTCATCATTAACTGGTGCCCATCATCATCATCATCGTTCATCATAACCTGGTGTCCATCATCATCATCATCATTGTTTATCATCAACTGGTGTCCATCATCATCATCAGCACCGTTCATCATCAGCTGGCGTCCATCATCATCATCAGCACCGTTCATCATCAGCTGGCGTCCATCATCATCATCATCATCATCATCATCGTTCATCATAACCTGGTGTCCATCATCATCATCATCATTGTTTATGATCAACTGGTGTCCATCATCATCATCAGCACCGTTCATCATCAGCTGGCGTCCATCATCATCATTACCTTTCATCATCAGCTGGCGTCCATCATCATCATCATCATCATCGTCAGCAGGCGTCCATCATCATCATCATCACCGTTCATCATCAGCTGGCGTCCATCATCATCATCATCGTTCATCATCAGCTGGCGTCCATCATCATCATTATCGTTCATAATCAGCTGGCGTCCATCATCATCATCATCGTTCATCATCAGCTGGCGTCCATCATCATCATCATCATCATCGTTCATCATCAGCTGGCATCCATCATCATCATCATCATCCTTCATCATCATCATCATCATCATCGTCAGCTGGCGTCCATCATCATCATCATAACCATTCATCATCAGCTGGCATCCATCATCATCATCATCGTTCATCATAACCTGGTGTCCATCATCATCATCATCATTGTTTATCATCAACTGGTGTCCATCATCATCATCAGCACCGTTCATCATCAGCTGGCGTCCATCATCATCATTACCTTTCATCATCAGCTGGCGTCCATCATCATCACCGTTCATCATCAGCTGGTGTCCATCATCATCATCAGCACCGTTCATCATTAACTGGTGCCCATCATCATCATCATCGTTCATCATAACCTGGTGTCCATCATCATCATCATCATTGTTTATCATCAACTGGTGTCCATCATCATCATCAGCACCGTTCATCATCAGCTGGCGTCCATCATCATCATCAGCACCGTTCATCATCAGCTGGCGTCCATCATCATCATCATCATCATCATCATCGTTCATCATAACCTGGTGTCCATCATCATCATCATCATTGTTTATGATCAACTGGTGTCCATCATCATCATCAGCACCGTTCATCATCAGCTGGCGTCCATCATCATCATTACCTTTCATCATCAGCTGGCGTCCATCATCATCATCGTTCATCATCAGCTGGCGTCCATCATCATCACCGTTCATCATCAGCTGGTGTCCATCATCATCATCATCGTTCATCATCATCTGGCGTCCATCATCATCATCATCACCGTTCATCATCAGCTGGCGTCCATCATCATCATCATCGTTCATCATCAGCTGGCGTCCATCATCATCATCATCATCATCGTTCATCATCAGCTGGTGTCCATCATCATCATCATCGTTCATCATCGGCTGGCGTCCATCATCATCATCATCATCGTTCATCATCAGCTGGCGTCCATCATCATCATCATCGTTCATCATCAGCTGGCGTCCATCATCATCATCATCATCATCGTTCATCATCAGCTGGCGTCCATCATCATCATCATCATCATCATCATCATCATCATTCATCATCAGCTGGCGTCCATTATCATCATCATCATCATCATCATCGTCAGCTGGCGTCCATCATCATCATCATCACCGTTCATCATCAGCTGGCGTCCATCATCGTCATCATCGTTCATCATCAGCTGGCGTCCATCATCATCATCATCGTTCATCATCAGCTGGCGTCCATCATCATCATCATCGTTCATCATCAGCTGGTGTCCATCATCATCATCATCACCGTTCATTATCAGCTGGCGTCCATCATCATCATCATCATCGTTCATCCACAGCTGGCGTCCATCATCATCATCATCACCGTTCATCATCAGCTGGCGTCCATCATCATCATCATCGTTCATCATCAGCTGGCGTCCATCATCATCATCACCGTTCATCATCAGCTGGCGTCCATCATAATCATCATCGTTCATCATCAGCTGGTGTCCATCATCATCATCATCATCATCATCGTCAGCTGGCGTCCATCATCATCATCATCACCGTTCATCATCAGCTGGCGTCCATCATCATCATCGTCGTTCGTCATCAGCTGGTGTCCATCATCATCATCATCGTTCATCATCAGCGGGCGTCCATCATCATCATCATCATCATCATCGTTCATCGTCAGCTGGCGTCCATTATCATCATCATCATCGTTCATCATCAGCTGGCGTCCATCATCATCATCATCATCGTTCATCATCAGCTGGTGTCTATCATCATCATCATCACCGTTCATCATCAGCTGGCGTCCATCATCATCATCATCATCATCATCGTTCATCATCAGCTGGCATCCATCATCATCACCACCGTTCATCATCAGCTGGCGTCCATCATCATCATCATCGTTCATCATCAGCTGGCGTCCATCATCATCATCATCATTCATCATCAGCTGGCGTCCATCCGGCTGAAATATTCTGAAGCTGAGCGATCATCTTCATTAGCTCCGGGAAATCTACGAGGCGGAAGATAATTCCATCCCATGATTCCTTAAAGCTACAACATTTAAAAGAAAGATTCCTTACATTGTAAAAGTTTTGCGGTTTTCTACAGTGTTTTTTTAAAAAAAGACTTTTTTTTTTATATATATGATCTCAATGAAAACGTTACATAACAGCCGGTTTGTCGAGCCAAACATTTCTGCTTCACCAAGGGAGATTTATGGGTAGATTTATTGTTTATTGCTGGACCTAATTTAATTTTGGACCATCCAGGAGGACGAGATGAAGAGAGAGATGAAAGCGAAGAAACAGGAGACAAAGCTACAAAAGAAAACAGTGAGCAGTTTAAAGTTGGCTCGAGATAAAAAAAAAAGCCAGCGGAAAAAATGATTCACAACAAGAACAATACCAGCAAGAAAGGAGAAAAACATCACTTGCAACTAAAACGTGTATCAGCGTATCAGCTTTTATACCATGGTCTGGGTGAATACTCGATTCTGATTGGCTGCAGGGTGTCCGTTAAAAAGTAATATTGGACACCAGTTAAAAAAAGTTCCGTCAAATAGCCCAATAGTTCTCCTCCCCAATTTCCTTCATATTGTGAAGAAATGTGCATTTCAGACAGCAAATAATCACATTTTAACTGGAATCCGTGGGGCGGCACTTCATTTCAACACTCTTATCTTTCAGGATCGATCACCTGACGGCGTGCCGTGCACACACACACAAACTCATGTTCATACATCAACGTGGGCTCATCATCGGGTATTTGTTGCGATAATATCTGCTGCCGAACATACTGCAGGTGCTCTCAAAGCGGGTTACCTTGGAAACACCACAACAAAAGACATTAAATACTCTTCTCTGCACTTTCTTGTGAAAAACATTATTTTAACACCAAAAACAACATTAGTAATTGATCTTATATTATTTCCTATGTGAGTGACCATGGTATAAGCAGGATAATGCCCTCTGAGGTGTCCATTATCAGAAATTAATGGACTTCGCGGAGGCAACCATCCTCCGCTTTGCGTTGGATGGTTCACACCCCCGCGTCATCCATTAATTTCTGATGATTGACACCTTGTCAGGCATTATCTCTTACATAAAACTGCAGACGTTCCACTCTATTCTACAGACACTTTCCTCCAAGACGACTTGCATGTGAGAGTGAGAACAACACAAGCAGGAATCAAACAGGAGAGAAAAAGAGCGACTGCTGCGAGTCCAGATGGATGCTGGCGCTGCCATGTAGTGCTGGAGTGTGAAGCCCATCAGGTTATAACAGGAGTGTTTCCTTATGGGAACATGAAACATAAAGTTCTGCAGGAAGATGAGCTGCGACTTAAAATATTCACGCAAAATCCATAATATGAATATTCTCATCCAGCAGGAAAGATTTCAGGTGTTTTTGTTGAGGATTAATTGTTCTGTTCTTTTTTCTCATAGATAGACACACATGTCCTGATGTGACACAGCTGCAGGATTCAGGTTGGAGGCAGTGAACACAACAACATAAATAATCCAGACAAGACAGGAAATTCTGAAACCTCAGCAGGTCTGAAGTGAAAGCAGGTAGTCACTGAAAGCTACTCCAACAGAACGTCTGCATGTATACTGTCAATAAATGAAATATATAAAAAACACAATATTTTTACAACCCTAATACCAATGAAGTTGCCACGTTGTGTAAAACCCAAATAGAAAGAACAAACACAGGTTTATATATATATATGTGTATATATATATATATATATATATATATATATATATATATATATATATATATATATATATATATATATATATATATAAATTGAGTAACATATATATATATATATATATATATATATATATATATATATATATATATATACATGTTAAAGCAACTGTGTATCAGAAAAATGTTGAACATGAATAAATGTTTCCAAATAAGGAAGCAGCACTGTTATGGTCCCTAAAAAAGAGTTTTTCAGGGAGATGATGGATGTGGAGCTGACACCAAGCCTCAGGTGACGGAGGTGACAGCTTTCTTGGTTTTACCGCAGTACTAATTGGAGAGCCAGCTGTGAGCGGACATCAGTCATTACACCTTGGAACCACCGAGGTCACTTTGATCACACATTAATTAGGCTCTTTGCTTTCCCTTCTGCCTTTCTTCGCTTTGGTTTTGGCTCCATAAGCCTCCACAACTGGTATGTGTAACTGAGGGGAAGATTATGATCATTACCAGATATCTTTAACTTCTTGTTTTCCTGTTATTTTCCTGTGTCCCTGTGTTTATTTTGTTAAATAACATCTTTCATCTTTTTGGCATTGTACTGTTGCACTTTCCTAGAAATAAAAATCAGCTTTTTGTGCCCAAATCTTAAGACACACATTTATTCCAGATGTATGTACAGTGCATGTGAGTGACATGCTCCTTCATGAATCTGTGGACTACAACCAGTTCAGTGCAGAAGGAGCTCATCGTGTTGGATTTGTGTGTGTACAGTGCGAGTAAAGGTACAAGGAATGCTGAATTTATTCCTCCAGCATGTTTCACACATAGGGAGAGCAGATCTGACTCTGTAGGATCAGAAGAAACAGTAAAATGATTCATTCAGTGAGTTTTCCATGCAGCAGACATTAGGAGGGTCTTTACCTGGATGTTCCAGCTGATCCGAGGCTTTCAGGGAGTTTCTTCCAGACATGTGGAGCATAGAAGCTGAATGCAGCTCCTCCAGATCTGCTTCTGACTCTGGAACTGATGAAAGACCGGATCCAGATGACCTCATACTGTGAAGTGATCTCTGGTGGACTTGGGTCCTGGACCGTTTAGGGCCTGATAGACCGGCAACAGAACTTTAAAGTCTTTCCTCTGATGGACAGGCAGCCAGTGTGAAGTCCTCAGAACTGGACCCATGTGGTCCACTTCTTCAGTCTAAGGACTCGAGTAACAAAGTTCTGAAATAGTTTTAGTTATTTTACTGGTTTTATAGGAAAACCTGTAAAGATCATGTTCCAGTAAACTGAAGATGAAAGCCTGGACCAGTTTTTCCAGGTCCTGCAGTGACACCAGATGTTTTATCCTTGATATATTCTGAAGCTGAAAGTAAGCCGACTTTTTATTCTCTTCATGTGTTTTTCAAAAGGCTCCGCGATGACTTTCTGTTTGGCTCCAGTGACGATCTCCTCAGGTTTGATTCCGTTTAGCTGCAGAAAGTTTCGGCTCATCCAGTCATTAATCTCAGTGCATTTACCTCCTGTACAGGTCCGCGTCTCCTGGTGACATGGTCCTAGTCTTGGTCTTAGAATGTGAAATGATCTGATATTTTACAAAACACAAACTCAACCAAGAAATGTGAGTGCGCCTCACAGAAATGGTCACATGACTTTACCTTCAGTTCAAAACTATCGTGATGCAGATATTTATACATTCATTCATTTTCTTGCCCAGTCTATCCCAGCAGGCCAGAGGCAGGAACACCTGGACAGTGTACCAGTCTATCCCAGCAGGCCATAGGCAGCAACACCTGGACAGTGTACCAGTCTATCCCAGCAGGCCAGAGGCAGCAACACCTGGACAGTGTACCAGTCTATCCCAGCAGGCCAGAGGCAGGAACACCTGGACAGTGTACCAGTCTATCCCAGCAGGCCAGAGGCAGCAACACCTGGACAGTGTACCAGTCTATCCCAGCAGGCCAGAGGCAGCAACACCTGGACAGTGTACCCGTCTATCCCAGTAGGCCAGAGGCAGGAACACCTGGACAGTGTACCAGTCTATCCCAGCAGGCCAGAGGCAGGAACACCTGGACAGTGTACCAGTCTATCCCAGTAGGCCAGAGGCAGGAACACCTGGACAGTGTACCCGTCTATCCCAGTAGGCCAGAGGCAGCAACACCTGGACAGTGTACCAGTCTATCCCAGTAGGCCAGAGGCAGCAACACCTGGACAGTGTACCAGTCTATCCCAGCAGGCCAGAGGCAGGAACACCTGGACAGTGTACCCGTCTATCCCAGTAGGCCAGAGGCAGCAACACCTGGACAGTGTACCAGTCTATCCCAGTAGGCCAGAGGCAGCAACACCTGGACAGTGTACCCGTCTATCCCAGCAGGCCAGAGGCAGGAACACCTGGACAGTGTACCAGTCTATCCCAGTAGGCCAGAGGCAGGAACACCTGGACAGTGTACCCGTCTATCCCAGTAGGCCAGAGGCAGCAACACCTGGACAGTGTACCAGTCTATCCCAGTAGGCCAGAGGCAGGAACACCTGGACAGTGTACCAGTCTATCCCAGCAGGCCAGAGGCAGGAACACCTGGACAGTGTACCCGTCTATCCCAGTAGGCCAGAGGCAGCAACACCTGGACAGTGTACCAGTCTATCCCAGTAGGCCAGAGGCAGCAACACCTGGACAGTGTACCCGTCTATCCCAGCAGGCCAGAGGCAGGAACACCTGGACAGTGTACCAGTCTATCCCAGTGATGAATAGTGTCTTTGTGCTAAATCTTCATTTTTATTTTATTTATTAGATCCTTTGTGAAAAACAATGAGTCTTTTGTTTTAATGCTAAACAGTTAGTAATAACATGCCTGGGTTTGTGGGAGTAGAAATGTTCTTTAGAACCAGTTTCTCATTTTACTGGTGACTTCTGAGTGGAACTACCCCCAGGAGAAAAAGGTTTTGCTGTCCTATTATGGTAAGTAGTTTAGTGTGTGAATATATACCCATCAGTTTGCACAGCAGCAGCAGAGACAGTGTCTGCTTTTGCTCATTAGCAGCAATGCACTCAGGAAAACAATTCTTAAATTCCTTGTACAGGATAAACTCTTGTGACTTCAGATCATTCACATCACATGATGCACACACTCTGTCAAACTCTGTGTAGGTTTGCATGGAGCTCTTTTTATAAGAGCTGAACCGTTGGCGATACGCCTCAGGAACTAGTTCTGGCCTTCAGAATGGTCGCTTTAACCACGCCATAATTCAAGCTGCTTGAAGAGGGAGCGCTGCTAAAACCTCTTGTGCTTTGCCTTGGATTCTGCATTGTAGCAGTAGGCTTCACCTGTTACGAGCCACAATTACACCCAAACAACAAAAGAGTGATAAACTATACAAAACAAAAACCACCCCTACTGGGCTCACAAATACAAAAGGTACAAAGTAGAAATTTCCACCACATAGCTACTTTCCAGGGTGACAACCAAGGCAAAGTGAGCAATCAACAGTCATCTGGCCTGATTGTCTGCCAGCCTGTTCCGTAGATGGGGCTGAAGAGCTGGACCCAGCTGGAGAGGATGAAGAGTCAGCCAGTCCTGGACAGGGGGTGTTACAGCCAGCCAGTCACAGGAACAGAGCAGTGCAGCCAGTCGCAGGACGGATTCAAGGCAGCAAACCAGTCGTCTAGTGGGGATCACACACTTACATTAGCATATCATGGTTTCAGGACGTTACATCCATTTAACACATGAAAGGCAGAGATGTCATTTTGGCCATTTTAAAATGTGCATATTTAATAACTTTTTAGAATAAAATCATAAATCTTTCTGAATTCCTGACTTTTCTTGAAACAACATATTTTTCTTAAAACTAGTTTCATATTTAGTGTGTCAAGACCAGAGGAAATATGATCATTTCTATCTGGTCGGCCTTTTGACCCAAGCAGATTTGATGTTTTCGATGTGAAGTACATGCAAAGCGGCACCTGGAGACAAGTCAAGAATATTTATACTGTCATCACAGTGTACACTATTTTCTATCAGGCTAGAACAACTGCAGAATGCAGAAGTCCCATCCAGACAGATCTGTCTCTTCTTCCTCTGCAGCAAAGAGTGGATGAATTCTATGTTGTTGCCAGCATGGAGACAGCGTAGAAAAATAGGAAATGTTTGACTATAACGCTTTGAAGAGGTGGAGAAGCTTGAAGTCATGCTTTGCTGAGAATAAGTGTGACCATTAAGAGAAGAATTATTTCTGTCTGATATGATTTGTAAAGGTCCGTCATCTGGGATTGAACCTATGAACATCTAATGTAGCCACTATACCACCACTAGTCTGCCTGCAAGGCACTGTCAGAAGTATGGAAATGTTTTGCTATAAATGGTGCAAAAACACATGTCTGCAGAACAGAAGTGGAGAGTTTAACATTTAAATGGGTGAAGAGGCACAAATGATGTATAAGTTTGAACCTTTGGTTTTCAGAGCATTAGTGAATCCATTAGGGGTAGAAGCATCCCTACTTCCCATGGTGTGTGAGGGTGCAGCACCAGGATTTGAACCTGCAACTTTCTGAGACACAGCCCTCCCATTTAACCGCTACATGACATGGCAACACATCTGCAGCAGCGTTAAAACTTCCTTCCATTGGGAAAGCGACGCCATGTTGGAACCTCCACCAGTGAGTCATCATCCAGATTGGTAATTATAATATTGTAGTAAAATATGAAATGTTTGACTAGAATACTGTCAAGAATTAGAGATGGTAAAAAATGCTTTGCAGAATAATATTTAAACTTCAGCTAATTATAGAATTATTCTGTTTGAATGTTGCATGAAGCGTTGCTGGGAAGCTCCACCCACCAATACCCAGTATGATACAATACATTAGTGGGTTAACATGCAATCTCTTAGTTGCAGTGGAATGAATGTGCTCTGCACATTCATAGTAGATTACCCTCATTAACTAGCAGAATGTCCAGGAACATTTGACTGTAGCTTGTCAACAGTTTCAGGATAATATATGAGAAGTGTGTACTGAATGTACATACAGGGATACTTCAGTGTAAGCTATGAGAGAGAATGTCTGCATAGTGCTTGAAATGTTTCACTGTCTTTTGTGAAGGAGTTAAATTCCACATTTATCTATGATACAGTAATTCTGAATAATGTCCCAAATGGGCCCTCATAGAAACAACCTAAAGTCTTTACAATCCGATAAAGAGCAGATGTTCAGAGGACAACTATAGAATCCTGTCTGAACTTGGTTTTCTGCCGATATACTGTTGGTTTCTTTCTATTTTTCACACATTTACCAAATAATCCAAATGTTAAACAATAATCAGACGTGTTATTTTATACCTGAATGTTAAGACTGGGCTCAGTCAGACAACGTCAGGAAACAGGGAACCAGATTTTACTGAGCTAATGTAAAAAAATCATTAAGTAATGGTGACAACAGAGACCAGACCAAGCTGTGTTTTCGTCCTCCAAAGAAAACCCAACATGAATGAAGAACTGTGGACACGCACGGAGAAGACCTGCTGCGATTCAACGTAGAAACAGCCGCGTTAGAAGTGCTCAAAAGTTTGTTCTGTTATGCTGACGTTTAGTTGCCTGGCATTCACATGCAGACTCGGCTCGGCGTTCCAGACAATACTTTATTTTATTCCTTTCTGTAGCCGGGTTCTTTCCAAAGAGGATGCGGGAGACAGGTTAGCCGGCAGGCAAACAAGCGGGAAGGCAAACCAGGCTGGCTGGGAAGCGAGCAGGCAGGCAAGCGGCAGGGCAGCACTCGGGTGTGCAGGCAGGATCTCTGACGGGGAAAAACACACAAGTTATCAATCTGTGATTGACACTGGAAAGAATCTTGGAGGCCGAGAGTTGTACCGCAGGACATTCAACAATCTGGCGATGAACAGCAGGCTGAGCAGGTCTTAAGTAGTGCTGCTGCTGATTGGCCAGATGAAGATCAGGTGCTGATCCAGGTGCCAGGATGCCAGACACGCCCACCATGGAACAGGATCACAACATGTTCCTGAAAAGTGTAGTTGCATAACTTAGACTCAGGACTAAGTCATGGCAGACAGAAAGGTGAAGGCCAGCACATCTGAGTTGGTGTATAATAATAAAGATTTCAGCCATGACACGGAGACAGTAACCCCTGAGATCCACTGAACGCAGAAGTCTGGCAGTGCTGCTGCCTTCGCAGCTGATGGCGGCAGCACCAGTAAAAAGGACTGGTTTTACCAGGTGCTGCGGTGCTTTGCTGAACTGTTCCAGAGGTGCCGCCGCTTTCTGCTTCTCTAAAATACTCATCAGTTCTGTTGTTGCTGATGTGAAACCTCGTCGATACAGAGCAGAGCCGATCGTTCAGGCAGGAAATCAGCTGGTGAAAACCAAAGTGGAATTTACCAGAAAAACACTTCATGTCCACTTTGGATGCATTCTACTCTGAAACATCAACATTTCATCATCCCCACGGTTTCACTCATTACTGGCAGCGTGGAAAACGTGTGTTTATCTTGGAGGAGGGAAGCTGCGGCGGTCTATAATCTGTTGTTTCCACACCACACATCCCTGCTATGAAGAAATGAAGAGCACAACCTGAGACACCGTCCTGCCTTCTCATTTGCTGGTTTATTTTTCACTTTAAAGCAGTTTTATAAAGGATTTCAAGTTGACCTTCACCAGCTATGATGCACCATGATGCCGGGACCAGACCCTTCAAAGGCTGGCCTCACCACGCGCCCCAGGGCCCAAAGGCAACCCCCCCACTCCTGCAGGCAGAGGGCCCACCCACAACAATGGAGAGCCAGGACCCCCAGACCGCACTCCAGTGCACCACCCCCCTCCAAACCACACACCTTATCCACCCCTCATTAGACACGCTCCATCTCACATTTCCCCACCCCTCTGCTCCCACTTACATATCTCCCCCACACACACACCCCACAACATACCCCCCTTCACAAATTCCCCCTCTACACACCCTCACATGCCCCATCACACACACCCCACCCTATCCTTCCACCGCTACACACACACACATCCATCAAACATCCCCCACTCTACACCCACTGACATACTCATGCTTTATGAGAAGCTCCATAAATTCCAGGTGGATACCTCCACAACCACCTGGATCTATGACTACCTCACAAACAGACCCCAGTTTGTGAGACTGAAAGGTTGTGTGTCTGAGATGGAGGTCAGCAGCACTGGTGCACCACAAGGAACTGTACTCTGGCCATTCCTCTTCACTCTGTACACCTCAGACTTCCAGTACAACTCTGAGTCCTGTCATCTGCAGAAATACTCTGATGACTCTGCAGTTGTGGGGTGTATCAGGGATGGACAAGAAGCAGAGTACAGAGAACTGGTCAGTCAGTTTGTTAAATGGTGCGGTGACAATCATCTCATATTAAATAGCAGCAAAACAAAAGAGATGATTGTTGACTTCAGGAGGAAGAAGAATAAACAAAGCACTGTTTCCATCCTGGGAGAGGAGGTGGAGGTGGTGGAGGAATACAAGTATCTTGGAGTTCAGCTGGACAACAAACTGGACTGGAAATGCAACACTGACTACATCTACAAGAAAGGTCAGAGCAGACTGTACTTCTTAAGGAAGCTGAGATGGTTTAACGTCTGCACCAAGATGTTGCATATCTTCTAGAAGTCTGTTGTGGAGAGTGCAGTCAGCTTTGCAGCATCTGCTGGGGTAGTAGCATCAGAACCAGAGACTTGAAGAGAATCAACAAACTGATCCAGAAAGCTGCTTCTGTGCTTGGAGTAACTCTGGAGCCGCTGGAGCTGATTGTCCAAAGAAGAATGCTGCACAAGCTGATGAAGATGATGGAGGATTCTTCACACCCTCTCCACAACACAGTGATGAAACAACAAAGTGTGTTCAGTGAGAGGCTTCTTCAGGTCCGATGTAAGACTGAAAGATACAGAAGATCATTCCTGCCAGCAGCCATCAGCCTCCGGAACAAGACCTCCTCTAGTTATTATTATTATATACTACAATATTTCCCTTTGGGGATTAATGAAGAATTTTTCATTTCATTTCATTTTATTCATTCACACACCCCTACTCCCTCCATTCACACTCTACCTTATACACAAGCTCACTACATCATACACACACCCATACCATCACAACCCCCACCCGTCTGCATACACACCCCCCATACCTCATCACCCACCCACTCTACCTAAATTCTTTCACCCTGACTCCTCCTCTAATCCCAAGGTCCCCAATCACAAGGAACAGCCCCCAGCCGGCCCAGACCAATGAAGCCCGGCCCACTTGCCCCCCCACTCTCTCAACTTTCATTCCCAACTTTAAACATTTGCTCCTGCATACTCTCATGTTTTCCACCCAACACGCCCCGTGTGAGACGTCCCTGGGTGAGCAGAGGACAGGAAGAGCCCGACCAAGACCACCATGACCACCACCCCACAGATGCAGCCGACCCAGCACCCCCCAGGGCCAGCAGCACCTGCCCCCAGCCATGCCAGCCCAGATCCATGTCTGCCCTGACCGAGTGAAACACCAATCCCCCGGTCCTGTTCTGCTGTGACAGCGTGGATAAGATCATCCGATCCGACTGGACTTGTTGACGAGCAAAAAGCTCTGAACAGCTGCAGACTAACCCAACCACGTTTTCTCTCTTTTGTTTTAAATGACTTTCCTCCAAAACATGATAAAAGCACTAGCATCCATCTTCAGGGATTAATTATAGCCTAAAAACTGATCTAAGTTCATTTATGTTATATTTCAAAGTTTCCCCAATGGAAATAAATCCTTGATGCCTCAATATGGATGAGTTGTAACCTCCAAGTATGCAAATGACTTTCGCTTCCGCCACTCATCCTACTGATAAAATGGCTTGCAGCCTGTCGGCACAGCATATGGACGTGCTCAAATATCAAATCTGTATTTCCTTTCATATAATTACTTAGTTAAATTTTCAGATGATGCTGCAGGTCTTGTTGACCTTAATGGAACTAAATCAATTAAATTTAAGCACCCAACTTGATTGAGGCTAAAACTGATCCAAACAGTCAGTAATATACGTCTTTCAACAAGCTGCGGAAATTGGTGCCCTGCTATTTAATAAAAAAAAAAAAATCAAAGTAGACATAACCACTAAACACACATGCATACTCCAGAAATCCTCAAACACTGCAATAAACACATTGTGTTGTTTCTGATGAAAACTTACAGTTATACCCTAAAAAGATGCCAAAGACTGATAACAGGTTGAAGAATGTTTGTATTTGCACCGAGCACTGAGTTCGCAGCTGTTTTACTTCCACACGTACAGAATGGTTTTCAAAGTCTTTGAATTTTCAGGTTTTATATGTCTGAACATCATAAACACCATCTGGTCCAGATCTAACGATGTCATACCATAAACTTCTACACTCTTAGATGAGCAACAAATAAATAAAATAAAACTAATAAACAAACAGCTTGAGACTCAGGCCATGTGAAGCGTGTTGTTCATTATGCTCTATAAAAACTCCTGCCAGACTTTATCCAGCATGATATTTAGGTTTCAGCTTGGTCTGGACTCATCTACCACCTCGTGGCAAGCTGTGACCACCCCGTCGCCGGTGCTGCTTTCTGGCAACTAGAGTCCCAAAATGATTTCTAGTGTGTGAAGACAACGCCCAGAGTCCAGTTCTTTCTTTCTTTCCCAGATAAGCACCTCAGGAAAGAGATGTAAGGGTTGTAAACATGCAGATCAAGTGGTAGAATATTCAGAATTATCCACTTTGGGGCCCAGTTTAAATAAATGAGCACTGTTGGAAACCCAGAAGACCAGTTCTTTGTGGATAGACCTGATCCACCTGGACTTTCAGCCAGACTTTGTCTGAGTTGTTTACCAGTGTTAAAACACTCGAGACAGTGACAGACAATTAACAGGATTAGAAGACAGTTGTTGAAGAGGTTCATACAGGCAAACCAGGGATGTTGAAGGAGGAAAACATGGTGGTGGCTACTGAGAGCCAGACTGAAAACAGCATGAAAAAAATCTAGCACAGAAAAAAATACTAAAAATAAAAACAAAAACAAAACACTGCATCGTCATCATGCCATGTGGTTTTATTCTGTTTAAAACCAGAAATGAAATAAAAATGGCAGCAGAATAATTTCCTTAAAACTCCAGGAAGAAGTCGGGTTTTCCTCCTGACGAACACGTCCAGCCATGAAAGCGAATGCTGAAAAAACTGATGTTTAATAATCAGGTGACCTGCCGTGACGCCTCATGCCCTCTCCTGCAGTCAGTGCCTCAGCT
This sequence comes from Telmatherina bonti, assembly GCF_933228915.1. Taxonomy (NCBI): domain Eukaryota; kingdom Metazoa; phylum Chordata; class Actinopteri; order Atheriniformes; family Telmatherinidae; genus Telmatherina; species Telmatherina bonti. Next base: position 36,111,538 of record NC_136618.1, read on the forward strand.
GGTGCAGCTTCGTGCACAAACTGCATCATTTAAGAGCCAAGCGAAAACGCCGTCTTGTCAGAGAGCTTAAGTGATGAAGACAGACCAGCGAGGGGAAAATGACAGCACACACTTGGCCTCTAAAACCCTCCATTAACTGTCTCAAGAGGTAATCCAACACAGTGTGCAGCTCCTGTCTGCTTTAAATTTTAAATTCAGAGGACAGTTCAGGAATGTCTCTATCTGGCTGCTTGTATACAGAAGAGAAAAATACATAAAACTCACCTGCCTGGTGAGCTAAGGGGAAGGACACAGTGACCAAACATTAAGCCAGTTTATTTACTGCACCAAACTGTGATGATCATCTGAAAGGTCCCTTTTAGATTCCAAATTTCCTTCTTTACCTAAAAATACATTTAACCCCGGCATTAGACATGAAAAGTCACAAATGTCTGACAGATCAAAGACACAAGTCAGTCCATGGTTCTCTGGCTGCATGTGTTCTGTCTACGTTGAGCGTTTATGCCACATTTATATTCCATAGCACATACAAACAACCCACGCCTCCACACACTCCCGCGTTTATGTTTAAGGCTTTTTGCATCGTATTTACTGAGCAGACTGGTGAGCTTGGTCTCTTCACTGAGACAGACAGACAGACGGTCGAATGAAAGCAGGAGCGCACAGAAGGACAGAAAAATCCATTAGTTCAGAAAAGGAAATTTGCATCACTGCAGCAAATCCCAAACAGGTACGTTAAATAAGACAAATGGGAAAATGTATTCACAGAAATACAGAATATGGATATAAAATATACAAGAAACATAAATACACCAAGAATAATTATATAAATTAATATTTACAAAACATGACAATATAAACAGGCCACATAATAGGAAAAAAAAAAGCACAATTAGAATGTAACGTGGATATTTTCCCTATTAACAGTGTTTCTCCATTCCAATCCTCAGCCCCTGTCCTGTTTTAGACATGATCCTCCTCCACAGCAGACTCAGATTATTGAGCTTCCTCATCAAGTTCTTTGCAGCCTGTTAACGAGCCTTTATTTCATTCAGGTGTGTTAAGGTAGGGTTGCCTATAAAACATGCAGGGAAGGGGGCCTGAGGACAGGAACTGAGAAACACCGTCTTATATTAACTTCTTGAAATAAATTTAAATATGACCCCAAGTTCATACGTTTCCTGTCCACTTTATCATGTCCACCAGGCAAAAGGAGCATTGAACTCATTTTGTCCTTCATAGCTGCCTTAGGTCGTGCTGTGATGAGTTGAATAAGGTTCTTCAAAGATTTTGGTTCAAATTGACATAAAGCATGAGACAATCGCTGCATATCCGTGATGAGAATCTCCTGTTCCAACTCATCACCATGAAAATCTCCCCTTCCACCTCATCACCATGAGAATCTCCCGTTCCACCACATCACCATGAGAATCTCCCGTTCCACCACATCACCATGAGAATCTCCCGTTCCACCACATCATGATGAAAATCTCCCGTTCCACCTCATCATGATGAGAATCTCCCGTTCCACCACATCACCATGAAAATCTCCCGTTCCACCTCATCATGATGAGAATCTCCCGTTCCACCACATCACCATGAGAATCCCCCGTTCCACCTCATCATGATGAGAATCTCCCGTTCCACCACATCACCATGAGAATCTCCCGTTCCACCTTATCACCATGAGAATCTCCCGTTCCACCACATCATGATGAAAATCTCCCGTTCCACCTCATCATGATGAGAATCTCCCGTTCCACCTCATCACCATGAGAATCTCCCGTTCCACCTCATCACCATGAGAATCTCCCGTTCCACCTCATCACCATGAGAATCTCCCATTACACCTCATCATCATGAGAATCTCCCGTTGCACCTCATCACCATAAGAATCTCCCATTACACCACATCACCATGAGAATCTGCTGTTCGTTCCACCACATCACCATGAGAATCTCCCATTCCACCTCATCACCATGAGAATCTCCCGTCCGACCTCATCATGATCAGAATCTCCCGTTCCACCACATCACCATGAGAATCTCCCGTTGCACCTCATCACCATGAGAATCTCCCCTTCCAACTCATCACCATGAGAATCTCCCGTTCCACCACATCACCATGAGAATCTCCTGTTCCACCTCATCATGATGAGAATCACCCGTTCCACCAAATCACCATGAGAATCCCCCGTTCCACCACATCACCATGAGAATCTCCCGTTGCACCTCATCACCATGAGAATCTCCCCTTCCACCACATCACCATGAGAATCTCCCGTCGCACCTCATCATGATGAGAATCTCCCATTCCACCAAATCAACATGAGAATCCCCCGTTCCACCACATCACCATGAGAATCTCCCGTTCCACCACATCACCATGAGAATCTCCCGTTCCACCTCATCATGATGAGAATCTCCCGTTCCACCACATCATGATGAAAATCTCCCGTTCCACCTCATCATGATGAGAATCTCCCGTTCCACCACATCACCATGAGAATCGCCCGTTCCACCTTATCACCATGAGTATCTCCCGTTCCACCACATCATGATGAAAATCTCCTGTTCCACCTTATCACCATGAGAATCTCCCGTTCCACCACATCATGATGAAAATCTCCTGTTCCACCTCATCATGATGAGAATCTCCCGTTCCACCTCATCACCATGAGAATCTCCCGTTCCACCTCATCATGATGAGAATCTCCCATTCCACCACATCACCATGAGAATCTCCTTTTCCACCTAATCACCATGAGAATCTGCCGTTCCACCACATCACCATGAGAATCTCCCGTTCCACCTTATCACCATGAGTATCTCCCGTTCCATCACACATCATGATGAAAATCTCCTGTTCCACCTCATCATGATGAGAATCTCCCGTTCCACCTCATCACCATGAGAATCTCCCGTTCCACCTCATCATGATGAGTATCTCCCGTTCCACCACATCATGATGAAAATCTCCTGTTCCACCTTATCACCATGAGAATCTCCCGTTCCACCACATCATGATGAAAATCTCCTGTTCCACCTCATCATGATGAGAATCTCCCGTTCCACCTCAACACCATGAGAATCTCCCGTTCCACCTCATCATGATGAGAATCTCCCATTCCACCACATCACCATGAGAATCTCCTGTTCCACCTAATCACCATGAGAATCTGCCGTTCCACCACATCACCATGAGAATCTCCCGTTCCACCTTATCACAATGAGTATCTCCCGTTCCACCACATCATGATGAAAATCTCCTGTTCCACCTCATCATGATGAGAATCTCCCGTTCCACCTCATCACCATGAGAATCTCCCGTTCCACCTCATCATGATGAGAATCTCCCATTCCACCACATCACCATGAGAATCTCCTGTTCCACCTAATCACCATGAGAATCTCCCGTTCCACCACATCACCATGAGAATCTCCCGTTCCATGTCATCACGATGAGAATCTCCCGTTCCACCACATCACCATGAGAATCTCCCATTCCACCTAATGACCATGAGAATCTCCCATTACACCTCATCATCATGAGAATCTCCCGTTGCACCTCATCACCATGATAATCTCCCCTTCCACCTCATCACCATGAGAATCTCCCGTTCCACCACATCACCATGAGAATCTCCCGTTCCACCACATCACCATGAGAATCTCCCCTTCCACCTCATCACCATGAGAATCTCCCGTTCCACCTCATCACCATAAGAATCTCCCATTACACCACATCACCATGAGAATCTGCCGTTCATTCCACCACATCACCATGAGAATCTCCCGTTCCATCTCATCACCATGAGAATCACCCGTTCCACCAAATCACCATGAGAATCCCCCGTTCCACCACATCACCATGAGAATCTCCCGTTGCACCTCATCACCATGAGAATCTCCCCTTCCACCGCATCACCATGAGAATCTCCCGTCGCACCTCATCATGATGAGAATCACCCGTTCCACCAAATCAACATGAGAATCCCCCGTTCCACCACATCACCATGAGAATCTCCCGTTCCACCTCATCACCATGAGAATCTCCCGTTCCACCTCATCACCATGAGAATCTCCCGTTCCACCACATCACCATGAGAATCTCCCATTCCACCTCATCATGATGAGAATCTCCCGTTCCACCACATCATGATGAAAATCTCCCGTTCCACCTCATCATGATGAGAATCTCCCGTTCCACCACATCACCATGAGAATCTCCCGTTCCATGTCATCACGATGAGAATCTCCCGTTCCACCACATCACCATGAGAATCTCCCGTTCCACCTCATCATGATGAGAATCTCCCGTTCCACCACATCACCATGAGAATCTCCCATTCCACCTAATGACCATGAGAATCTCCCATTACACCTCATCATCATTAGAATCTCCCGTTCCACCTCATCATGATGAGAATCTCCCGTTCCACCACATCACCATGAGAATCTCCCATTCCACCTCATCATGATGAGAATCTCCCGTTCCACCACATCACCATGAGAATCTCCTGTTCCACCTAATCACCATGAGAATCTCCCGTTCCACCACATCACCATGAGAATCTCCCGTTCCATGTCATCACGATGAGAATCTCCCGTTCCACCACATCACCATGAGAATCTCCCGTTCCACCTCATCATGATGAGAATCTCCCGTTCCACCACATCACCATGTGAATCTCCCATTCCACCTAATGACCATGAGAATCTCCCATTACACCTCATCATCATTAGAATCTCCCGTTGCACCTCATCACCATGATAATCTCCCCTTCCACCTCATCACCATGAGAATCTCCCGTTCCACCACATCACCATGAGAATCTCCCGTTCCACCACATCACCATGAGAATCTCCCGTTCCACCTCATCACCATAAGAATCTCCCATTACACCACATCACCATGAGAATCTCCCGTTCCACCACATCACCATGAGAATCTCCCATTCCACCTAATCACCATGAGAATCTCCCATTACACCTCATCATCATGTTGAGAATCTCCCGTTGCACCTCATCACCATAAGAATCTCCCATTACACCACATCACCATGAGAATCTGCTGTTCGTTCCACCACATCACCATGAGAATCTCCCGTTCCACCTCATCACCATGAGAATCTCCCGTCCGACCTCATCATGATCAGAATCTCCCGTTCCACCACATAACCATGAAAATCTCCCGTTGCACCTCATCACCATGAGAATCTCCCCTTCCACCTCATCACCATGAGAATCTCCCGTTCCACCACATCACCATGAGAATCTCCTGTTCCACCTCATCATGATGAGAATCACCCGTTCCACCACATCACCATGAGAATCTCCCATTGCACCTCATCACCATGAGAATCTCCCCTTCCACCACATCACCATGAGAATTTCCCGTCGCACCTCATCATGATGAGAATCGCCCGTTCCACCAAATCAACATGAGAATCCCCAGTTCCACCACATCACCATGAGAATCTCCCGTTCCACCACATCACCATGAGAATCTCCCGTTCCACCTCATCATGATGAGAATCTCCCGTTCCACCACATCATGATGAAAATCTCCCGTTCCACCTCATCATGATGAGAATCTCCCGTTCCACCACATCACCATGAGAATCTCCCGTTCCACCTTATCACCATGAGTATCTCCCGTTCCACCACATCATGATGAAAATCTCCTGTTCCACCTCATCACCATGAGAATCTCCCGTTCCACCACATCATGATGAAAATCTCCTGTTCCACCTCATCATGATGAGAATCTCCCGTTCCACCTCAAACCCATGAGAATCTCCCGTTCCACCTCATCATGATGACAATCTCCCATTCCACCACATCACCATGAGAATCTCCTGTTCCACCTAATCACCATGAGAATCTCCCGTTCCACCACATCACCATGAGAATCTCCCGTTCCACCTTATCACCATGAGTATCTCCCGTTCCAACACATCATGATGAAGATCTCCTGTTCCACCTCATCATGATGAGAATCTCCCGTTCCACCTCATCACCATGAGAATCTCCCGTTCCACCTCATCATGATGAGAATCTCCCATTCCACCACATCACCATGAGAATCTCCTGTTCCACCTAATCACCATGAGAATCTCCCGTTCCACCACATCACCATGAGAATCTCCCGTTCCACCACATCACCATGAGAATCTCCCGTTCCACTTTATCACCATGACAATCTCCCATTCCACCTCATCATGATGAGAATCTCCCGTTCCACCACATCATGATGAAAATCTCCCGTTCCACCTCATCATGATGAGAATCTCCCGTTCCACCACATCACCATGAGAATCTCCCGTTCCACCTTATCACCATGAGAATCTCCCGTTCCACCACATCATGATGAAAATCTCCCGTTCCACCTCATCATGATGAGAATCTCCCGTTCCACCTCATCATGATGAGAATCTCCCGTTCCACCTCATCACCATGAGAATCTCCCGTTCTACCTCATCATGATGAGAATCTCCCATTCCACCACATCACCATGAGAATCGCCTGTTCCACCTCATCATCATGAGAATCTCCCGTTCCACCTTATCATGATGAGAATCTCCCGTTCCACCTCATCATGATGAGAATCTCCTGTTCCACCTCATCACCATGAGAATCTCCCGTTCCACCTTATCATGATGAGAATCTCCCGTTCCACCTCATCATGATGAAAATCTCCCGTTCCACCTCATCACCATGAGAATCTCCCGTTCCACCTCATCATGATGAGAATCTCCCGTTCCACCACATCACCATGAGAATCTCCCATTCCACCTAATCACCATGAGAATCTCCCATTACACCTCATCATCATGAGAATCTCCCGTTGCACCTCATCACCATGATAATCTCCCCTTCCACCTCATCACCATGAGAATCTCCCGTTCCACCACATCACCATGAGAATCTTACGTTCCACCTCATCACCATGAGAATCTCCCGTCCCACCTCATCATGATCAGAATCTCCCGTTCCACCACATAACCATGAGAATCTCCCGTTCCACCACATCATGATGAAAATCTCCCGTTCCACCTCATCATGATGAGAATCTCCCGTTCCACCTCATCATGATGAGAATCTCCCGTTCCACCTCATCACCATGAGAATCTCCCGTTCTACCTCATCATGATGAGAATCTCCCATTCCACCACATCACCATGAGAATCTCCCGTTCCACCTCATCACCATGAGAATCTCCCGATCCACCTTATCATGATGAGAATCTCCCGTTCCACCTCATCATGATGAGAATCTCCTGTTCCACCTCATCACCATGAGAATCTCCCGTTCCACCTTATAATGATGAGAATCTCCCGTTCCACCTCATCATGATGAAAATCTCCCGTTCCACCTAATCACCATGAGAATCTCCCATTACACCTCATCATCATGAGAATCTCCCGTTGCACCTCATCACCATGATAATCTCCCCTTCCACCTCATCACTATGAGAATCTCCCGTTCCACCACATCTCCATGAGAATCTCCCGTCCCACCTCATCACCATGAGAATCTCCCGTTCCACCTCATCACCATGAGAATCTCCCGTCCCACCTCATCATGATCAGAATCTCCCGTTCCACCACATCACCATGAGAATCTCCCGTTGCACCTCATCACCATGAGAATCTCCCCTTCCACCTCATCACCATGAGAATCTCCCGTTCCACCACATCACCATGAGAATCTCCTGTTCCACCTCATCACCATGAGAATCTCCCGTCCCACCTCATCATGATGAGAATCACCCGTTCCACCAAATCACCATGAGAATCCCCCGTTCCACCACATCACCATGAGAATCTCCTGTTCCACCTCATCACCATGAGAATCTCCCGTTCCACCACATCACCATGAGAATCTCCCGTTCCATGTCATCACGATGAGAATCTCCCCTTCCACCACATCACCATGAGAATCTCCCGTTCCACCTCATCATGATGAGAATCTCCCGTTTCACCACATCACCATGAGAATCTCCCATTCCACCTAATCACCATGAGAATCTCCCATTACACCTCATCATCATGAGAATCTCCCGTTGCACCTCCTCACCATAAGAATCTCCCATTACACCACATCACCATGAGAATCTGCTGTTCGTTCCACCACATCACCATGAGAATCTCCCATTCCACCTCATCACCATGAGAATCTCCCGTCCGACCTCATCATGATCAGAATCTCCCGTTCCACCACATCACCATGAGAATCTCCCGTTGCACCTCATCACCATGAGAATCTCCCCTTCCACCTCATCACCATGAGAATCTCCCGTTCCACCACATCACCATGAGAATCTCCTGTTCCACCTCATCATGATGAGAATCACCCGTTCCACCAAATCACCATGAGAATCCCCCGTTCCACCACATCACCATGAGAATCTCCCGTTGCACCTCATCACCATGAGAATCTCCCCTTCCACCACATCACCATGAGAATTTCCCGTCGCACCTCATCATGATGAGAATCGCCCGTTCCACCACATCACCATGAGAATCTCCCGTTCCACCACATCACCATGAGAATCTCCCGTTCCACCTCATCATGATGAGAATCTCCCGTTCCACCACATCACCATGAGAATCTCCCGTTCCACCTTATCACCATGAGTATCTCCCGTTCCACCACATCATGATGAAAATCTCCTGTTCCACCTTATCACCATGAGAATCTCCGGTTCCACCACATCATGATGAAAATCTCCTGTTCCACCTCATCATGATGAGAATCTCCCGTTCCACCTCAACACCATGAGAATCTCCCGTTCCACCTCATCATGATGAGAATCTCCCATTCCACCACATCACCATGAGAATCTCCTGTTCCACCTAATCACCATGAGAATCTCCCGTTCCACCACATCACCATGAGAATCTCCCGTTCCACCACATCACCATGAGAATCTCCCGTTCCACTTTATCACCATGAGAATCTCCCATTCCACCTCATCATGATGAGAATCTCCCGTTCCACCACATCATGATGAAAATCTCCCGTTCCACCTCATCATGATGAGAATCTCCCGTTCCACCACATCACCATGAGAATTTCCCGTTCCACCTTATCACCATGAGAATCTCCCATTCCACCACATCATGATGAAAATCTCCCGTTCCACCTCATCATGATGAGAATCTCCCGTTCCACCTCATCATGATGAGAATCTCCCGTTCCACCTCATCACCATGAGAATCTCCCGTTCTACCTCATCATGATGAGAATCTCCCATTCCACCACATCAACATGAGAATCTCCTGTTCCACCTCATCATCATGAGAATCTCCCGTTCCACCTTATCATGATGAGAATCTCCCGTTCCACCTCATCATGATGAGAATCTCCTGTTCCACCTCATCACCATGAGAATCTCCCGTTCCACCTTATCATGATGAGAATCTCCCGTTCCACCTCATCATGATGAAAATCTCCCGTTCCACCTCATCACCATGAGAATCTCCCGTTCCACCTCATCATGATGAGAATCTCCCGTTCCACCACATCACCATGAGAATCTCCCATTCCACCTAATCACCATGAGAATCTCCCATTACACCTCATCATCATGAGAATCTCCCGTTGCACCTCATCACCATGATAATCTCCCCTTCCACCTCATCACCATGAGAATCTCCCGTTCCACCACATCACCATGAGAATCTCCCATTCCACCTAATGACCATGAGAATCTCCCATTACACCTCATCATCATGAGAATCTCCCGTTGCACCTCATCACCATGATAATCTCCCCTTCCACCTCATCACCATGAGAATCTCCCGTTCCACCACATCACCATGAGAATCTCCCGTTCCACCTCATCATGATGAGAATCACCCGTTCCACCTCATCACCATGAGAATCTCCCGTTCCACCTCATCACCATAAGAATCTCCCATTACACCACATCACCATGAGAATCTGCCGTTCATTCCACCACATCACCATGAGAATCTCCCGTTCCATCTCATCACCATGAGAATCACCCGTTCCACCAAATCACCATGAGAATCCCCCGTTCCACCACATCACCATGAGAATCTCCCGTTGCACCTCATCACCATGAGAATCTCCCCTTCCACCGCATCACCATGAGAATCTCCCGTCGCACCTCATCATGATGAGAATCACCCGTTCCACCAAATCAACATGAGAATCCCCCGTTCCACCACATCACCATGAGAATCTCCCGTTCCACCTCATCACCATGAGAATCTCCCGTTCCACCTCATCATGATGAGAATCTCCCGTTCCACCACATCACCATGAGAATCTCCCATTCCACCTCATCATGATGAGAATCTCCCGTTCCACCACATCATGATGAAAATCTCCCGTTCCACCTCATCATGATGAGAATCTCCCGTTCCACCACATCACCATGAGAATCTCCCGTTCCATGTCATCACGATGAGAATCTCCCGTTCCACCACATCACCATGAGAATCTCCCGTTCCACCTCATCATGATGAGAATCTCCCGTTCCACCACATCACCATGAGAATCTCCCATTCCACCTAATGACCATGAGAATCTCCCATTACACCTCATCATCATTAGAATCTCCCGTTCCACCTCATCATGATGAGAATCTCCCGTTCCACCACATCACCATGAGAATCTCCCATTCCACCTCATCATGATGAGAATCTCCCGTTCCACCACATCACCATGAGAATCTCCTGTTCCACCTAATCACCATGAGAATCTCCCGTTCCACCACATCACCATGAGAATCTCCCGTTCCATGTCATCACGATGAGAATCTCCCGTTCCACCACATCACCATGAGAATCTCCCGTTCCACCTCATCATGATGAGAATCTCCCGTTCCACCACATCACCATGAGAATCTCCCATTCCACCTAATGACCATGAGAATCTCCCATTACACCTCATCATCATTAGAATCTCCCGTTGCACCTCATCACCATGATAATCTCCCCTTCCACCTCATCACCATGAGAATCTCCCGTTCCACCACATCACCATGAGAATCTCCCGTTCCACCACATCACCATGAGAATCTCCCGTTCCACCTCATCACCATAAGAATCTCCCATTACACCACATCACCATGAGAATCTCCCGTTCCACCACATCACCATGAGAATCTCCCATTCCACCTAATCACCATGAGAATCTCCCATTACACCTCATCATCATGTTGAGAATCTCCCGTTGCACCTCATCACCATAAGAATCTCCCATTACACCACATCACCATGAGAATCTGCTGTTCGTTCCACCACATCACCATGAGAATCTCCCGTTCCACCTCATCACCATGAGAATCTCCCGTCCGACCTCATCATGATCAGAATCTCCCGTTCCACCACATAACCATGAAAATCTCCCGTTGCACCTCATCACCATGAGAATCTCCCCTTCCACCTCATCACCATGAGAATCTCCCGTTCCACCACATCACCATGAGAATCTCCTGTTCCACCTCATCATGATGAGAATCACCCGTTCCACCACATCACCATGAGAATCTCCCGTTGCACCTCATCACCATGAGAATCTCCCCTTCCACCACATCACCATGAGAATTTCCCGTCGCACCTCATCATGATGAGAATCGCCCGTTCCACCAAATCAACATGAGAATCCCCAGTTCCACCACATCACCATGAGAATCTCCCGTTCCACCACATCACCATGAGAATCTCCCGTTCCACCTCATCATGATGAGAATCTCCCGTTCCACCACATCATGATGAAAATCTCCCGTTCCACCTCATCATGATGAGAATCTCCCGTTCCACCACATCACCATGAGAATCTCCCGTTCCACCTTATCACCATGAGTATCTCCCGTTCCACCACATCATGATGAAAATCTCCTGTTCCACCTCATCACCATGAGAATCTCCCGTTCCACCACATCATGATGAAAATCTCCTGTTCCACCTCATCATGATGAGAATCTCCCGTTCCACCTCAAACCCATGAGAATCTCCCATTCCACCTCATCATGATGACAATCTCCCATTCCACCACATCACCATGAGAATCTCCTGTTCCACCTAATCACCATGAGAATCTCCCGTTCCACCACATCACCATGAGAATCTCCCGTTCCACCTTATCACCATGAGTATCTCCCGTTCCAACACATCATGATGAAGATCTCCTGTTCCACCTCATCATGATGAGAATCTCCCGTTCCACCTCATCACCATGAGAATCTCCTGTTCCACCTCATCATGATGAGAATCTCCCATTCCACCACATCACCATGAGAATCTCCTGTTCCACCTAATCACCATGAGAATCTCCCGTTCCACCACATCACCATGAGAATCTCCCGTTCCACCACATCACCATGAGAATCTCCCGTTCCACTTTATCACCATGACAATCTCCCATTCCACCTCATCATGATGAGAATCTCCCGTTCCACCACATCATGATGAAAATCTCCCGTTCCACCTCATCATGATGAGAATCTCCCGTTCCACCACATCACCATGAGAATCTCCCGTTCCACCTTATCACCATGAGAATCTCCCGTTCCACCACATCATGATGAAAATCTCCCGTTCCACCTCATCATGATGAGAATCTCCCGTTCCACCTCATCATGATGAGAATCTCCCGTTCCACCTCATCACCATGAGAATCTCCCGTTCTACCTCATCATGATGAGAATCTCCCATTCCACCACATCACCATGAGAATCGCCTGTTCCACCTCATCATCATGAGAATCTCCCGTTCCACCTTATCATGATGAGAATCTCCCGTTCCACCTCATCATGATGAGAATCTCCTGTTCCACCTCATCACCATGAGAATCTCCCGTTCCACCACATCATGATGAGAATCTCCCGTTCCACCTCATCATGATGAAAATCTCCCGTTCCACCTCATCACCATGAGAATCTCCCGTTCCACCTCATCATGATGAGAATCTCCCGTTCCACCACATCACCATGAGAATCTCCCATTCCACCTAATCACCATGAGAATCTCCCATTACACCTCATCATCATGAGAATCTCCCGTTGCACCTCATCACCATGATAATCTCCCCTTCCACCTCATCACCATGAGAATCTCCCGTTCCACCACATCACCATGAGAATCTTCCGTTCCACCTCATCACCATGAGAATCTCCCGTCCCACCTCATCATGATCAGAATCTCCCGTTCCACCACATAACCATGAGAATCTCCCGTTCCACCACATCATGATGAAAATCTCCCGTTCCACCTCATCATGATGAGAATCTCCCGTTCCACCTCATCATGATGAGAATCTCCCGTTCCACCTCATCACCATGAGAATCTCCCGTTCTACCTCATCATGATGAGAATCTCCCATTCCACCACATCACCATGAGAATCTCCCGTTCCACCTCATCACCATGAGAATCTCCCGATCCACCTTATCATGATGAGAATCTCCCGTTCCACCTCATCATGATGAGAATCTCCTGTTCCACCTCATCACCATGAGAATCTCCCGTTCCACCTTATAATGATGAGAATCTCCCGTTCCACCTCATCATGATGAAAATCTCCCGTTCCACCTAATCACCATGAGAATCTCCCATTACACCTCATCATCATGAGAATCTCCCGTTGCACCTCATCACCATGATAATCTCCCCTTCCACCTCATCACTATGAGAATCTCCCGTTCCACCACATCTCCATGAGAATCTCCCGTCCCACCTCATCACCATGAGAATCTCCCGTTCCACCTCATCACCATGAGAATCTCCCGTCCCACCTCATCATGATCAGAATCTCCCGTTCCACCACATCACCATGAGAATCTCCCGTTGCACCTCATCACCATGAGAATCTCCCCTTCCACCTCATCACCATGAGAATCTCCCGTTCCACCACATCACCATGAGAATCTCCTGTTCCACCTCATCACCATGAGAATCTCCCGTCCCACCTCATCATGATGAGAATCACCCGTTCCACCAAATCACCATGAGAATCCCCCGTTCCACCACATCACCATGAGAATCTCCTGTTCCACCTCATCACCATGAGAATCTCCCGTTCCACCACATCACCATGAGAATCTCCCGTTCCATGTCATCACGATGAGAATCTCCCGTTCCACCACATCACCATGAGAATCTCCCGTTCCACCTCATCATGATGAGAATCTCCCGTTTCACCACATCACCATGAGAATCTCCCATTCCACCTAATCACCATGAGAATCTCCCATTACACCTCATCATCATGAGAATCTCCCGTGCACCTCCTCACCATAAGAATCTCCCATTACACCACATCACCATGAGAATCTGCTGTTCGTTCCACCACATCACCATGAGAATCTCCCATTCCACCTCATCACTCATGAGAATCTCCCGTCCGACCTCATCATGATCAGAATCTCCCGTTCCACCACATCACCATGAGAATCTCCGTTGCACCTCATCACCATGAGAATCTCCCCTTCCACCTCATCACCATGAGAATCTCCCGTTCCACCACATCACCATGAGAATCTCCTGTTCCACCTCATCATGATGAGAATCACCCGTTCCACCAAATCACCATGAGAATCCCCCGTTCCACCACATCACCATGAGAATCTCCCGTTGCACCTCATCACCATGAGAATCTCCCCTTCCACCACATCACCATGAGAATTTCCCGTCGCACCTCATCATGATGAGAATCGCCCGTTCCACCACATCACCATGAGAATCTCCCGTTCCACCACATCACCATGAGAATCTCCCGTTCCACCTCATCATGATGAGAATCTCCCGTTCCACCACATCACCATGAGAATCTCCCGTTCCACCTTATCACCATGAGTATCTCCCGTTCCACCACTATCATGATGAAAATCTCCTGTTCCACCTTATCACCATGAGAATCTCCGGTTCCACCACATCATGATGAAAATCTCCTGTTCCACCTCATCATGATGAGAATCTCCCGTTCCACCTCAACACATGAGAATCTCCCGTTCCACCTCATCATGATGAGAATCTCCCATTCCACCACATCACCATGAGAATCTCCTGTTCCACCTAATCACCATGAGAATCTCCCGTTCCACCACATCACCATGAGAATCTCCGTTCCACCACATCACCATGAGAATCTCCCGTTCCACTTTATCACCATGAGAATCTCCCATTCCACCTCATCATGATGAGAATCTCCCGTTCCACCACATCATGATGAAAATCTCCCGTTCCACCTCATCATGATGAGAATCTCCCGTTCCACCACATCACCATGAGAATCTCCCGTTCCACCTTATCACCATGAGAATCTCCCATTCCACCACATCATGATGAAAATCTCCCGTTCACCTCATCATGATGAGAATCTCCCGTTCCACCTCATCATGATGAGAATCTCCCGTTCCACCTCATCACCATGAGAATCTCCCGTTCTACCTCATCATGATGAGAATCTCCCATTCCACCACATCAACATGAGAATCTCCTGTTCCACCTCATCATCATGAGAATCTCCCGTTCCACCTTATCATGATGAGAATCTCCCGTTCCACCTCATCATGATGAGAATCTCCTGTTCCACCTCATCACCATGAGAATCTCCCGTTCCACCTTATCATGATGAGAATCTCCCGTTCCACCTCATCATGATGAGAATCTCCCATTCCACCACATCAACATGAGAATCTCCTGTTCCACCTCATCATCATGAGAATCTCCCGTTCCACCTTATCATGATGAGAATCTCCCGTTCCACCTCATCATGATGAGAATCTCCTGTTCCACCTCATCACCATGAGAATCTCCCGTTCCACCTTATCATGATGAGAATCTCCCGTTCCACCTCATCATGATGAAAATCTCCCGTTCCACCTCATCACCATGAGAATCTCCCGTTCCACCTCATCATGATGAGAATCTCCCGTTCCACCACATCACCATGAGAATCTCCCATTCCACCTAATCACCATGAGAATCTCCCATTACACCTCATCATCATGAGAATCTCCCGTTGCACCTCATCACCATGATAATCTCCCCTTCCACCTCATCACCATGAGAATCTCCCGTTCCACCACATCACCATGAGAATCTCCCATTCCACCTAATGACCATGAGAATCTCCCATTACACCTCATCATCATGAGAATCTCCCGTTGCACCTCATCACCATGATAATCTCCCCTTCCACCTCATCACCATGAGAATCTCCCGTTCCACCACATCACCATGAGAATCTCCCGTTCCACCACATCACCATGAGAATCTCCCCTTCCACCTCATCACCATGAGAATCTCCCGTTCCACCTCATCACCATAAGAATCTCCCATTACACCACATCACCATGAGAATCTGCCGTTCATTCCACCACATCACCATGAGAATCTCCCGTTCCATCTCATCACCATGAGAATCACCCGTTCCACCAAATCACCATGAGAATCCCCCGTTCCACCACATCACCATGAGAATCTCCCGTTGCACCTCATCACCATGAGAATCTCCCCTTCCACCGCATCACCATGAGAATCTCCCGTCGCACCTCATCATGATGAGAATCACCCGTTCCACCAAATCAACATGAGAATCCCCCGTTCCACCACATCACCATGAGAATCTCCCGTTCCACCTCATCACCATGAGAATCTCCCGTTCCACCTCATCATGATGAGAATCTCCCGTTCCACCACATCACCATGAGAATCTCCCATTCCACCTCATCATGATGAGAATCTCCCGTTCCACCACATCATGATGAAAATCTCCCGTTCCACCTCATCATGATGAGAATCTCCCGTTCCACCACATCACCATGAGAATCTCCCGTTCCATGTCATCACGATGAGAATCTCCCGTTCCACCACATCACCATGAGAATCTCCCGTTCCACCTCATCATGATGAGAATCTCCCGTTCCACCACATCACCATGAGAATCTCCCATTCCACCTAATGACCATGAGAATCTCCCATTACACCTCATCATCATTAGAATCTCCCGTTCCACCTCATCATGATGAGAATCTCCCGTTCCACCACATCACCATGAGAATCTCCCATTCCACCTCATCATGATGAGAATCTCCCGTTCCACCACATCACCATGAGAATCTCCTGTTCCACCTAATCACCATGAGAATCTCCCGTTCCACCACATCACCATGAGAATCTCCCGTTCCATGTCATCACGATGAGAATCTCCCGTTCCACCACATCACCATGAGAATCTCCCGTTCCACCTCATCATGATGAGAATCTCCCGTTCCACCACATCACCATGAGAATCTCCCATTCCACCTAATGACCATGAGAATCTCCCATTACACCTCATCATCATTAGAATCTCCCGTTGCACCTCATCACCATGATAATCTCCCCTTCCACCTCATCACCATGAGAATCTCCCGTTCCACCACATCACCATGAGAATCTCCCGTTCCACCACATCACCATGAGAATCTCCCGTTCCACCTCATCACCATAAGAATCTCCCATTACACCACATCACCATGAGAATCTCCCGTTCCACCACATCACCATGAGAATCTCCCATTCCACCTAATCACCATGAGAATCTCCCATTACACCTCATCATCATGTTGAGAATCTCCCGTTGCACCTCATCACCATAAGAATCTCCCATTACACCACATCACCATGAGAATCTGCTGTTCGTTCCACCACATCACCATGAGAATCTCCCGTTCCACCTCATCACCATGAGAATCTCCCGTCCGACCTCATCATGATCAGAATCTCCCGTTCCACCACATAACCATGAAAATCTCCCGTTGCACCTCATCACCATGAGAATCTCCCCTTCCACCTCATCACCATGAGAATCTCCCGTTCCACCACATCACCATGAGAATCTCCTGTTCCACCTCATCATGATGAGAATCACCCGTTCCACCACATCACCATGAGAATCTCCCGTTGCACCTCATCACCATGAGAATCTCCCCTTCCACCACATCACCATGAGAATTTCCCGTCGCACCTCATCATGATGAGAATCGCCCGTTCCACCAAATCAACATGAGAATCCCCAGTTCCACCACATCACCATGAGAATCTCCCGTTCCACCACATCACCATGAGAATCTCCCGTTCCACCTCATCATGATGAGAATCTCCCGTTCCACCACATCATGATGAAAATCTCCCGTTCCACCTCATCATGATGAGAATCTCCCGTTCCACCACATCACCATGAGAATCTCCCGTTCCACCTTATCACCATGAGTATCTCCCGTTCCACCACATCATGATGAAAATCTCCTGTTCCACCTCATCACCATGAGAATCTCCCGTTCCACCACATCATGATGAAAATCTCCTGTTCCACCTCATCATGATGAGAATCTCCCGTTCCACCTCAAACCCATGAGAATCTCCCATTCCACCTCATCATGATGACAATCTCCCATTCCACCACATCACCATGAGAATCTCCTGTTCCACCTAATCACCATGAGAATCTCCCGTTCCACCACATCACCATGAGAATCTCCCGTTCCACCTTATCACCATGAGTATCTCCCGTTCCAACACATCATGATGAAGATCTCCTGTTCCACCTCATCATGATGAGAATCTCCCGTTCCACCTCATCACCATGAGAATCTCCCGTTCCACCTCATCATGATGAGAATCTCCCATTCCACCACATCACCATGAGAATCTCCTGTTCCACCTAATCACCATGAGAATCTCCCGTTCCACCACATCACCATGAGAATCTCCCGTTCCACCACATCACCATGAGAATCTCCCGTTCCACTTTATCACCATGACAATCTCCCATTCCACCTCATCATGATGAGAATCTCCCGTTCCACCACATCATGATGAAAATCTCCCGTTCCACCTCATCATGATGAGAATCTCCCGTTCCACCACATCACCATGAGAATCTCCCGTTCCACCTTATCACCATGAGAATCTCCCGTTCCACCACATCATGATGAAAATCTCCCGTTCCACCTCATCATGATGAGAATCTCCCGTTCCACCTCATCATGATGAGAATCTCCCGTTCCACCTCATCACCATGAGAATCTCCCGTTCTACCTCATCATGATGAGAATCTCCCATTCCACCACATCACCATGAGAATCGCCTGTTCCACCTCATCATCATGAGAATCTCCCGTTCCACCTTATCATGATGAGAATCTCCCGTTCCACCTCATCATGATGAGAATCTCCTGTTCCACCTCATCACCATGAGAATCTCCCGTTCCACCACATCATGATGAGAATCTCCCGTTCCACCTCATCATGATGAAAATCTCCCGTTCCACCTCATCACCATGAGAATCTCCCGTTCCACCTCATCATGATGAGAATCTCCCGTTCCACCACATCACCATGAGAATCTCCCATTCCACCTAATCACCATGAGAATCTCCCATTACACCTCATCATCATGAGAATCTCCCGTTGCACCTCATCACCATGATAATCTCCCCTTCCACCTCATCACCATGAGAATCTCCCGTTCCACCACATCACCATGAGAATCTTCCGTTCCACCTCATCACCATGAGAATCTCCCGTCCCACCTCATCATGATCAGAATCTCCCGTTCCACCACATAACCATGAGAATCTCCCGTTCCACCACATCATGATGAAAATCTCCCGTTCCACCTCATCATGATGAGAATCTCCCGTTCCACCTCATCATGATGAGAATCTCCCGTTCCACCTCATCACCATGAGAATCTCCCGTTCTACCTCATCATGATGAGAATCTCCCATTCCACCACATCACCATGAGAATCTCCCGTTCCACCTCATCACCATGAGAATCTCCCGATCCACCTTATCATGATGAGAATCTCCCGTTCCACCTCATCATGATGAGAATCTCCTGTTCCACCTCATCACCATGAGAATCTCCCGTTCCACCTTATAATGATGAGAATCTCCCGTTCCACCTCATCATGATGAAAATCTCCCGTTCCACCTAATCACCATGAGAATCTCCCATTACACCTCATCATCATGAGAATCTCCCGTTGCACCTCATCACCATGATAATCTCCCCTTCCACCTCATCACTATGAGAATCTCCCGTTCCACCACATCTCCATGAGAATCTCCCGTCCCACCTCATCACCATGAGAATCTCCCGTTCCACCTCATCACCATGAGAATCTCCCGTCCCACCTCATCATGATCAGAATCTCCCGTTCCACCACATCACCATGAGAATCTGCCGTTGCACCTCATCACCATGAGAATCTCCCCTTCCACCTCATCACCATGAGAATCTCCCGTTCCACCACATCACCATGAGAATCTCCTGTTCCACCTCATCACCATGAGAATCTCCCGTCCCACCTCATCATGATGAGAATCACCCGTTCCACCAAATCACCATGAGAATCCCCCGTTCCACCACATCACCATGAGAATCTCCTGTTCCACCTCATCACCATGAGAATCTCCCGTTCCACCACATCACCATGAGAATCTCCCGTTCCATGTCATCACGATGAGAATCTCCCGTTCCACCACATCACCATGAGAATCTCCCGTTCCACCTCATCATGATGAGAATCTCCCGTTTCACCACATCACCATGAGAATCTCCCATTCCACCTAATCACCATGAGAATCTCCCATTACACCTCATCATCATGAGAATCTCCCGTTGCACCTCCTCACCATAAGAATCTCCCATTACACCACATCACCATGAGAATCTGCTGTTCGTTCCACCACATCACCATGAGAATCTCCCATTCCACCTCATCACCATGAGAATCTCCCGTCCGACCTCATCATGATCAGAATCTCCCGTTCCACCACATCACCATGAGAATCTCCCGTTGCACCTCATCACCATGAGAATCTCCCCTTCCACCTCATCACCATGAGAATCTCCCGTTCCACCACATCACCATGAGAATCTCCTGTTCCACCTCATCATGATGAGAATCACCCGTTCCACCAAATCACCATGAGAATCCCCCGTTCCACCACATCACCATGAGAATCTCCCGTTGCACCTCATCACCATGAGAATCTCCCCTTCCACCACATCACCATGAGAATTTCCCGTCGCACCTCATCATGATGAGAATCGCCCGTTCCACCACATCACCATGAGAATCTCCCGTTCCACCACATCACCATGAGAATCTCCCGTTCCACCTCATCATGATGAGAATCTCCCGTTCCACCACATCACCATGAGAATCTCCCGTTCCACCTTATCACCATGAGTATCTCCCGTTCCACCACATCATGATGAAAATCTCCTGTTCCACCTTATCACCATGAGAATCTCCGGTTCCACCACATCATGATGAAAATCTCCTGTTCCACCTCATCATGATGAGAATCTCCCGTTCCACCTCAACACCATGAGAATCTCCCGTTCCACCTCATCATGATGAGAATCTCCCATTCCACCACATCACCATGAGAATCTCCTGTTCCACCTAATCACCATGAGAATCTCCCGTTCCACCACATCACCATGAGAATCTCCCGTTCCACCACATCACCATGAGAATCTCCCGTTCCACTTTATCACCATGAGAATCTCCCATTCCACCTCATCATGATGAGAATCTCCCGTTCCACCACATCATGATGAAAATCTCCCGTTCCACCTCATCATGATGAGAATCTCCCGTTCCACCACATCACCATGAGAATCTCCCGTTCCACCTTATCACCATGAGAATCTCCCATTCCACCACATCATGATGAAAATCTCCCGTTCCACCTCATCATGATGAGAATCTCCCGTTCCACCTCATCATGATGAGAATCTCCCGTTCCACCTCATCACCATGAGAATCTCCCGTTCTACCTCATCATGATGAGAATCTCCCATTCCACCACATCAACATGAGAATCTCCTGTTCCACCTCATCATCATGAGAATCTCCCGTTCCACCTTATCATGATGAGAATCTCCCGTTCCACCTCATCATGATGAGAATCTCCTGTTCCACCTCATCACCATGAGAATCTCCCGTTCCACCTTATCATGATGAGAATCTCCCGTTCCACCTCATCATGATGAAAATCTCCCGTTCCACCTCATCACCATGAGAATCTCCCGTTCCACCTCATCATGATGAGAATCTCCCGTTCCACCACATCACCATGAGAATCTCCCATTCCACCTAATCACCATGAGAATCTCCCATTACACCTCATCATCATGAGAATCTCCCGTTGCACCTCATCACCATGATAATCTCCCCTTCCACCTCATCACCATGAGAATCTCCCGTTCCACCACATCACCATGAGAATCTCCCATTCCACCTCATCACCATGAGAATCTCCCGTTCCACCTCATCACCATGAGAATCTCCCGTTCCACCACATCACCATGAGAATCTCACGTTCCACCATATCACCATGAGAATCTCCCGTTTCACCTCATCACCATGAGAATCTCCCGTTCCACCACATCACCATGAGAATCTCCCGTTCCACCACATCACCATGAGAATCTCCCGTTCCACCACATCACCATGAGAATCTCCCGTTCCACCTCATCACCATGAGAACCTCCCGTTCCACCACATCACCATGAGAATCTCCCGTTCCACCTCACCACATTGAGAATCTCCCGTTCCACCTCATCACCATGAGAATCTGCCGTTCGTTCCACCACATCACCATGAGAATCTCCCGTTCCACCTCATCACCATGAGAATCTCCCGTTCCACCTCATCAGCATGAGAATCTCCCGTTGCACCTCATCATGATGAGAATCTCCCGTCCCACCTCATCACCATGAGAATCTGCCGTTCGTTCCACCACATCACCATGAGAATCTCCCGTTCCACCTCATCACCATGAGAATCTCCCATTACACCACATCACCATGAGAATCTCCCGTTCCACCACATCACCATGAGAATCTCCCGTTCCACCACATCACCATGAGAATCTCACGTTCCACCACATAACCATGAGAATCTCCTGTTCCACCTCATCACCATGAGAATCTCCCGTCCCACCTCATCATGATGAGAATCTCCCGTCCCACCTCATCACCATGAGAATCTGCCGTTCGTTCCACCACATCACCATGAGAATCTCCCGTTCCACCTCATCACCATGAGAATCTCCCGTCCCACCTCATCATGATGATAATGTCCCGTTCCACCACATCACCATGAGAATCTCCCGTTGCAACTTATCACCATGAGAATCTCCCCTTCCACCTCATCACCATGAGAATCTCCCGTTCCACCACATCACCATGAGAATCTCCCGTTCCACCACATCACCATGAGAATCTCCCGTTCCACCACATCACCAAGAGAATCTCCCGTTCCACCACATCACCATGAGAATCTCCCGTTCCACCACATCATGATTACAATCTCACGTTCCACCACATCACCATGAGAATCTCCTGTTTCACCTCATCATGATGAGAATCTCCCGTTCCATCTCATCACCATCAGAATCTTCCATTCCAGCACATCACCATGAGAATCTTCCATTCCACCTAATCACCATGGGAATCTCCCATTCCACCTCATCACCATGAGAATCTCCCGTTCCACCACATCACCATGAGAATCTCCCGTTCAACCTCATCACCATGAGAATCTCCCGTTCCACCACATCACCATGAGAATCTCCCGTTCCACCACATCACCATGAGAATCTCCCGTTCCACCACATCACCATGAGAATCTCCCGTTCCACCACATCACCATGAGAATCTCCCGTTCCACCACATCACCATGAGAATCTCCCGTTCCACCACATCACCATGAGAATCTCCCGTTTCACCTCATCACCATGAGAATCTCCCGTTCCACCACATCACCATGAGAATCTCCCGTTCCACCACATCACCATGAGAATCTCCCGTTCCACCACATCACCATGAGAATCTCCCGTTACACCTCATCACCATGAGAACCTCCCGTTCCACCACATCACCATGAGAATCTCCCGTTCCACCTCATCACCATGAGAATCTCCCGTTCCACCTCATCACCATGAGAATCTGCCGTTCGTTCCACCACATCACCATGAGAATCTCCCGTTCCACCTCATCACCATGAGAATCTCCCGTTCCACCTCATCAGCATGAGAATCTCCCGTTGCACCTCATCATGATGAGAATCTCCCGTCCCACCTCATCACCATGAGAATCTGCCGTTCGTTCCACCACATCACCATGAGAATCTCCCGTTCCACCTCATCACCATGAGAATCTCCCATTACACCACATCACCATGAGAATCTCCCGTTCCACCACATCACCATGAGAATCTCCCGTTCCACCACATCACCTAGAGAATCTCCCGTTCCACCACATCACCATGAGAATCTCCCGTTCCACCACATCATGATTACAATCTCACGTTCCACCACATCACCATGAGAATCTCCTGTTTCACCTCATCACCATGAGAATCTCCCGTTCCACCACATCACCAAGAGAATCTCCCGTTCCACCACATCACCATGAGAATCTCCCGTTCCACCACATCATGATTACAATCTCACGTTCCACCACGTCACCATGAGAATCTCCTGTTTCACCTCATCATGATGAGAATCTCCCGTTCCATCTCATCACCATCAGAATCTCCCATTCCAGCACATCACCATGAGAATCTCCCATTCCACCTAATCACCATGGGAATCTCCCATTCCACCTCATCACCATGAGAATCTCCCGTTCCACCACATCACCATGAGAATCTCCCGTTCCACCTCATCACCATGAGAATCTCCCGTTCCACCACATCACCATGAGAATCTCCCGTTCCACCACATCACCATGAGAATCTCCCGTTCCACCACATCACCATGAGAATCTCCCGTTCCACCACATCACCATGAGAATCTCCCGTTCCACCACATCACCATGAGAATCTCCCGTTCCACCACATCACCATGAGAATCTCCCGTTCCACCACATCACCATGAGAATCTCCCGTTCCACCACATCACCATGAGAATCTCCCGTTCCCCCTCATCACCATGAGAATCTCCCGTTCCACCACGTCATGATGACAATCTCACTTTCCACCACATCACCATGAGAATCTCCTGTTGCACCTCATCACCATGAGAATCTCCCGTCCCACCTCATCATGATGAGAATCACCCGTTCCACCAAATCACCATGAGAATCCCCCGTTCCACCACATCACCATGAGAATCTCCCGTTTCACCTCATCACCATGAGAATCTCCCGTTCCACCACATCACCATGAGAATGTCCCGTTCCACCTCATCACCATGAGAATCTCCCGTCCCACCTCATCATGATGATAATGTCCCGTTCCACCACATCACCATGAGAATCTCCCGTTGCACCTTATCACCATGAGAATCTCCCCTTCCACCTCATCACCATGAGAATCTCCCGTTCCACCACATCACCATGAGAATCTCCCGTTCCACCACATCACCATGAGAATCTCCCGTTCCACCACATCACCATGAGAATCTCCCGTTCCACCACATCACCAAGAGAATCTCCCGTTCCACCACATCACCATGAGAATCTCCCGTTCCACCACATCATGATTACAATCTCACGTTCCACCACATCACCATGAGAATCTCCCGTTTCACCTCATCATGATGAGAATCTCCCGTTCCATCTCATCACCATCAGAATCTCCCGTTCCACCTCATCACCATGAGAATCTCCCGTTCCACCACATCACCATGAGAATCTCCCGTTCCACCTCATCACCATGAGAATCTCCCCTTCCACCTCATCACCATGAGAATCTCCCGTTCCACCACATCACCATGAGAATCTCCCGTTCCACCACATCACCATGAGAATCTCACGTTCCACCATATCACCATGAGAATCTCCCGTTTCACCTCATCACCATGAGAATCTCCCGTTCCACCACATCACCATGAGAATCTCCCGTTCCACCACATCACCATGAGAATCTCCCGATCCACCACATCACCATGAGAATCTCCCGTCCCACCTCATCACCATGAGAACCTCCCGTTCCACCACATCACCATGTGAATCTCCCGTTCCACCTCACCACAATGAGAATCTCCCGTTCCACCTCATCACCATGAGAATCTGCCGTTCGTTCCACCACATCACCATGAGAATCTCCCGTTCCACCTCATCACCATGAGAATCTCCCGTTGCACCTCATCATGATGAGAATCTCCCGTCCCACCTCATCACCATGAGAATCTGCCGTTCCTTCCACCACATCACCATGAGAATCTCCCGTTCCACCTCATCACCATGAGAATCTCCCGTTGCACCTCATCACCATGAGAATCTCCCCTTCCACCTCATCACCATGAGAATCTCCCGTTCCACCACATCACCATGAGAATCTTCCGTTCCACCTCATCACCATGAGAATCTCCCGTCCCACCTCATCATGATCAGAATCTCCCGTTCCACCACATAACCATGAGAATCTCCCGTTTCACCACATCACCATGAGAATCTCCCATTCCACCTAATCACCATGAGAATCTCCCATTACACCTCATCATCATGAGAATCTCCCGTTGCACCTCATCACCATAAGAATCTCCCATTACACCACATCACCATGAGAATCTGCTGTTCGTTCCACCACATCACCATGAGAATCTCCCGTTCCACCTCATCACCATGAGAATCTCCCGTCCGACCTCATCATGATCAGAATCTCCCGTTCCACCTCATCACCATGAGAATCTCCCGTTCCACCTTATCATGATGAGAATCTCCCGTTCCACCTCATCATGATGAAAATCTCCCGTTCCACCTCATCACCATGAGAATCTCCCGTTCCACCTCATCATGATGAGAATCTCCCGTTCCACCACATCACCATGAGAATCTCCCATTCCACCTAATCACCATGAGAATCTCCCATTACACCTCATCATCATGAGAATCTCCCCTTCCACCACATCACCATAAGAATCTCCCGTCGCACCTCATCATGATGAGAATCTCCCGTTCCACCACATCACCATGAGAATCTCCCATTCCATCTCATCACCATGAGAATCTCCCGTTCCACCACATCACCATGAGAATCTCCCGTTCCACCACATCACCATGAGAATCTCACGTTCCACCATATCACCATGAGAATCTCCCGTTTCACCTCATCACCATGAGAATCTCCCGTTCCACCACATCACCATGAGAATCTCCCGTTCCACCACATCACCATGAGAATCTCCCGTTCCACCACATCACCATGAGAATCTCCCGTTCCACCTCATCACCATGAGAACCTCCCGTTCCACCACATCACCATGAGAATCTCCCGTTCCACCTCACCACATTGAGAATCTCCCGTTCCACCTCATCACCATGAGAATCTGCCGTTCGTTCCACCACATCACCATGAGAATCTCCCGTTCCACCTCATCACCATGAGAATCTCCCGTTCCACCTCATCAGCATGAGAATCTCCCGTTGCACCTCATCATGATGAGAATCTCCCGTCCCACCTCATCACCATGAGAATCTGCCGTTCGTTCCACCACATCACCATGAGAATCTCCCGTTCCACCTCATCACCATGAGAATCTCCCATTACACCACATCACCATGAGAATCTCCCGTTCCACCACATCACCATGAGAATCTCCCGTTCCACCACATCACCATGAGAATCTCACGTTCCACCACATAACCATGAGAATCTCCTGTTCCACCTCATCACCATGAGAATCTCCCGTCCCACCTCATCATGATCAGAATCTCACGTTCCACCACATCACCATGAGAATCTCCCGTTTCATCTCATCATGATGAGAATCTCCCGTTCCATCTCATCACCATCAGAATCTCCCGTTCCACCTCATCACCATGAGAATCTCCCGTTCCACCACATCACCATGAGAATCTCCCGTTCCACCTCATCACCATGAGAATCTCCCCTTCCACCTCATCACCATGAGAATCTCCTGTTCCACCTCATCACCATGAGAATCTCCCGTTCCACCTCATCTTGATGAGAATCTCCTGTTCCACCACATCACCATGAGAATCTCCCGTTCCACCTCATCACCATGAGAACCTCCCGTTCCACCACATCACCATGAGAATCTCCCGTTCCACCACATCACCATCAGAATCTCCCATTCCACCACATCACCATGAGAATCTCCTGTTCCACCTCATCACCATGAGAATCTCCCGTTCCACCAAATCACCATGAGAATCTCCCGTTCCACCTCATCACCATGACAATCTCCCATTCCACCACATCACCATGAGAATCTCCCATTCCACCTAATCACCATGAGAATCTCCCATTCCACCTCATCATCAAGAGAATCTCCCGTTGCACCTCATCACCATGAGAATCTGCCGTTCGTTCCACCACATCACCATGAGAATCTGCCGTTCCACCTCATCACCATGAGAATCTCCCATTACACCACATCACCATGAGAATCTCCCGTTCCACCACATCACCATGAGAATCTCCCGTTCCACCACATCACCATGAGAATCTCACGTTCCACCATATCACCATGAGAATCTCCCGTTTCACCTCATCACCATGAGAATCTCCCGTTCCACCACATCACCATGAGAATCTCCCGTTCCACCACATCACCATGAGAATCTCCCGTTCCACCACATCACCATGAGAATCTCCCGTTCCACCTCATCACCATGAGAACCTCCCGTTCCACCACATCACCATGAGAATCTCCCGTTCCACCTCACCACAATGAGAATCTCCCGTTCCACCTCATCACCATGAGAATCTCCCGTTCCACCACATAACCATGAGAATCTCCTGTTCCACCTCATCACCATGAGAATCTCCCGTCCCACCTCATCATGATGAGAATCTCCCGTCCCACCTCATCACCATGAGAATCTGCCGTTCGTTCCACCACATCACCATGAGAATCTCCCGTTCCACCTCATCACCATGAGAATCTCCCGTCCCACCTCATCATGATGATAATGTCCCGTCCCACCTCATCACCATGAGAATCTGCCGTTCGTTCCACCACATCACCATGAGAATCTCCCGTTCCACCTCATCACCATGAGAATCTCCCGTCCCACCTCATCATGATGATAATGTCCCGTTCCACCACATCACCATGAGAATCTCCCGTTGCAACTTATCACCATGAGAATCTCCCCTTCCACCTCATCACCATGAGAATCTCCCATTCCACCACATCACCATGAGAATCTCCCGTTCCACCACATCACCATGAGAATCTCCCGTTCCACCACATCACCATGAGAATCTCCCGTTCCACCACATCACCAAGAGAATCTCCCGTTCCACCACATCACCATGAGAATCTCCCGTTCCACCACATCATGATTACAATCTCACGTTCCACCACATCACCATGAGAATCTCCTGTTTCACCTCATCATGATGAGAATCTCCCGTTCCATCTCATCACCATCAGAATCTCCCATTCCAGCACATCACCATGAGAATCTCCCATTCCACCTCATCACCATGGGAATCTCCCATTCCACCTCATCACCATGAGAATCTCCCGTTCCACCACATCACCATGAGAATCTCCCGTTCCACCTCATCACCATGAGAATCTCCCGTTCCACCACATCACCATGAGAATCTCCCGTTCCACCACATCACCATGAGAATCTCCCGTTCCAACACATCACCATGAGAATCTCCCGTTCCACCACATCACCATGAGAATCTCCCGTTCCACCACATCACCATGAGAATCTCCCGTTCCACCACATCACCATGAGAATCTCCCGTTCCACCACATCACCATGAGAATCTCCCATTCCACCTCATCATCATGAGAATCTCCCGTTGCACCTCATCACCATGAGAATCTCCCCTTCCACCTCATCACCATGAGAATCTCCCGTTCCACCACATCACCATGAGAATCTCCCGTTCCACCTCATCACCATGAGAATCTCCCGTTCCACCACGTCATGATGACAATCTCACGTTCCACCACATCACCATGAGAATCTCCTGTTTCACCTCATCACCATGAGAATCTCCCGTCCCACCTCATCATGATGAGAATCACCCGTTCCACCAAATCACCATGTGAATCCCCCGTTCCACCACATCACCATGAGAATCTCCCGTTTCACCTCATCACCATGAGAATCTCCCGTTCCACCACATCACCATGAGAATGTCCCGTTCCACCTCATCACCATGAGAATCTCCCGTCCCACCTCATCATGATGATAATGTCCCGTTCCACCACATCACCATGAGAATCTCCCGTTGCACCTTATCACCATGAGAATCTCCCCTTCCACCTCATCACCATGAGAATCTCCCGTTCCACCACATCACCATGAGAATCTCCCGTTCCACCACATCACCATGAGAATCTCCCGTTCCACCACATCACCATGAGAATCTCCCGTTCCACCACATCACCATGAGAATCTCCCGTTCCACCACATCACCAAGAGAATCTCCCGTTCCACCACATCACCATGAGAATCTCCCGTTCCACCACATCATGATTACAATCTCACGTTCCACCACATCACCATGAGAATCTCCCGTTTCACCTCATCATGATGAGAATCTCCCGTTCCATCTCATCACCATCAGAATCTCCCGTTCCACCACGTCATGATGACAATCTCACGTTCCACCACATCACCATGAGAATCTCCTGTTTCACCTCATCACCATGAGAATCTCCCGTCCCACCTCATCATGATGAGAATCACCCGTTCCACCAAATCACCATGAGAATCCCCCGTTCCACCACATCACCATGAGAATCTCCCGTTTCACCTCATCACCATGAGAATCTCCCGTTCCACCACATCACCATGAGAATGTCCCGTTCCACCTCATCACCATGAGAATCTCCCGTCCCACCTCATCATGATGATA
This sequence comes from Telmatherina bonti, assembly GCF_933228915.1. Taxonomy (NCBI): domain Eukaryota; kingdom Metazoa; phylum Chordata; class Actinopteri; order Atheriniformes; family Telmatherinidae; genus Telmatherina; species Telmatherina bonti. The sequence goes on from NC_136618.1 coordinate 36,142,387, forward strand.
ATGTCCCGTTCCACCACATCACCATGAGAATCTCCCGTTGCACCTTATCACCATGAGAATCTCCCCTTCCACCTCATCACCATGAGAATCTCCCGTTCCACCACATCACCATGAGAATCTCCCGTTCCACCACATCACCATGAGAATCTCCCGTTCCACCACATCACCATGAGAATCTCCCGTTCCACCACATCACCAAGAGAATCTCCCGTTCCACCACATCACCATGAGAATCTCCCGTTCCACCACATCATGATTACAATCTCACGTTCCACCACATCACCATGAGAATCTCCCGTTTCACCTCATCATGATGAGAATCTCCCGTTCCATCTCATCACCATCAGAATCTCCCGTTCCACCTCATCACCATGAGAATCTCCCGTTCCACCACATCACCATGAGAATCTCCCGTTCCACCTCATCACCATGAGAATATCCCCTTCCACCTCATCACCATGAGAATCTCCTGTTCCACCTCATCACCATGAGAATCTCCCGTTCCATCTCATCTTGATGAGAATCTCCCGTTCCACCACATCACCATGAGAATCTCCCGTTCCACCTCATCACCATGAGAACCTCCCGTTCCACCACATCACCATGAGAATCTCCCGTTCCACCACATCACCATCAGAATCTCCCATTCCACCACATCACCATGAGAATCTCCCGTTCCACCTCATCACCATGAGAATCTCCCGTTCCACCAAATCACCATGAGAATCTCCCGTTCCACCTCATCACCATGACAATCTCCCATTCCACCACATCACCATGAGAATCTCCCATTCCACCTAATCACCATGAGAATCTCCCATTCCACCTCATCATCAAGAGAATCTCCCGTTGCACCTCATCACCATGAGAATCTGCCGTTCGTTCCACCACATCACCATGAGAATCTGCCGTTCCACCTCATCACCATGAGAATCTCCCGTTCCACCACATGACCATGAGAATCTCCCGTTCCACCTCATCACCATGAGAATCTCCCGTTCCACCACATCACCATGAGAATCTCCCGTTCCACCACATCACCATGAGAATCTCCCGTTCCACCACATCACCATGAGAATCTCCCGTTCCACCACATCACCATGAGAATCTCCCGTTCCACCACATCACCATGAGAATCTCCCGTTCCACCACATCACCATGAGAATCTCCCGTTCCACCACATCACCATGAGAATCTCCCGTTCCACCACATCACCATGAGAATCTCCCGTTTCACCTCATCACCATGAGAATCTCCCGTTCCACCACATCACCATGAGAATCTCACATTCCACCTCATCATCATGAGAATCTCCCGTTGCACCTCATCACCATGAGAATCTCCCCTTCCACCTCATCACCATGAGAATCTCCCGTTCCACCACATCACCATGAGAATCTCCCGTTCCACCTCATCACCATGAGAATCTCCCGTTCCACCACGTCATGATGACAATCTCACGTTCCACCACATCACCATGAGAATCTCCTGTTTCACCTCATCACCATGAGAATCTCCCGTCCCACCACATCTCCATGAGAATCTCCCGTTCCACCTCATCATGATGAGAATCTCCCGTTCCACCACATCACCATGAGAATCTCCCGTCCCACCTCATCATGATGAGAATCTCCCGTTCCACCTCATCACCATGAGAATCTCCAGTTCCACCACATCACCATGAGAATCTCCCGTTCCACCACATCACCATGAGAATCTCCCATTCCACCTAATCACCATGAGAATCTCCCCTTCCACCAAATCACCATGAGAATCCCCCGTTCCACCTCATCACCATGAGAATCTCCCGTTCCACCTCATCACCATGAGAATCTCCCGTTCCACCACATCTCCATGAGAATCTCCCGTTCCACCTAATCACCATGAGAATCTCCCCTTCCACCAAATCACCATGAGAATCCCCCGTTCCACCACATCACCATGAGAATCTTCCGTTCCACCTCATCTCCATGAGAATCTCCCGTTCCACCACATCTCCATGAGAATCTCCCGTTCCACCTCATCATGATGAGAATCTCCCGTTCCACCACATCTCCATGAGAATCTCCCGTTCCACCACATCATGATGAAAATCTCCTGTTCCACCTCATCATGATGAGAATCTCCCGTTCCACCTCATCACCATGAGCATCTCCCGTTCCACCTCATCATGATGAGAATCTCCCATTCCACCACATCACCATGAGAATCTCCTGTTCCACCTCATCACGAAGAGAATCTCCCGTTCCACCTCATCATGATGAGAATCTCCCGTTCCACCTCATCATGATGAGAATCTCCCGTTCCACCACATCACCATGAGAATCTCCCATTCCACCTAATCACCATGAGAATCTCCCATTACACCTCATCATCATGAGAATCTCCCGCTTCACCACATCACCATGAGAATCTCCCGTTCCACCACATCACCATGAGAATCTCCCGTTCCACCTCATCACCATGAGAATCTCCCGTTCCACCACATCTCCATGAGAATCTCCCGTTCCAGCTCATCATGATGAGAATCTCCCGTTCCACCACATCACCATGAGAATCTCCCGTTGCACCTCATCACCATGAGAATCTCCCGTCCCACCTCATCACCATGAGAATCTCCCGTTCCACCACATCACCATGAGAATCTCCTGTTCCACCTCATCACCATGAGAATCTCCCGTTCCACCACATCTCCATGAGAAACTCCCTTTCCACCTCATCACCATGAGAATCCCCCGTTCCACCACATCACCATGAGAATCTCCCGTTCCACCTCATCACCATGAGAATCTCCCATTCCACCACATCTCCATGAGAATCTCCCGTTCCAGCTCATCATGATGAGAATCTCCCGTTCCACCACATCACCATGAGAATCTCCCATTCCACCTCATCATGATGAGAATCTCCCATTCCACCACATCACCATGAGAATCTCCCATTCCACCTAATCACCATGAGAATCTCCCATTCCAACTCATCATCATGAGAATCTCCCGTCCCGCCTCATCACCATGAGAATCTCCAGTTCCACCACATCACCATGAGAATCTCCCGTTCCACCACATCACCATGAGAATCTCCCCTTCCACCTCATCACCATGAGAATCTCCCGTTCCACCACATCACCATGAGAATCTCCCGTTCCACCACATCACCATGAGAATCTCCCGTTCCACCACATCACCATGAGAATCTCCCGTTTCACCTCATCACCATGAGAATCTCCCGTTCCACCACATCACCATGACAATCTCACATTCCACCTCATCATCATGAGAATCTCCCGTTGCACCTCATCACCATGAGAATCTCCCCTTCCACCTCATCACCATGAGAATCTCCCGTTTCACCTCATCACCATGAGAATCTCCCGTTCCACCACATCACCATGAGAATCTCACATTCCACCTCATCATCATGAGAATCTCCCGTTGCACCTCATCACCATGAGAATCTCCCCTTCCACCTCATCACCATGAGAATCTCCCGTTCCACCACATCACCATGAGAATCTCCCGTTCCACCTCATCACCATGAGAATCTCCCGTTCCACCACGTCATGATGACAATCTCCCATTCCACCACATCACCATGAGAATCTCCCGTTCCACCTCATCACCATGAGAATCTCCCGTTCCACCACATCTCCATGAGAATCTCCCGTTCCAGCTCATCATGATGAGAATCTCCCGTTCCACCACATCACCATGAGAATCTCCCGTTGCACCTCATCACCATGAGAATCTCCCGTCCCACCTCATCACCATGAGAATCTCCCGTTCCACCACATCACCATGAGAATCTCCTGTTCCACCTCATCACCATGAGAATCTCCCGTTCCACCACATCTCCATGAGAAACTCCCTTTCCACCTCATCACCATGAGAATCCCCCGTTCCACCTCATCACCATGAGAATCTCCCGTTCCACCACATCTCCATGAGAAACTCCCTTTCCACCTCATCACCATGAGAATCTCCCGTTCCACCTCATCACCATGAGAATCTCCCATTCCACCACATCTCCATGAGAATCTCCCGTTCCAGCTCATCATGATGAGAATCTCACGTTCCACCTAATCACCATGAGAATCTCCCATTCCAACTCATCATCATGAGAATCTCCCGTCCCACCTCATCACCATGAGAATCTCCAGTTCCACCACATCACCATGAGAATCTCCCGTTCCACCACATCACCATGAGAATCTCCCCTTCCACCTCATCACCATGAGAATCTCCCGTTCCACCACATCTCCATGAGAATCTGCCGTTCCACCTAATCACCATGAGAATCTCCCCTTCCACCAAATCACCATGAGAATCCCCCGTTCCACCACATCACCATGAGAATCTCCCGTTCCACCACATCACCATGAGAATCTCCCGTTCCACCACATCACCATGAGAATCTCCCGTTCCACCACATCACCATGAGAATCTCCCGTTCCACCACATCACCATGAGAATCTCCCGTTCCACCACATCACCATGAGAATCTCCCGTTCCACCACATCACCATGAGAATCTCCCATTCCACCACATCTCCATGAGAATCTCCCGTTCCAGCTCATCATGATGAGAATCTCCCGTTCCACCACATCACCATGAGAATCTCCCATTCCACCTCATCATGATGAGAATCTCCCATTCCACCACATCACCATGAGAATCTCCCATTCCACCTAATCACCATGAGAATCTCCCATTCCAACTCATCATCATGAGAATCTCCCGTCCCACCTCATCACCATGAGAATCTCCAGTTCCACCACATCACCATAAGAATCTCCCGTTCCACCACATCACCATGAGAATCTCCCGTTCCACCTCATCACCATGAGAATCTCCCGTTCCACCACATCTCCATGAGAATCTGCCGTTCCACCTAATCACCATGAGAATCTCCCCTTCCACCAAATCACCATGAGAATCCCCCGTTCCACCACATCACCATGAGAATCTCCCGTTCCACCTCATCACCATGAGAATCTCCCATTCCACCACATCACCATGAGAATCTCCCGTTCCACCACATCACCATGAGAATCTCCCGTTCCACCACATCACCATGAGAATCTCCCGTTCCACCACATCACCATGAGAATCTCCCGTTCCACCACATCACCATGAGAATCTCCCGTTCCACCACATCACCATGAGAATCTCCCGTTCCACCACATCACCATGAGAATCTCCCGTTTCACCTCATCACCATGAGAATCTCCCGTTCCACCACATCACCATGAGAATCTCACATTCCACCTCATCATCATGAGAATCTCCCGTTGCACCTCATCACCATGAGAATCTCCCCTTCCACCTCATCACCATGAGAATCTCCCGTTCCACCACATCACCATGAGAATCTCCCGTTCCACCTCATCACCATGAGAATCTCCCGTTCCACCACGTCATGATGGCAATCTCACGTTCCACCACATCACCATGAGAATCTCCTGTTTCACCTCATCACCATGAGAATCTCCCGTCCCACCTCATCATGATGAGATTCACCCGTTCCACCAAATCACCATGTGAATCCCCCGTTCCACCACATCACCATGAGAATCTCCCGTTCCACCTCATCACCATGAGAATCTCCCGTTCCACCACATCTCCATGAGAATCTCCCGATCCACCTCATCATGATGAGAATCTCCCGTTCCACCACATCACCATGAGAATCTCCCGTCCCACCTCAGCATGATGAGAATCTCCCGTTCCACCTCATCACCATGAGAATCTCCAGTTCCACCACATCACCATGAGAATCTCCCGTTCCACCACATCACCATGAGAATCTCCCGTTCCACCTAATCACCATGAGAATCTCCCCTTCCACCAAATCACCATGAGAATCCCCCGTTCCACCACATCATGATGAAAATCTCCCGTTCCACCTCATCATGATGAGAATCTCCCGTTCCACCACATCACCATGAGAATCTCTCGTTCCACCTTATCACCATGAGAATCTCCCGTTCCACCACATCATGATGAAAATCTCCTGTTCCACCTCATCATGATGAGAATCTCCCGTTCCACCTCATCACCATGAGAATCTTCCGTGCCACCACATCATGATTACAATCTCACGTTCCACCACATCACCATGAGAATCTCCTGTTTCACCTCATCATGATGAGAATCTCCCGTTCCATCTCATCACCATGAGAATCTCCCATTCCAGCACATCACCATGAGAATCTCCCATTCCACCTCATCACCATGGGAATCTCCCATTCCACCTCATCACCATGAGAATCTCCCGTTCCACCACATCACCATGAGAATCTCCCGTTCCACCTCATCACCATGAGAATCTCCCGTTCCACCACATCACCATGAGAATCTCCCGTTCCACCACATCACCATGAGAATCTCCCGTTCCACCACATCACCATGAGAATCTCCCGTTCCACCACATCACCATGAGAATCTCCCGTTCCACCACATCACCATGAGAATCTCCCGTTCCACCACATCACCATGAGAATCTCCCGTTCCACCACATCACCATGAGAATCTCCCGTTCCACCTCATCACCATGAGAATCTCCCGTTCCACCACGTCATGATGACAATCTCCCGTTGCACCACATCACCATGAGAATCTCCTGTTTCACCTCATCACCATGAGAATCTCCCGTCCCACCTCATCATGATGAGAATCACCCGTTCCACCAAATCACCATGAGAATCCCCCGTTCCACCACATCACCATGAGAATCTCCCGTTCCACCTCATCACCATGAGAATCTCCCGTTCCACCAAATCTCTATGAGAATCTCCCGTTCCACCTCATCATGATGAGAATCTCCCGTTCCACCACATCACCATGAGAATCTCCCGTCCCACCTCATCATGATGAGAATCTCCCGTTCCACCTCATCACCATGAGAATCTCCAGTTCCACCACATCACCATGAGAATCTCCCGTTCCACCACATCACCATGAGAATCTCCCGTTCCACCTAATCACCATGAGAATCTCCCCTTCCACCAAATCACCATGAGAATCCCCCGTTCCACCACATAACCATGAGAATCTCCCATTCCACATCATCATGATGAGAATCTCCCGTTCCACCACATCATGATGAAAATCTCCCGTTCCACCTCATCATGAACAGAATCTCCCGTTCCACCACATCACCATGAGAATCTCTCGTTCCACCTTATCACCATGAGAATCTCCCGTTCCACCAAATCATGATGAAAATCTCCTGTTCCACCTCATCATGATGAGAATCTCCCGTTCCACCTCATCACCATGAGAATCTCCCGTTCCACCTCATCATGATGAGAATCTCCCATTCCACCACATCACCATGAGAATCTCCTGTTCCACCTAATCACCATGAGAATCTCCCGTTCCACCACATCACCATGAGAATCTCCCGTTCCATGTCATCACGATGAGAATCTCCCGTTCCACCTCATCATGATGAGAATCTCCCGTTCCACCTCATCATGATGAGAATCTCCCGTTCCACCACATCACCATGAGAATCTCCCATTCCACCTAATCACCATGAGAATCTCCCATTACACCTCATCATCATGAGAATCTCCCGTTGCACCACATCACCATGAGAATCTCCCGTTCCACCACATCACCATGAGAATCTCCCGTTCCACCTCATCACCATGAGAATCTCCCGTTCCACCACATCTCCATGAGAATCTCCCGTTCCAGCTCATCATGATGAGAATCTCCCGTTCCACCACATCACCATGAGAATCTCCCGTTGCACCTCATCACCATGAGAATCTCCCGTCCCAACTCATCACCATGAGAATCTCCCGTTCCACCACATCACCATGAGAATCTCCTGTTCCACCACATCACCATGAGAATCTCCCATTCCACCTAATCACCATGAGAATCTCCCATTCCAACTCATCATCATGAGAATCTCCCGTCCCACCTCATCACCATGGGAATCTCCAGTTCCACCACATCACCATGAGAATCTCCCGTTCCACTACATCACCATGAGAATCTCCCGTTCCACCTCATCACCATGAGAATCTCCCGTTCCACCACATCTCCATGAGAATCTGCCGTTCCACCTAATCACCATGAGAATCTCCCCTTCCACCAAATCACCATGAGAATCCCCCGTTCCACCACATCACCATGAGAATCTCCCATTCCACCACATCTCCATGAGAATCTCCCGTTCCACCTCATCATGATGAGATCTCCCGTTCCACCACATCACCATGAGAATCTCCCATTCCACCTCATCATGATGAGAATCTCCCGTTCCACCACATCATGATGAAAATCTCCCGTTCCACCTCATCATGATGAGAATCTCCCGTTCCACCACATCACCATGAGAATCTCTCATTCCACCTTATCACCATGAGAATCTCCCGTTCCACCACATCATGATGAAAATCTCCTGTTCCACCTCATCATGATGAGAATCTCCCGTTCCACCTCATCACCATGAGAATCTCCCGTTCCACCTCATCATGATGAGAATCTCCCATTCCACCACATCACCATGAGAATCTCCTGTTCCACCTAATCACCATGAGAATCTCCTGTTCCACCACATCACCATGAGAATCTCCCGTTCCATGTCATCACGATGAGAATCTCCCGTTCCACCTCATCATGATGAGAATCTCCCGTTCCACCTCATCATGATGAGAATCTCCCGTTCCACCACATCACCATGAGAATCTCCCGTTGCACCTCATCACCATGAGAATCTCCCGTTCCACCACATCACCATGAGATTCTCCCGTTCCACCTCATCACCATGAGAATCTCCCGTTCCACCACATCTCCATGAGAATCTCCCGTTCCAGCTCATCATGATGAGAATCTCCCGTTCCACCACATCACCATGATAATCTCCCGTTGCACCTCATCACCATGAGAATCTCCCGTTCCACCACATCACCATGAGAATCTCCCGTTCCACCACATCTCCATGAGAATCTCCCTTTCCACCTCATCACCATGAGCATCCCCCGTTCCACCACATCACCATGCGAATCTCCCGTTCCACCTCATCACCATGAGAATCTCCCGTTCCACCACATCACCATGAGAATCTCCCATTCCACCTCATCATGATGAGAATCTCCCGTTCCACCACATCATGATGGAAATCTCCCGTTCCACCTCATCATGATGAGAATCTCTCATTCCACCACATCACCATGAGAATCTCCCGTTCCACCTAATCACCATGAGAATCTCCCATTCCAACTCATCATCATGAGAATCTCCCGTCCCACCTCATCACCATGAGAATCTCCAGTTCCACCACATCACCATGAGAATCTCCCGTTCCACCTAATCACCATGAGAATCTCCCCTTCCACCAAATCACCATGAGAATCCCCCGTTCCACCACATCACCATGAGAATCTCCCGTTCCACCTCATCACCATGAGAATCTCCCGTTCCACCCCATCACCATGAGAATCTCCCGTTCCACCACATCTCCATGAGAATCTCCCGTTCCACCTCATCATGATGAGAATCTCCCCTTCCACCAAATCACCATGAGAATCCCCCGTTCCACCACATCACCATGAGAATCCCCCGTTCCACCACATCACCATGAGAATCTCCCGTTCCACCTCATCACCATGAGAATCTCCCGTTCCACCACATCTCCATGAGAATCTCCCGTTCCACCTCATCATGATGAGAATCTCCCGTTCCATCACATCACCATGAGAATCTCCCATTCCACCTCATCATGATGAGAATCTCCCGTTCCACCACATCATGATGAAAATCTCCCGTTCCACCTCATCATGATGAGAATCTCCCGTTCCACCACATCACCATGAGAATCTCTCGTTCCACCTTATCACCATGAGAATCTCCCGTTCCACCACATCATGATGAAAATCTCCTGTTCCACCTCATCATGATGAGAATCTCCCGTTCCACCTCATCACCATGAGAATCTCCCGTTCCACCTCATCATGATGAGAATCTCCCATTCCACCACATCACCATGAGAATCTCCTGTTCCACCTAATCACCATGAGAATCTCCCGTTCCACCACATCACCATGAGAATCTCCCGTTCCATGTCATCACGATGAGAATCTCCCGTTCCACCTCATCATGATGAGAATCTCCCGTTCCACCTCATCATGATGAGAATCTCCCGTTCCACCACATCACCATGAGAATCTCCCATTCCACCTAATCACCATGAGAATCTCCCATTACACCTCATCATCATGAGAATCTCCCGTTGCACCTCATCACCATGAGAATCTCCCCTTCCACCTCATCACCATGAGAATCTCCCGTTCCACCTCATCACCATGAGAATCTCCTGTTCCACCTCATCACCATGAGAATCCCCCGTTCCACAACATCACCATGAGAATCTCCCGTTCCACCTCATCACCATGAGAATCTCCCGTTCCACCACATCACCATGAGAATCTCCCATTCCACCTCATCATGATGAGAATCTCCCGTTCCACCACATCATGATTAAAATCTCCCGTTCCACCTCATCATGATGAGAATCTCCCGTTCCACCACATCACCATGAGAATCTCCCGTTCCACCTCATCACCATGAGAATCTCCCGTTCCACCTCATCATGATGAGAATCTCCCATTCCACCACATCACCATGAGAATCTCCTGTTCCACCTAATCACCATGAGAATCTCCCGTTCCACCACATCACCATGAGAATCTCCCGTTCCATGTCATCACGATGAGAATCTCCCGTTCCACCTCATCATGATGAGAATCTCCCGTTCTACCTCATCATGATGAGAATCTCCCGTTCCACCACATCACCATGAGAATCTCCCATTCCACCTAATCACCATGAGAATCTCCCATTACACCTCATCATCATGAGAATCTCCCGTTGCACCTCATCACCATGAGAATCTCCCGTTCCACCACATCACCATGAGAATCTCCCGTTCCACCTCATACCCATGAGAATCTCCCGTTCCACCACATCTCCATGAGAATCTCCCGTTCCAGCTCATCATGATGAGAATCTCCCGTTCCACCACATCACCATGAGAATCTCCCGTTGCACCTCATCACCATGAGAATCTCCCGTCCCACCTCATCACCATGAGAATCTCCCGTTCCACCACATCACCATGAGAATCTCATGTTCCACCTCATCACCATGAGAATCTCCCGTTCCACCACATCTCCATGAGAATCTCCCTTTCCACCTCATCACCATGAGAATCCCCCGTTCCACCACATCACCATGAGAATCTCCCGTTCCACCTCATCACCATGAGAATCCCCCGTTCCAGCTCATCATCATGAGAATCTCCCGTCCCACCTCATCATCATGAGAATCTCCCGTTCCACCACATCACCATGAGAATCTCCCGTTCCACCTCATCACCATGAGAATCTCCCGTTCCACCACATCACCATGAGAATCTCCCGTTCCACCTCATCTCCATGAGAATCTCCCGTTCCACCACATCACCATGAGAATCTCCCGTTTCACCTCATCATGATGAGAATCTCCCGTTCCATCTCATCACCATCAGAATCTCCCGTTCCACCTCATCACCATGAGAATCTCCCGTTCCACCACATCACCATGAGAATCTCCCGTTCCACCTCATAACCATGAGAATCTCCCCTTCCACCTCATCACCATGAGAATCTCCTGTTCCACCTCATCACCATGAGAATCTCGCGTTCCACCTCATCTTGATGAGAATCTCCCGTTCCACCACATCACCATGAGAATCTCCCGTTCCACCTCATCACCATGAGAATCCCCCGTTCCACCACATCACCATGAGAATCTCCCGTTCCACCACATCACCATGAGAATCTCCCGTTCCACCACATCTCCATGAGAATCTCCCGTTCCACCTAATCACCATGAGAATCTCCCCTTCCACCAAATCACCATGAGAATCCCCCGTTCCACCACATCACCATGAGAATCTCCCGTTCCACCTCATCACCATGAGAATCTCCCGTTCCACCACATCTCCATGAGAATCTCCCGTTCCACCTCATCATGATGAGAATCTCCCGTTCCACCACATCACCATGAGAATCTCCCATTCCACCTCATCACCATGAGAATCTCCCGTTCCACCACATCATGATGAAAATCTCCCGTTCCACCTCATCATGATGAGAATCTCCCGTTCCACCACATCACCATGAGAATCTCTCGTTCCACCTTATCACCATGAGAATCTCCCGTTCCACCACATCATGATGAAAATCTCCTGTTCCACCACATCACCATGAGAATCTCCCGTTCCACCTCATCACCATGAGAATCTCCCGTTCCACCACGTCATGATGACAATCTCCCGTTGCACCACATCACCATGAGAATCTCCTGTTTCACCTCATCACCATGAGAATCTCCCGTCCCACCTCATCATGATGAGAATCACCCGTTCCACCAAATCACCATGAGAATCCCCCGTTCCACCACATCACCATGAGAATCTCCCGTTCCACCTCATCACCATGAGAATCTCCCGTTCCACCAAATCTCTATGAGAATCTCCCGTTCCACCTCATCATGATGAGAATCTCCCGTTCCATGTCATCACGATGAGAATCTCCCGTTCCACCTCATCATGATGAGAATCTCCCGTTCCACCTCATCATGATGAGAATCTCCCGTTCCACCACATCACCATGAGAATCTCCCATTCCACCTAATCACCATGAGAATCTCCCATTACACCTCATCATCATGAGAATCTCCCGTTGCACCACATCACCATGAGAATCTCCCGTTCCACCACATCACCATGAGAATCTCCCGTTCCACCTCATCACCATGAGAATCTCCCGTTCCACCACATCTCCATGAGAATCTCCCGTTCCAGCTCATCATGATGAGAATCTCCCGTTCCACCACATCACCATGAGAATCTCCCGTTGCACCTCATCACCATGAGAATCTCCCGTCCCAACTCATCACCATGAGAATCTCCCGTTCCACCACATCACCATGAGAATCTCCTGTTCCACCACATCACCATGAGAATCTCCCATTCCACCTAATCACCATGAGAATCTCCCATTCCAACTCATCATCATGAGAATCTCCCGTCCCACCTCATCACCATGGGAATCTCCAGTTCCACCACATCACCATGAGAATCTCCCGTTCCACCACATCACCATGAGAATCTCCCGTTCCACCTCATCACCATGAGAATCTCCCGTTCCACCACATCTCCATGAGAATCTGCCGTTCCACCTAATCACCATGAGAATCTCCCCTTCCACCAAATCACCATGAGAATCCCCCGTTCCACCACATCACCATGAGAATCTCCCGTTCCACCACATCTCCATGAGAATCTCCCGTTCCACCTCATCATGATGAGATCTCCCGTTCCACCACATCACCATGAGAATCTCCCATTCCACCTCATCATGATGAGAATCTCCCGTTCCACCACATCATGATGAAAATCTCCCGTTCCACCTCATCATGATGAGAATCTCCCGTTCCACCACATCACCATGAGAATCTCTCATTCCACCTTATCACCATGAGAATCTCCCGTTCCACCACATCATGATGAAAATCTCCTGTTCCACCTCATCATGATGAGAATCTCCCGTTCCACCTCATCACCATGAGAATCTCCCGTTCCACCTCATCATGATGAGAATCTCCCATTCCACCACATCACCATGAGAATCTCCTGTTCCACCTAATCACCATGAGAATCTCCTGTTCCACCACATCACCATGAGAATCTCCCGTTCCATGTCATCACGATGAGAATCTCCCGTTCCACCTCATCATGATGAGAATCTCCCGTTCCACCTCATCATGATGAGAATCTCCCGTTCCACCACATCACCATGAGAATCTCCCATTCCACCTAATCACCATGAGAATCTCCCATTACACCTCATCATCATGAGAATCTCCCGTTGCACCTCATCACCATGAGAATCTCCCGTTCCACCACATCACCATGAGATTCTCCCGTTCCACCTCATCACCATGAGAATCTCCCGTTCCACCACATCTCCATGAGAATCTCCCGTTCCAGCTCATCATGATGAGAATCTCCCGTTCCACCACATCACCATGAGAATCTCCCGTTGCACCTCATCACCATGAGAATCTCCCGTTCCACCACATCACCATGAGAATCTCCCGTTCCACCACATCTCCATGAGAATCTCCCTTTCCACCTCATCACCATGAGCATCCCCCGTTCCACCACATCACCATGAGAATCTCCCGTTCCACCTCATCACCATGAGAATCTCCCGTTCCACCACATCTCCATGAGAATCTGCCGTTCCACCTAATCACCATGAGAATCTCCCCTTCCACCAAATCACCATGAGAATCCCCCGTTCCACCACATCACCATGAGAATCTCCCGTTCCACCACATCTCCATGAGAATCTCCCGTTCCACCTCATCATGATGAGATCTCCCGTTCCACCACATCACCATGAGAATCTCCCATTCCACCTCATCATGATGAGAATCTCCCGTTCCACCACATCATGATGAAAATCTCCCGTTCCACCTCATCATGATGAGAATCTCCCGTTCCACCACATCACCATGAGAATCTCTCATTCCACCTTATCACCATGAGAATCTCCCGTTCCACCACATCATGATGAAAATCTCCTGTTCCACCTCATCATGATGAGAATCTCCCGTTCCACCTCATCACCATGAGAATCTCCCGTTCCACCTCATCATGATGAGAATCTCCCATTCCACCACATCACCATGAGAATCTCCTGTTCCACCTAATCACCATGAGAATCTCCTGTTCCACCACATCACCATGAGAATCTCCCGTTCCATGTCATCACGATGAGAATCTCCCGTTCCACCTCATCATGATGAGAATCTCCCGTTCCACCTCATCATGATGAGAATCTCCCGTTCCACCACATCACCATGAGAATCTCCCATTCCACCTAATCACCATGAGAATCTCCCATTACACCTCATCATCATGAGAATCTCCCGTTGCACCTCATCACCATGAGAATCTCCCGTTCCACCACATCACCATGAGATTCTCCCGTTCCACCTCATCACCATGAGAATCTCCCGTTCCACCACATCTCCATGAGAATCTCCCGTTCCAGCTCATCATGATGAGAATCTCCCGTTCCACCACATCACCATGAGAATCTCCCGTTGCACCTCATCACCATGAGAATCTCCCGTTCCACCACATCACCATGAGAATCTCCCGTTCCACCACATCTCCATGAGAATCTCCCTTTCCACCTCATCACCATGAGCATCCCCCGTTCCACCACATCACCATGAGAATCTCCCGTTCCACCTCATCACCATGAGAATCTCCCGTTCCACCACATCACCATGAGAATCTCCCATTCCACCTCATCATGATGAGAATCTCCCGTTCCACCACATCATGATGAAAATCTCCCGTTCCACCCCATCATGATGAGAATCTCTCATTCCACCACATCACCATGAGAATCTCCCGTTCCACCTAATCACCATGAGAATCTCCCATTCCAACTCATCATCATGAGAATCTCCCGTCCCACCTCATCACCATGAGAATCTCCAGTTCCACCACATCACCATGAGAATCTCCCGTTCCACCTAATCACCATGAGAATCTCCCCTTCCACCAAATCACCATGAGAATCCCCCGTTCCACCACATCACCATGAGAATCTCCCGTTCCACCTCATCACCATGAGAATCTCCCGTTCCACCCCATCACCATGAGAATCTCCCGTTCCACCACATCTCCATGAGAATCTCCCGTTCCACCTCATCATGATGAGAATCTCCCCTTCCACCAAATCACCATGAGAATCCCCCGTTCCACCACATCACCATGAGAATCCCCCGTTCCACCACATCACCATGAGAATCTCCCGTTCCACCTCATCACCATGAGAATCTCCCGTTCCACCACATCTCCATGAGAATCTCCCGTTCCACCTCATCATGATGAGAATCTCCCGTTCCATCACATCACCATGAGAATCTCCCATTCCACCTCATCATGATGAGAATCTCCCGTTCCACCACATCATGATGAAAATCTCGCGTTCCACCTCATCATGATGAGAATCTCCCGTTCCACCACATCACCATGAGAATCTCTCGTTCCACCTTATCACCATGAGAATCTCCCGTTCCACCACATCATGATGAAAATCTCCTGTTCCACCTCATCATGATGAGAATCTCCCGTTCCACCTCATCACCATGAGAATCTCCCGTTCCACCTCATCATGATGAGAATCTCCCATTCCACCACATCACCATGAGAATCTCCTGTTCCACCTCATCACCATGAGAATCTCCCGTTCCACCACATCACCATGAGAATCTCCCGTTCCATGTCATCACGATGAGAATCTCCCGTTCCACCTCATCATGATGAGAATCTCCCGTTCCACCTCATCATGATGAGAATCTCCCGTTCCACCACATCACCATGAGAATCTCCCATTCCACCTAATCACCATGAGAATCTCCCATTACACCTCATCATCATGAGAATCTCCCGTTGCACCTCATCACCATGAGAATCTCCCCTTCCACCTCGTCACCATGAGAATCTCCCGTTCCACCTCATCACCATGAGAATCTCCCGTTCCACCACATCTCCATGAGAATCTCCCGTTCCAGCTCATCATGATGAGAATCTCCCGTTCCACCTCATCACCATGAGAATCTCCCGTTCCACCTCATCACCATGAGAATCTCCTGTTCCACCTCATCACCATGAGAATCCCCCGTTCCACAACATCACCATGAGAATCTCCCGTTCCACCTCATCACCATGAGAATCTCCCGTTCCACCACATCACCATGAGAATCTCCCATTCCACCTCATCATGATGAGAATCTCCCGTTCCACCACATCATGATTAAAATCTCCCGTTCCACCTCATCATGATGAGAATCTCCCGTTCCACCACATCACCATGAGAATCTCCCGTTCCACCTCATCACCATGAGAATCTCCCGTTCCACCTCATCATGATGAGAATCTCCCATTCCACCACATCACCATGAGAATCTCCTGTTCCACCTAATCACCATGAGAATCTCCCGTTCCACCACATCACCATGAGAATCTCCCGTTCCATGTCATCACGATGAGAATCTCCCGTTCCACCTCATCATGATGAGAATCTCCCGTTCTACCTCATCATGATGAGAATCTCCCGTTCCACCACATCACCATGAGAATCTCCCATTCCACCTAATCACCATGAGAATCTCCCATTACACCTCATCATCATGAGAATCTCCCGTTGCACCTCATCACCATGAGAATCTCCCGTTCCACCACATCACCATGAGAATCTCCCGTTCCACCTCATACCCATGAGAATCTCCCGTTCCACCACATCTCCATGAGAATCTCCCGTTCCAGCTCATCATGATGAGAATCTCCCGTTCCACCACATCACCATGAGAATCTCCCGTTGCACCTCATCACCATGAGAATCTCCCGTCCCACCTCATCACCATGAGAATCTCCCGTTCCACCTCATCACCATGAGAATCTCCCGTTCCACCACATCTCCATGAGAATCTCCCTTTCCACCTCATCACCATGAGAATCCCCCGTTCCACCACATCACCATGAGAATCTCCCGTTCCACCTCATCACCATGAGAATCCCCCGTTCCAGCTCATCATCATGAGAATCTCCCGTCCCACCTCATCATCATGAGAATCTCCCGTTCCACCACATCACCATGAGAATCTCCCGTTCCACCTCATCACCATGAGAATCTCCCGTTCCACCACATCACCATGAGAATCTCATGTTCCACCTCATCACGATGAGAATCTCCCGTTCCACCTCATCTCCATGAGAATCTCCCGTTCCACCACATCACCATGAGAATCTCCCGTTTCACCTCATCATGATGAGAATCTCCCGTTCCATCTCATCACCATCAGAATCTCCCGTTCCACCTCATCACCATGAGAATCTCCCGTTCCACCACATCACCATGAGAATCTCCCGTTCCACCTCATCACCATGAGAATCTCCCCTTCCACCTCATCACCATGAGAATCTCCTGTTCCACCTCATCACCATGAGAATCTCGCGTTCCACCTCATCTTGATGAGAATCTCCCGTTCCACCACATCACCATGAGAATCTCCCGTTCCACCTCATCACCATGAGAATCCCCCGTTCCACCACATCACCATGAGAATCTCCCGTTCCACCACATCACCATGAGAATCTCCCGTTCCACCACATCTCCATGAGAATCTCCCGTTCCACCTAATCACCATGAGAATCTCCCCTTCCACCAAATCACCATGAGAATCCCCCGTTCCACCACATCACCATGAGAATCTCCCGTTCCACCTCATCACCATGAGAATCTCCCGTTCCACCACATCTCCATGAGAATCTCCCGTTCCACCTCATCATGATGAGAATCTCCCGTTCCACCACATCACCATGAGAATCTCCCATTCCACCTCATCACCATGAGAATCTCCCGTTCCACCACATCATGATGAAAATCTCCCGTTCCACCTCATCATGATGAGAATCTCCCGTTCCACCACATCACCATGAGAATCTCTCGTTCCACCTTATCACCATGAGAATCTCCCGTTCCACCACATCATGATGAAAATCTCCTGTTCCACCTCATCATGATGAGAATCTCCCGTTCCACCTCATCACCATGAGAATCTCCCGTTCCACCTCATCATGATGAGAATCTCCCGTTCCATGTCATCACGATGAGAATGTCCCGTTCCACCTCATCATGATGAGAATCTCCCGTTCCACCTCATCATGATGAGAATCTCCCGTTCCACCACATCACCATGAGAATCTCCCATTCCACCTAATCACCATGAGAATCTCCCATTACACCTCATCATCATGAGAATCTCCCGTTGCACCTCATCACCATGAGAATATCCCCTTCCACCTCATCACCATGAGAATCTACCGTTCCACCTCATCACCATGAGAATCTCCCGTTCCAGCTCATCATGATGAGAATCTCCCGTTCCACCACATCACCATGAGAATCTCCCGTTGCACCTCATCACCATGAGAATCTCCAGTCCCACCTCATCACCATGAGAATCTCCCGTTCCACCACATCTCCATGAGAATCTCCCTTTCCACCTCATCACCATGAGAATCTCCCGTTCCACCTCATCACCATGAGAATGTCCCGTTCCACCACATCACCATGAGAATCTCCCATTCCACCTCATCATGATGAGAATCTCCCGTTCCACCACATCATGATTAAAATCTCCCGTTCCACCTCATCATGATGAGAATCTCCCGTTCCACCACATCACCATGAGAATCTCCCGTTCCACCTCATCACCATGAGAATCTCCCGTTCCACCTCATCATGATGAGAATCTCCCATTCCACCACATCACCATGAGAATCTCCTGTTCCACCTAATCACCATGAGAATCTCCCGTTCCACCACATCACCATGAGAATCTCCCGTTCCATGTCATCACGATGAGAATCTCCCGTTCCACCTCATCATGATGAGAATCTCACGTTCCACCACATCACCATGAGAATCTCCCATTCCACCTAATCACCATGAGAATCTCCCATTACACCTCATCATCATGAGAATCTCCCGTTGCACCTCATCACCATGAGAATCTCCCGTTCCACCACATCACAATGAGAATCTCCCCTTCCACCTCATCACCATGACAATCTCCCGTTCCACCACATCACCATGAGAATCTCCCATTCCACCTCATCATGATGAGAATCTCCCATTCCACCACATCACCATGAGAATCTCCCGTTCCACCTAATCACCATGAGAATCTCCCATTCCAACTCATCATCATGAGAATCTCCCGTCCCACCTCATCATCATGAGAATCTCCCGTTCCACCACATCACCATGAGAATCTCCCGTTCCACCTCATCACCATGAGAATCTCCCGTTCCACCACATCACCATGAGAATCTCATGTTCCACCTCATCACGATGAGAATCTCCCGTTCCACCTCATCTCCATGAGAATCTCCCGTTCCACCACATCACCATGAGAATCTCCCGTTTCACCTCATCATGATGAGAATCTCCCGTTCCATCTCATCACCATCAGAATCTCCCGTTCAACCTCATCACCATGAGAATCTCCCGTTCCACCACATCACCATGAGAATCTCCCGTTCCACCTCATCACCATGAGAATCTCCCCTTCCACCTCATCACCATGAGAATCTCCTGTTCCACCTCATCACCATGAGAATCTCCCGTTCCACCTCATCTTGATGAGAATCTCCCGTTCCACCACATCACCATGAGAATCTCCCGTTCCACCTCATCACCATGAGAATCTCCCGTTCCACCTCATCACCATGAGAACCTCCCGTTCCACCACATCACCATGAGAATCTCCCGTTCCACCACATCACCATGAGAATCTCCCGTTCCACCACATCACCATGAGAATCTCCTGTTCCACCTCATCACCATGAGAATCTCCCGTTCCACCACATCACCATGAGAATCTCCCATTCCACCTAATCATGATGAGAATCTCCCGTTCCACCTCATCAAGATGAGAATCTCCCGTTCCACCACATCACCATGAGAATCTCCCATTCCACCACATCACCATGAGAATCTCCCATTACACCTCATCATCATGAGAATCTCCCGTTGCACCTCATCACCATGAGAATCTCCCGTTCCACCACATCACCATGAGAATCTCCCGTTCCACCTCATCACCATGAGAATCTCCCGTTCCACCACATCTCCATGAGAATCTCCCGTTCCAGCTCATCATGATGAGAATCTCCCGTTCCACCACATCACCATGAGAATCTCCCGTTGCACCTCATCACCATGAGAATCTCCCCTTCCACCTCATCACCATGAGAATCTCCCGTTCCACCACATCACCATGAGAATCTCCTGTTCCACCTCATCACCATGAGAATCTCCCGTTCCACCACATCTCCATGAGAATCTCCCCTTCCACCTCATCACCATGAGAATCCCCCATTCCACCACATCACCATGAGAATCTCCCGTTCCACCTCATCACCATGAGAATCTCCCGTTCCACCACATCACTATGAGAATCTCCCGTTCCACCTCATCACCATGAGAATCTCCCGTTCCACCACATCACCATGAGAATCTCCCGTTCCACCACATCTCCATGAGAATCTCCCGTTCCACCACATCTCCATGAGAATCTCCCGTTCCACCACATCACCATGAGAATCTCCCGTTCCATCTCATCACCATCAGAATCTCCCGTTCCATCTCATTACCATGAGAATCTCCCGTTCCACCACATCTCCATGAGAATCTCCCCTTCTACCTCATCACCATGAGAATCCCCCGTTCCACCACATCACCATGAGAATCTCCCGTTCCACCTCATCACCATGAGAATCTCCCGTTCCACCACATCACCATGAGAATCTCCCGTTCCACCTCATCACCATGAGAATCTCCCGTTCCACCACATCACCATGAGAATCCCCAGTTCCACCACATCACCATGAGAATTTCCCGTTCCACCTCATCACCATGAGAATCTCCCGTTCCACCACATCACCATGAGAATCTCCCGTTCCACCTCATCACCATGAGAATCTCCCGTTCCACCACATCACCATGAGAATCTCCCGTTCCACCACATCTCCATGAGAATCTCCCGTTCCACCACATCTCCATGAGAATCTCCCGTTCCACCACATCACCATGAGAATCTCCCGTTCCACCTCATCACCATGAGAATCTCCCGTTCCACCACATCTCCATGAGAATCTCCCGTTCCAGCTCATCATGATGAGAATCTCCCGTTCCACCACATCACCATGAGAATCTCCCATTCCACCTCATCATGATGAGAATCTCCCATTCCACCACATCACCATGAGAATCTCCCGTTCCACCTCATCACCATGAGAATCTCCCATTCCAACTCATCATCATGAGAATCTCCCGTCCCACCTCATCATCATGAGAATCTCCCGTTCCACCACATCACCATGAGAATCTCCCGTTCCACCTCATCACCATGACAATCTCCCGTTCCACCACATCACCATGAGATTCTCATGTTCCACCTCATCACGATGAGAATCTCCCGTTCCACCTCATCTCCATGAGAATCTCCCGTTCCACCACATCACCATGAGAATCTCCCGTTTCAACTCATCATGATGAGAATCTCCCGTTCCATCTCATCACCATCAGAATCTCCCGTTCCACCTCATCACCATGAGAATCTCCCGTTCCACCACATCACCATGAGAATCTCCCGTTCCACCTCATCACCATGAGAATCTCCCCTTCCACCTCATCACCATGACAATCTCCTGTTCCACCTCATCACCATGAGAATCTCCCGTTCCACCTCATCTTGATGAGAATCTCCCGTTCCACCACATCACCATGAGAATCTCCCGTTCCACCTCATCACCATGAGAACCTCCCGTTCCACCACATCACCATGAGAATCTCCCGTTCCACCACATCACCATGAGAATCTCCCGTTCCACCTCACCACAATGAGAATCTCCCGTTCCAACTCATCACCATGAGAATCTCCTGTTCCACCACATCATGATGAGAATCTCCCGTCCCACCTCATCACCATGAGAATATGCCGTTCGTTCCACCACATCACCATGAGAATCTCCCCTTCCACCTCATCACCATGAGAATCTCCCGTTCCACCTCATCACCATGAGATTCTCCCCTTCCACCACATCACCATGAGAATCTCACGGTCCACCTCATACCGATGAGAATCTCCCATTCCACCTCAACAGCATGAGAATCTCCCGTTCCACCTCACCACAATGAGAATCTCCCGTTCCACCTCATCACCATGA
This sequence comes from Telmatherina bonti, assembly GCF_933228915.1. Lineage (NCBI taxonomy): Eukaryota > Metazoa > Chordata > Actinopteri > Atheriniformes > Telmatherinidae > Telmatherina > Telmatherina bonti. The sequence goes on from NC_136618.1 coordinate 36,165,271, forward strand.
GAATCTCCCGTTCCAACACATCACCATGAGAATCTCCTGTTCCACCTCATCACCATGAGAATCTCCCGTCCCACCTCATCACCATGAGAATCTCCCGTCCCACCTCATCCCCATGAGAATCTGCCGTTCGTTCCACCACATCACCATGAGAATCTCCCCTTCCACCTCATCACCATGAGAATCTCCCGTTCCACCACATCACCATGAGAATCTCCCGTTCCACCACATCACCATGAGAATCTCCCGTTCCACCTCATCACCATGAGAATCTCCCGTTCCACCACATCACCATGAGAATCTCACGTTCCACCTCATCACGATCAGAATCTCCCATTCCACCTCAACAGCATGAGAATCTCCCGTTCCACCTCACCACAATGAGAATCTCCCGTTCCACCTCATCACCATGAGAATCTCCCGTTCCACCACATCACCATGAGAATCTACTGTTCCACCTCATCACCATGAGGATCTCCCTTCCCACCTCATCATGATGAGAATCTCCCGTCCCACCTCACCACAATGAGAATCTCCCGTTCCACCTCATCACCATGAGAATCTTCCATTCCACCTCATCATCATGAGAATCTCCCCGTTGCACCTCATCACCATGAGAATCTCCCCTTCCACCTCATCACCATGAGAATCTCCCGTTCCACCACATCACCATGAGAATCTCCCATTCCACCACATCACCATGAGAATCTCCCGTTCCACCTCATCACCATGAGAATCTCCCGTTCCACCACATCACCATGAGAATCTCACGTTCCACCACATCACGATGAGAATCTCCCATTCCACCTCAACAGCATGAGAATCTCCCGTTCCACCTCACCACAATGAGAATTTCCCGTTCCACCTCATCACCATGAGAATCTCCCGTTCCACCACATCACCATGAGAATCTCCTGTTCCACCTCATCACCATGAGAATCTCCCGTCCCACCTCATCATGATGAGAATCTCCCGTCCCACCTCATCACCATGAGAATCTGCCGTTCGTTCCACCACATCACCATGAGCATCTCCCCTTCCACCTCATCACCATGAGAATCTCCCGTTCCACCTCATCACCATGAGATTCTCCCCTTCCACCACATCACCATGAGAATCTCACGTTCCACCTCATACCGATGAGAATCTCCCATTCCACCTCAACAGCATGAGAATCTCCCGTTCCACCTCACAACAATGAGAATCTCCCGTTCCACCTCATCACCATGAGAATCTCCCGTTCCAACACATCACCATGAGAATCTCCTGTTCCACCTCATCACCATGAGAATCTCCCGTCCCACCTCATCACCATGAGAATCTCCCGTCCCACCTCATCCCCATGAGAATCTGCCGTTCGTTCCACCACATCACCATGAGAATCTCCCCTTCCACCTCATCACCATGAGAATCTCCCGTTCCACCACATCACCATGAGAATCTCCCGTTCCACCACATCACCATGAGAATCTCCCGTTCCACCTCATCACCATGAGAATCTCCCGTTCCACCACATCACCATGAGAATCTCACGTTCCACCTCATCACGATGAGAATCTCCCATTCCACCTCAACAGCATGAGAATCTCCCGTTCCACCTCACCACAATGAGAATCTCCCGTTCCACCTCATCACCATGAGAATCTCCCGTTCCACCACATCACCATGAGAATCTACTGTTCCACCTCATCACCATGAGAATCTCCCTTCCCACCTCATCATGATGAGAATCTCCCGTCCCACCTCACCACAATGAGAATCTCCCGTTCCACCTCATCACCATGAGAATCTTCCATTCCACCTCATCATCATGAGAATCTCCCCGTTGCACCTCATCACCATGAGAATCTCCCCTTCCACCTCATCACCATGAGAATCTCCCGTTCCACCACATCACCATGAGAATCTCCCATTCCACCACATCACCATGAGAATCTCCCGTTCCACCTCATCACCATGAGAATCTCCCGTTCCACCACATCACCATGAGAATCTCACGTTCCACCACATCACGATGAGAATCTCCCATTCCACCTCAACAGCATGAGAATCTCCCGTTCCACCTCACCACAATGAGAATTTCCCGTTCCACCTCATCACCATGAGAATCTCCCGTTCCACCACATCACCATGAGAATCTCCTGTTCCACCTCATCACCATGAGAATCTCCCGTCCCACCTCATCATGATGAGAATCTCCCGTCCCACCTCATCACCATGAGAATCTGCCGTTCGTTCCACCACATCACCATGAGAATCTCCCCTTCCACCTCATCACCATGAGAATCTCCCGTTGCACCTCATCACCATGAGAATCTCCCGTTCCACCACATCACCATGAGAATCTCCCGTTCCACCACATCACCATGAGAATCTCCCGTTTCTCCTCATCACCATGAGAATCTCCTGGTCTACCTCATCACGATGAGAATCTCCCATTCCACCTCAACAGCATGAGAATCTCCCGTTCCACCTCACCACAATGAGAATCTCCCGTTCCACCTCATCACCATGAGAATCTCCCGTTCCACCACATCATGATGAGAATCTCCCGTCCCACCTCATCACCATGAGAATATGCCGTTCGTTCCACCACATCACCATGAGAATCTCCCCTTCCACCTCATCACCATGAGAATCTCCCGTTCCACCTCATCACCATGAGATTCTCCCGTTCCACCACATCACCATGAGAATCTCACGTTCCACCTCATACCGATGAGAATCTCCCATTCCACCTCAACAGCATGAGAATCTCCCGTTCCACCTCACCACAATGAGAATCTCCCGTTCCACCTCATCACCATGAGAATCTCCCGTTCCAACACATCACCATGAGAATCTCCTGTTCCACCTCATCACCATGAGAATCTCCCGTCCCACCTCATCACCATGAGAATCTCCCGTCCCACCTCATCCCCATGAGAATCTGCCGTTCGTTCCACCACATCACCATGAGAATCTCCCCTTCCACCTCATCACCATGAGAATCTCCCGTTCCACCACATCACCATGAGAATCTCCCGTTCCACCACATCACCATGAGAATCTCCCGTTCCACCTCATCACCATGAGAATCTCCCGTTCCACCACATCACCATGAGAATCTCACGTTCCACCTCATCACGATGAGAATCTCCCATTCCACCTCAACAGCATGAGAATCTCCCGTTCCACCTCACCACAATGAGAATCTCCCGTTCCACCTCATCACCATGAGAATCTCCCGTTCCACCACATCACCATGAGAATCTCCTGTTCCACCTCATCACCATGAGAATCTCCCGTCCCACCTCATCATGATGAGAATCTCCCGTCCCACCTCACCACAATGAGAATCTCCCGTTCCACCTCATCACCATGAGAATCTCCCGTCCCACCTCATCATGATGAGAATCTCCCGTCCCACCTCATCACCATGAGAATCTGCCGTTCGTTCCACCACATCACCATGAGAATCTCCCGTTCCACCTCATCACCATGAGAATCTCCCATTCCACCACATCACCATGAGAATCTCCCGTTCCACCTCATCACCATGAGAATCTCCCGTTCCACCTCATCACCATGAGAATCTCCCGTCCCACCTCACCACAATGAGAATCTCCCGTTCCACCTCATCACCATGAGAATCTTCCATTCCACCTCATCATCATGAGAATCTCCCCGTTGCACCTCATCACCATGAGAATCTCCCGTCCCACCTCATCATGATGATAATGTCCCGTTCCACCACATCACCATGAGAATCTCCCGTTGCACCTTATCACCATGAGAATCTCACGTTCCTCCTCATCAAGATGAGAATCTCCCATTCCACCTTATCACCATGAGAATCTCACGTTCCACCTCATCACGATGAGAATCTCCCATTCCACCTCAACAGCATGAGAATCTCCCGTTCCACCTCACCACAATGAGAATCTCCCGTTCCACCTCATCACCATGAGAATCTCCCGTTCCACCACATCATGATGAGAATCTCCCGTCCCACCTCATCACCATGAGAATCTGCCGTTCGTTCCACCACATCACCATGAGAATCTCCCCTTCCACCTCATCACCATGAGATTCTCCCATTCCACCACATTACCATGAGAATCTCCCGTTCCACCTAATCACCATGAGAATCTCCCGTTTCTCCTCATCACCATGAGAATCTCCTGGTCTACCTCATCACCATGAGAATCTCCCGTTCCACCACATCATGATGAGAATCTCACGTTCCACCACATCACCATGAGAATCTCACGTTCCACCTCATACCGATGAGAATCTCCCATTCCACCTCAACAGCATGAGAATCTCCCGTTCCACCTCACCACAATGAGAATCTCCCGTCCTACCTCATCATGATGAGAATCTCCCGTCCCACCTCATCACCATGAGAATCTGCCGTTCGTTCCACCACATCACCATGAGAATCTCACGTTCCACCTCATCACCATGAGAATCTGCCGTTCGTTCCACCACATCACCATGAGAATCTCACGTTCCACCTCATACCGATGAGAATCTCCCATTCCACCTCAACAGCATGAGAATCTCCCGTTCCACCTCACCACAATGAGAATCTCCCGTTCCACCTCACCACAATGAGAATCTCCCGTTCCACCTCATCACCATGAGAATCTCCCGTTCAAACACATCACCATGAGAATCTCCCGTCCCACCTCATCACCATGAGAATCTGCCGTTCGTTCCACCACATCACCATGAGAATCTCCCGTTCCACCTCATCACCATGAGAATCTCCCATTACACCACATCACCATGAGAATCTCCTGTTCCACCACATCACCATGAGAATCTCCCGTTCCACCACATCACCATGAGAATCTCCCGTTCCACCTAATCACCATGAGAATCTCCCGTTTCTCCTCATCACCATGAGAATCTCCTGGTCTACCTCATCACCATGAGAATCTCCCGTTCCACCACATCATGATGAGAATCTCCCGTTCCACCTAATCACCATAAGAATCTCCCCTTCCACCTCATCACCATGAGAATCTCCCGTTCCACCTCATCACCATGAGAATCTCCCGTTCCACCACATCACCATGAGAATCTCACGTTCCACCTCATACCGATGAGAATCTCCCATTCCACCTCAACAGCATGAGAATCTCCCGTTCCACCTCACCACAATGAGAATCTCCCGTTCCACCTCATCACCATGAGAATCTCCCGTTCAAACACATCACCATGAGAATCTCCTGTTCCACCTCATCACCATGAGAATCTCCCGTCCTACCTCATCATGATGAGAATCTCCCGTCCCACCTCATCACCATGAGAATCTGCCGTTCGTTCCACCACATCACCATGAGAATCTCACGTTCCACCTCATACCGATGAGAATCTCCCATTCCACCTCAACAGCATGAGAATCTCCCGTTCCACCTCACCACAATGAGAATCTCCCGTTCCACCTCACCACAATGAGAATCTCCCGTTCCACCTCATCACCATGAGAATCTCCCGTTCAAACACATCACCATGAGAATCTCCCGTCCCACCTCATCACCATGAGAATCTGCCGTTCGTTCCACCACATCACCATGAGAATCTCCCGTTCCACCACATCACCATGAGAATCTCCCGTTCCACCACATCACCATGAGAATCTCCCGTTCCACTTCATCACCATGAGAATCTCCCGTTCCAACCCATCATCATGAGAATCTCCCGTTGCACCTCATCATGATGAGAATCTCCCGTTCCACCTCATCACCATGAGAATCTCCCATTACACCACATCACCATGAGAATCTCCCATTCCACCACATCACCATGAGAATCTCCCGTTCCACCACATCACCATGAGAATCTCACGTTCCACCATATCACCATGAGAATCTCCCGTTTCACCTCATCACCATGAGAATCTCCCGTTCCACCACATCACCATGAGAATCTCCCGTTTCACCTCATCACCATGAGAATCTCCCGTTCCACCACATCACCATGAGAATCTCCCGTTCCACCACATCACCATGAGAATCTCCCGTTCCACCACATCACCATGAGAATCTCCCGTTCCACCACATAACCATGAGAATCTCCTGTTCCACCTCATCACCATGAGAATCTCCCGTCCCACCTCATCATGATGAGAATCTCCCGTCCCACCTCATCACCATGAGAATCTGCCGTTCGTTCCACCACATCACCATGAGAATCTCCCGTTCCACCTCATCACCATGAGAATCTCCCGTTCCACCTCATCATGATGATAATGTCCCGTTCCACCACATCACCATGAGAATCTCCCGTTGCAACTTATCACCATGAGAATCTCCCCTTCCACCTCATCACCATGAGAATCTCCCATTCCACCACATCACCATGAGAATCTCCCGTTCCACCACATCACCATGAGAATCTCCCGTTCCACCACATCACCATGAGAATCTCCCGTTCCACCACATCACCAAGAGAATCTCCCGTTCCACCACATCACCATGAGAATCTCCCGTTCCACCACATCATTATTACAATCTCACGTTCCACCACATCACCATGAGAATCTCCTGTTTCACCTCATCATGATGAGAATCTCCCGTTCCACCTCAACAGCATGAGAATCTCCCGTTCCACCTCAACAGCATGAGAATCTCCCGTTCCACCTCACCACAATGAGAATCTCCCGTTCCACCTCATCACCATGAGAATCTCCCGTTCCACCACGTCACCATGAGAATCTCCCGTTCCACCTCATCACCATGAGAATCTCCCGTTCCACCACGTCATGATGACAATCTCACGTTCCACCACATCACCATGAGAATCTCCCGTTTCACCTCATCATGATGAGAATCTCCCGTTTCACCTCATCATGATGAGAATCTCCCGTTCCATCTCATCACCATCAGAATCTCCCGTTCCACCTCATCACCATGAGAATCTCCCCTTCCACCTCATCACCATGAGAATCTCCCGTTCCCCCAAATCACCATGAGAATCTCCCGTTCCACCTCATCAATATGAGAATCTCCCGTTCCACCACATCACCATGAGAATCTCCCGTTCCACCACATCACCATGAGAATCTCACGTTCCACCTCATACCGATGAGAATCTCCCATTCCACCTCAACAGCATGAGAATCTCCCGTTCCACCTCACCACAATGAGAATCTCCCGTTCCACCTCATCACCATGAGAATCTCCCGTTCCAACACATCACCATGAGAATCTCCTGTTCCACCTCATCACCATGAGAATCTCCCGTCCCACCTCATCACCATGAGAATCTCCCGTCCCACCTCATCCCCATGAGAATCTGCCGTTTGTTCCACCACATCACCATGAGAATCTCCCCTTCCACCTCATCACCATGAGAATCTCCCGTTCCACCACATCACCATGAGAATCTCCCGTTCCACCACATCACCATGAGAATCTCCCGTTCCACCTCATCACCATGAGAATCTCCCGTTCCACCACATCACCATGAGAATCTCACGTTCCACCTCATCACGATGAGAATCTCCCATTCCACCTCAACAGCATGAGAATCTCCCGTTCCACCTCACCACAATGAGAATCTCCCGTTCCACCTCATCACCATGAGAATCTCCCGTTCCACCACATCACCATGAGAATCTACTGTTCCACCTCATCACCATGAGAATCTCCCTTCCCACCTCATCATGATGAGAATCTCCCGTCCCACCTCACCACAATGAGAATCTCCCGTTCCACCTCATCACCATGAGAATCTTCCATTCCACCTCATCATCATGAGAATCTCCCCGTTGCACCTCATCACCATGAGAATCTCCCCTTCCACCTCATCACCAAGAGAATCTCCCGTTCCACCACATCACCATGAGAATCTCCCATTCCACCACATCACCATGAGAATCTCCCGTTCCACCTCATCACCATGAGAATCTCCCGTTCCACCACATCACCATGAGAATCTCACGTTCCACCACATCACGATGAGAATCTCCCATTCCACCTCAACAGCATGAGAATCTCCTGTTCCACCTCACCACAATGAGAATTTCCCGTTCCACCTCATCACCATGAGAATCTCCCGTTCCACCACATCACCATGAGAATCTCCTGTTCCACCTCATCACCATGAGAATCTCCCGTCCCACCTCATCACCATGAAAATCTCCCGTCCCACCTCATCACCATGAGAATCTGCCGTTCGTTCCACCACATCACCATGAGAATCTCCCCTTCCACCTCATCACCATGAGAATCTCCCGTTGCACCTCATCACCATGAGAATCTCCCGTTCCACCACATCACCATGAGAATCTCCCGTTCCACCTAATCACCATGAGAATCTCCCGTTTCTCCTCATCACCATGAGAATCTCGTGGTCTACCTCATCACGATGAGAATCTCCCATTCCACCTCAACAGCATGAGAATCTCCCGTTCCACCTCACCACAATGAGAATCTCCCGTTCCACCTCATCACCATGAGAATCTCCCGTTCCACCACATCATGATGAGAATCTCCCGTCCCACCTCATCACCATGAGAATATGCCGTTCGTTCCACCACATCACCATGAGAATCTCCCCTTCCACCTCATCACCATGAGAATCTCCCGTTCCACCTCATCACCATGAGATTCTCCCCTTCCACCACATCACCATGAGAATCTCACGTTCCACCTCATACCGATGAGAATCTCCCATTCCACCTCAACAGCATGAGAATTTCCCGTTCCACCTCATCACCATGAGAATCTCCCGTTCCAACACATCACCATGAGAATCTCCTGTTCCACCTCATCACCATGAGAATCTCCCGTCCCACCTCATCACCATGAGAATCTCCCGTCCCACCTCATCCCCATGAGAATCTGCCGTTCGTTCCACCACATCACCATGAGAATCTCCCCTTCCACCTCATCACCATGAGAATCTCCCGTTCCACCACATCACCATGAGAATCTCCCGTTCCACCACATCACCATGAGAATCTCCCGTTCCACCTCATCACCATGAGAATCTCCCGTTCCACCACATCACCATGAGAATCTCACGTTCCACCTCATCACGATGAGAATCTCCCATTCCACCTCAACAGCATGAGAATCTCCCGTTCCACCTCACCACAATGAGAATCTCCCGTTCCACCTCATCACCATGAGAATCTCCCGTTCCACCACATCACCATGAGAATCTCCTGTTCCACCTCATCACCATGAGAATCTCCCGTCCCACCTCATCATGATGAGAATCTCCCGTCCCACCTCACCACAATGAGAATCTCCCGTTCCACCTCATCACCATGAGAATCTCCCGTCCCACCTCATCATGATGAGAATCTCCCGTCCCACCTCATCACCATGAGAATCTGCCGTTCGTTCCACCACATCACCATGAGAATCTCCCGTTCCACCTCATCACCATCAGAATCTTCCATTCCACCTCATCATCATGAGAATCTGCCGTTGCACCTCATCACCATGAGAATCTCCCCTTCCACCACATCACCATGAGAATCTCCCGTTCCACCACATCACCATGAGAATCTGCCGTTCCAACACATCACCATGAGAATCTCCCGTTCCACCTCATCACCATGAGAATCTCACGTTCCGCCTAATCACGATGAGAATCTCCCATTCCACCTCAACAGCATGAGAATCTCCTGTTCCACCTCACCACAATGAGAATCTCCCGTTCCACCTCATCATCATGAGAATCTCCTGTTCCACCACATCATGATGAGAATCTCCCGTCCCACCTCATCACCATGAGAATATGCCGTTCGTTCCACCACATCACCATGAGAATCTCCCCTTCCACCTCATCACCATGAGAATCTCCCGTTCCACCTCATCACCATGAGATTCTCCCCTTCCACCACATCACCATGAGAATCTCACGTTCCACCTCATACCGATGAGAATCTCCCATTCCACCTCAACAGCATGAGAATCTCCCGTTCCACCTCACCACAATGAGAATCTCCCGTTCCACCTCATCACCATGAGAATCTCCCGTTCCAACACATCACCATGAGAATCTCCTGTTCCACCTCATCACCATGAGAATCTCCCGTCCCACCTCATCACCATGAGAATCTCCCGTCCCACCTCATCCCCATGAGAATCTGCCGTTCGTTCCACCACATCACCATGAGAATCTCCCCTTCCACCTCATCACCATGAGAATCTCCCGTTCCACCACATCACCATGAGAATCTCCCGTTCCACCACATCACCATGAGAATCTCCCGTTCCACCTCATCACCATGAGAATCTCCCGTTCCACCACATCACCATGAGAATCTCACGTTCCACCTCATCACGATGAGAATCTCCCATTCCACCTCAACAGCATGAGAATCTCCCGTTCCACCTCACCACAATGAGAATCTCCCGTTCCACCTCATCACCATGAGAATCTCCCGTTCCACCACATCACAATGAGAATCTACTGTTCCACCTCATCACCATGAGAATCTCCCTTCCCACCTCATCATGATGAGAATCTCCCGTCCCACCTCACCACAATGAGAATCTCCCGTTCCACCTCATCACCATGAGAATCTTCCATTCCACCTCCTCATCATGAGAATCTCCCCGTTGCACCTCATCACCATGAGAATCTCCCCTTCCACCTCATCACCATGAGAATCTCCCGTTCCACCACATCACCATGAGAATCTCCCATTCCACCACATCACCATGAGAATCTCCCGTTCCACCTCATCACCATGAGAATCTCCCGTTCCACCACATCACCATGAGAATCTCACGTTCCACCACATCACGATGAGAATCTCCCATTCCACCTCAACAGCATGAGATTCTCCCGTTCCACATCACCACAATGAGAACTTCCCGTTCCACCTCATCACCATGAGAATCTCCCGTTCCACCACATCACCATGAGAATCTCCTGTTCCACCTCATCACCATGAGAATCTCCCGTCCCACCTCATCATGATGAGAATCTCCCGTCCCACCTCATCACCATGAGAATCTGCCGTTCGTTCCACCACATTACCATGAGAATCTCCCGTTCCACGTCATCACCATGAGAATCTCCCGTCCCACCTCATCATGATGATAATGTCCCGTTCCACCACATCACCATGAGAATCTCCCGTTGCACCTTATCACCATGAGAATCTCACGTTCCACCTCATCAAGATGAGAATCTCCCATTCCACCTTATCACCATGAGAATCTCACGTTCCACCTCATCACGATGAGAATCTCCCATTCCACCTCAACAGCATGAGAATCTCCCGTTCCACCTCACCACAATGAGAATCTCCCGTTCCACCTCATCACCATGAGAATCTCCCGTTCCACCACATCATGATGAGAATCTCCCGTCCCACCTCATCACCATGAGAATCTGCCGTTCGTTCCACCACATCACCATGAGAATCTCCCCTTCCACCTCATCACCATGAGATTCTCCCATTCCACCACATTACCATGAGAATCTCCCGTTCCACCTAATCACCATGAGAATCTCCCGTTTCTCCTCATCACCATGAGAATCTCCTGGTCTACCTCATCACCATGAGAATCTCCCGTTCCACCACATCATGATGAGAATCTCACGTTCCACCACATCACCATGAGAATATCACGTTCCACCTCATACCGATGAGAATCTCCCATTCCACCTCAACAGCATGAGAATCTCCCGTTCCACCTCACCACAATGAGAATCTCCCGTTCCACCTCATCACCATGAGAATCTCCCGTTCAAACACATCACCATGAGAATCTCCTGTTCCACCTCATCACCATGAGAATCTCCCGTCCTACCTCATCATGATGAGAATCTCCCGTCCCACCTCATCACCATGAGAATCTGCCGTTCGTTCCACCACATCACCATGAGAATCTCACGTTCCACCTCATACCGATGAGAATCTCCCATTCCACCTCAACAGCATGAGAATCTCCCGTTCCACCTCACCACAATGAGAATCTCCCGTTCCACCTCACCACAATGAGAATCTCCCGTTCCACCTCATCACCATGAGAATCTCCCGTTCAAACACATCACCATGAGAATCTCCCGTCCCACCTCATCACCATGAGAATCTGCCGTTCGTTCCACCACATCACCATGAGAATCTCCCGTTCCACCACATCACCATGAGAATCTCCCGTTCCACCACATCACCATGAGAATCTCCCGTTCCACTTCATCACCATGAGAATCTCCCGTTCCAACCCATCATCATGAGAATCTCCCGTTGCACCTCATCATGATGAGAATCTCCCGTCCCACCTCATCACCATGAGAATCTGCCGTTCGTTCCACCACATCACCATGAGAATCTCCCGTTCCACCTAATCACCATGAGAATCTCCCATTACACCACATCACCATGAGAATCTCCTGTTCCACCACATCACCATGAGAATCTCCCGTTCCACCACATCACCATGAGAATCTCACGTTCCACCATATCACCATGAGAATCTCCCGTTTCACCTCATCACCATGAGAATCTCCCGTTCCACCACATCACCATGAGAATCTCCCGTTTCACCTCATCACCATGAGAATCTCCCGTTCCACCACATCACCATGAGAATCTCCCGTTCCACCACATCACCATGAGAATCTCCCGTTCCACCTCATCACCATGAGAACCTCCCGTTCCACCACATCACCATGAGAATCTCCCGTTCCACCTCACCACAATTAGAATCTACCGTTCCACCTCATCACCATGAGAATCTCCCGTTCCACCACATAACCATGAGAATCTCCTGTTCCACCTCATCACCATGAGAATCTCCCGTCCCACCTCATCATGATGAGAATCTCCCGTCCCACCTCATCACCATGAGAATCTGCCGTTCGTTCCACCACATCACCATGAGAATCTCCCGTTCCACCTCATCACCATGAGAATCTCCCGTTCCACCTCATCATGATGATAATGTCCCGTTCCACCACATCACCATGAGAATCTCCCGTTGCAACTTATCACCATGAGAATCTCCCCTTCCACCTCATCACCATGAGAATCTCCCATTCCACCACATCACCATGAGAATCTCCCGTTCCACCACATCACCATGAGAATCTCCCGTTCCACCACATCACCATGAGAATCTCCCGTTCCACCACATCACCAAGAGAATCTCCTGTTCCACCACATCACCATGAGAATCTCCCGTTCCACCACATCATTATTACAATCTCACGTTCCACCACATCACCATGAGAATCTCCTGTTTCACCTCATCATGATGAGAATCTCCCGTTCCATCTCATCACCATCAGAATCTCCCATTCCACCACATCACCATGAGAATCTCCCATTCCACCTAATCACCATGAGAATCTCCCATTCCACCTCATCATCATGAGAATCTCCCGTTGCACCTCATCACCATGAGAATCTCCCCTTCCACCTCATCACCATGAGAATCTCCCGTTCCACCACATCACCATGAGAATCTCCCGTTCCACCTCATCACCATGAGAATCTCCCATTACACCACATCACCATGAGAATCTCCCGTTCCACCACATCACCATGAGAATCTCCCGTTCCACCACATCACCATGAGAATCTCCCGTTCCACCTCATCACCATGAGAATCTCCCGTTCCACCACATCACCATGAGAATCTCCCGTTCCACCACATCACCATGAGAATCTCCCGTTCCACCACATCACCATGAGAATCTCCCGTTCCACCACATCACCATGAGAATCTCCCGTTTCACCTCATCACCATGAGAATCTCCCGTTCCACCACATCACCATGAGAATCTCCCATTCCACCTCATCATCATGAGAATCTCCCGTTGCACCTCATCACCATGAGAATCTCCCCTTCCACCTCATCACCATGAGAATCTCCCATTCCACCTCATCATCATGAGAATCTCCCGTTGCACCTCATCACCATGAGAATCTCCCCTTCCACCTCATCACCATGAGAATCTCCCGTTCCACCACATCACCATGAGAATCTCCCGTTCCACCTCATCACCATGAGAATCTCCCGTTCCACCACGTCACCATGAGAATCTCCCGTTCCACCTCATCACCATGAGACTCTCCCGTTCCACCACGTCATGATGACAATCTCACGTTCCACCACATCACCATGAGAATCTCCCGTTTCACCTCATCATGATGAGAATCTCCCGTTTCACCTCATCATGATGAGAATCTCCCGTTCCATCTCATCACCATCAGAATCTCCCGTTCCACCTCATCACCATGAGAATCTCCCGTTCCACCACATCACGATGAGAATCTCCCGTTGCACCTCATCACCATGAGAATCTCCCCTTCCACCTCATCACCATGAGAATCTCCCATTCCACCTCATCATCATGAGAATCTCCCGTTGCACCTCATCACCATGAGAATCTCCCCTTCCACCTCATCACCATGAGAATCTCCCGTTCCACCTCATCACCATGAGAATCTCCCATTCCACCACATCACCATGAGAATCTCCCATTCCACCTAATCACCATGAGAATCTCCCATTCCACCTCATCATCATGAGAATCTCCGGTTACACCTCATCATGATGAGAATCTCCTGTCCCACCTCATCACCATGAGAATCTCCCGTTCCACCACATAACCATGAGAATCTCCTGTTCCACCTCATCACCATGAGAATCTCCCATTACACCACATCACCATGAGAATCTCCCGTTCCACCACATCACCATGAGAATCTCACGTTCCACCACATCACCATGAGAATCTCCCGTTTCACCTCATCACCATGAGAATCTCCCGTTCCACCACATCACCATGAGAATCTCCCGTTTCACCTCATCACCATGAGAATCTCCCGTTCCACCACATCACCATGAGAATCTCCCGTTCCACCACATCACCATGAGAATCTCCCGTTCCACCTCATCACCATGAGAACCTCCCGTTCCACCACATCACCATGAGAATCTCCCGTTCCACCTCACCACAATGAGAATCTCCCGTTCCACCTCATCACCATGAGAATCTCCCGTTCCACCACATAACCATGAGAATCTCCTGTTCCACCTCATCACCATGAGAATCTCCCGTCCCACCTCATCATGATGAGAATCTCCCGTCCCACCTCATCACCATGAGAATCTGCCGTTCGTTCCACCACATCACCATGAGAATCTCCCGTTCCACCTCATCACCATGAGAATCTCCCGTCCCACCTCATCATGATGATAATGTCCCGTTCCACCACATCACCATGAGAATCTCCCGTTGCAACTTATCACCATGAGAATCTCCCCTTCCACCTCATCACCATGAGAATCTCCCATTCCACCACATCACCATGAGAATCTCCCGTTCCACCACATCACCATGAGAATCTCCCGTTCCACCACATCACCAAGAGAATCTCCCGTTCCACCACATCACCAAGAGAATCTCCCGTTCCACCACATCACCATGAGAATCTCCCGTTCCACCACATCATGATTACAATCTCACGTTCCACCACATCACCATGAGAATCTCCTGTTTCACCTCATCATGATGAGAATCTCCCGTTTCACCTCATCACCATGAGAATCTCCCGTTCCACCACATCACCATGAGAATCTCCCGTTCCACCACATCACCATGAGAATCTCCCGTTCCACCTCATCACCATGAGAACCTCCCGTTCCACCACATCACCATGAGAATCTCCCGTTCCACCTCACCACAATTAGAATCTCCCGTTCCACCTCATCACCATGAGAATCTCCCGTTCCACCACATAACCATGAGAATCTCCTGTTCCACCTCATCACCATGAGAATCTCCCGTCCCACCTCATCATGATGAGAATCTCCCGTCCCACCTCATCACCATGAGAATCTGCCGTTCGTTCCACCACATCACCATGAGAATCTCCCGTTCCACCTCATCACCATGAGAATCTCCCGTCCCACCTCATCATGATGATAATGTCCCGTTCCACCACATCACCATGAGAATCTCCCGTTGCAACTTATCACCATGAGAATCTCCCCTTCCACCTCATCACCATGAGAATCTCCCATTCCACCACATCACCATGAGAATCTCCCGTTCCACCACATCACCATGAGAATCTCCCGTTCCACCACATCACCAAGAGAATCTCCCGTTCCACCACATCACCAAGAGAATCTCCCGTTCCACCACATCACCATGAGAATCTCCCGTTCCACCACATCATGATTACAATCTCACGTTCCACCACATCACCATGAGAATCTCCTGTATCACCTCATCATGATGAGAATCTCCCGTTTCACCTCATCACCATGAGAATCTCCCGTTCCACCACATCACCATGAGAATCTCCCGTTCCACCACATCACCATGAGAATCTCCCGTTCCACCTCATCACCATGAGAACCTCCCGTTCCACCACATCACCATGAGAATCTCCCGTTCCACCTCACCACAATTAGAATCTCCCGTTCAACCTCATCACCATGAGAATCTCCCGTTCCACCACATAACCATGAGAATCTCCTGTTCCACCTCATCACCATGAGAATCTCCCGTCCCACCTCATCATGATGAGAATCTCCCGTCCCACCTCATCACCATGAGAATCTGCCGTTCGTTCCACCACATCACCATGAGAATCTCCCGTTCCACCTCATCACCATGAGAATCTCCCGTTCCACCTCATCATGATGATAATGTCCCGTTCCACCACATCACCATGAGAATCTCCCGTTGCAACTTATCACCATGAGAATCTCCCCTTCCACCTCATCACCATGAGAATCTCCCATTCCACCACATCACCATGAGAATCTCCCGTTCCACCACATCACCATGAGAATCTCCCGTTCCACCACATCACCATGAGAATCTCCCGTTCCACCACATCACCAAGAGAATCTCCTGTTCCACCACATCACCATGAGAATCTCCCGTTCCACCACATCATTATTACAATCTCACGTTCCACCACATCACCATGAGAATCTCCTGTTTCACCTCATCATGATGAGAATCTCCCGTTCCATCTCATCACCATCAGAATCTCCCATTCCACCACATCACCATGAGAATCTCCCATTCCACCTAATCACCATGAGAATCTCCCATTCCACCTCATCATCATGAGAATCTCCCGTTGCACCTCATCACCATGAGAATCTCCCCTTCCACCTCATCACCATGAGAATCTCCCGTTCCACCACATCACCATGAGAATCTCCCGTTCCACCTCATCACCATGAGAATCTCCCATTACACCACATCACCATGAGAATCTCCCGTTCCACCACATCACCATGAGAATCTCCCGTTCCACCACATCACCATGAGAATCTCCCGTTCCACCACATCACCATGAGAATCTCCCGTTCCACCACATCACCATGAGAATCTCCCGTTCCACCACATCACCATGAGAATCTCCCGTTCCACCACATCACCATGAGAATCTCCCGTTTCACCTCATCACCATGAGAATCTCCCGTTCCACCACATCACCATGAGAATCTCCCATTCCACCTCATCATCATGAGAATCTCCCGTTGCACCTCATCACCATGAGAATCTCCCCTTCCACCTCATCACCATGAGAATCTCCCATTCCACCTCATCATCATGAGAATCTCCCGTTGCACCTCATCACCATGAGAATCTCCCCTTCCACCTCATCACCATGAGAATCTCCCGTTCCACCACATCACCATGAGAATCTCCCGTTCCACCTCATCACCATGAGAATCTCCCGTTCCACCACGTCACCATGATAATCTCCCGTTCCACCTCATCACCATGAGACTCTCCCGTTCCACCACGTCATGATGACAATCTCACGTTCCACCACATCACCATGAGAATCTCCCGTTTCACCTCATCATGATGAGAATCTCCCGTTTCACCTCATCATGATGAGAATCTCCCGTTCCATCTCATCACCATCAGAATCTCCCGTTCCACCTCATCACCATGAGAATCTCCCGTTCCACCACATCACGATGAGAATCTCCCGTTGCACCTCATCACCATGAGAATCTCCCCTTCCACCTCATCACCATGAGAATCTCCCATTCCACCTCATCATCATGAGAATCTCCCGTTGCACCTCATCACCATGAGAATCTCCCCTTCCACCTCATCACCATGAGAATCTCCCGTTCCCCCAAATCACCATGAGAATCTCCCGTTCCACCTCATCACCATGAGAATCTCCCATTCCACCACATCACCATGAGAATCTCCCATTCCACCTAATCACCATGAGAATCTCCCATTCCACCTCATCATCATGAGAATCTCCGGTTACACCTCATCATGATGAGAATCTCCTGTCCCACCTCATCACCATGAGAATCTCCCGTTCCACCACATAACCATGAGAATCTCCTGTTCCACCTCATCACCATGAGAATCTCCCATTACACCACATCACCATGAGAATCTCCCGTTCCACCACATCACCATGAGAATCTCACGTTCCACCACATCACCATGAGAATCTCCCGTTTCACCTCATCACCATGAGAATCTCCCGTTCCACCACATCACGATGAGAATCTCCCGTTGCACCTCATCACCATGAGAATCTCCCCTTCCACCTCATCACCATGAGAATCTCCCATTCCACCTCATCATCATGAGAATCTCCCGTTGCACCTCATCACCATGAGAATCTCCCCTTCCACCTCATCACCATGAGAATCTCCCGTTCCCCCAAATCACCATGAGAATCTCCCGTTCCACCTCATCACCATGAGAATCTCCCATTCCACCACATCACCATGAGAATCTCCCATTCCACCTAATCACCATGAGAATCTCCCATTCCACCTCATCATCATGAGAATCTCCGGTTACACCTCATCATGATGAGAATCTCCTGTCCCACCTCATCACCATGAGAATCTCCCGTTCCACCACATAACCATGAGAATCTCCTGTTCCACCTCATCACCATGAGAATCTCCCATTACACCACATCACCATGAGAATCTCCCGTTCCACCACATCACCATGAGAATCTCACGTTCCACCACATCACCATGAGAATCTCCCGTTTCACCTCATCACCATGAGAATCTCCCGTTCCACCACATCACCATGAGAACCTCCCGTTCCACCACATCACCATGAGAATCTCCCGTTTCACCTCATCATGATGAGAATCTCCCGTTTCACCTCATCATGATGAGAATCTCCCGTTCCATCTCATCACCATCAGAATCTCCCGTTCCACCTCATCACCATGAGAATCTCCCGTTCCACCACATCACGATGAGAATCTCCCGTTGCACCTCATCACCATGAGAATCTCCCCTTCCACCTCATCACCATGAGAATCTCCCATTCCACCTCATCATCATGAGAATCTCCCGTTGCACCTCATCACCATGAGAATCTCCCCTTCCACCTCATCACCATGAGAATCTCCCGTTCCCCCAAATCACCATGAGAATCTCCCGTTCCACCTCATCACCATGAGAATCTCCCATTCCACCACATCACCATGAGAATCTCCCATTCCACCTAATCACCATGAGAATCTCCCATTCCACCTCATCATCATGAGAATCTCCGGTTACACCTCATCATGATGAGAATCTCCTGTCCCACCTCATCACCATGAGAATCTCCCGTTCCACCACATAACCATGAGAATCTCCTGTTCCACCTCATCACCATGAGAATCTCCCATTACACCACATCACCATGAGAATCTCCCGTTCCACCACATCACCATGAGAATCTCACGTTCCACCACATCACCATGAGAATCTCCCGTTTCACCTCATCACCATGAGAATCTCCCGTTCCACCACATCACCATGAGAATCTCCCGTTTCACCTCATCACCATGAGAATCTCCCGTTCCACCACATCACCATGAGAATCTCCCGTTCCACCACATCACCATGAGAATCTCCCGTTCCACCTCATCACCATGAGAACCTCCCGTTCCACCACATCACCATGAGAATCTCCCGTTCCACCTCACCACAATGAGAATCTCCCGTTCCACCTCATCACCATGAGAATCTCCCGTTCCACCACATAACCATGAGAATCTCCTGTTCCACCTCATCACCATGAGAATCTCCCGTCCCACCTCATCATGATGAGAATCTCCCGTCCCACCTCATCACCATGAGAATCTGCCGTTCGTTCCACCACATCACCATGAGAATCTCCCGTTCCACCTCATCACCATGAGAATCTCCCGTCCCACCTCATCATGATGATAATGTCCCGTTCCACCACATCACCATGAGAATCTCCCGTTGCAACTTATCACCATGAGAATCTCCCCTTCCACCTCATCACCATGAGAATCTCCCATTCCACCACATCACCATGAGAATCTCCCGTTCCACCACATCACCATGAGAATCTCCCGTTCCACCACATCACCAAGAGAATCTCCCGTTCCACCACATCACCAAGAGAATCTCCCGTTCCACCACATCACCATGAGAATCTCCCGTTCCACCACATCATGATTACAATCTCACGTTCCACCACATCACCATGAGAATCTCCTGTTTCACCTCATCATGATGAGAATCTCCCGTTCCATCTCATCACCATCAGAATCTCCCATTCCACCACATCACCATGAGAATCTCCCATTCCACCTAATCACCATGAGAATCTCCCATTCCACCTCATCATCATGAGAATCTCCCGTTGCACCTCATCACCATGAGAATCTCCCCTTCCACCTCATCACCATGAGAATCTCCCGTTCCACCACATCACCATGAGAATTTCCCGTTCCACCTCATCACCATGAGAATCTCCCATTACACCACATCACCATGAGAATCTCCCGTTCCACCACATCACCATGAGAATCTCCCGTTCCACCACATCACCATGAGAATCTCCCGTTCCACCACATCACCATGAGAATCTCCCGTTCCACCTAATCACCATGAGAAGCTCCCGTTTCTCCTCATCACCATGAGAATCTCCTGGTCTACCTCATCACCATGAGAATCTCCCGTTCCACCACATCATGATGAGAATCTCCCGTTCCACCACATCACCATGAGAATCTCCCGTTCCACCTAATCACCATGAGAATCTCCCCTTCCACCTCATCACCATGAGAATCTCCCGTTCCACCTCATCACCATGAGAATCTCCCGTTCCACCACATCACCATGAGAATCTCACGTTCCACCTCATACCGATGAGAATCTCCCATTCCACCTCAACCACATGAGAATCTCCCGTTCCACCTCACCACAATGAGAATCTCCCGTTCCACCTCATCACCATGAGAATCTCCCGTTCAAACACATCACCATGAGAATCTCCTGTTCCACCTCATCACCATGAGAATCTCCCGTCCTACCTCATCATGATGAGAATCTCCCGTCCCACCTCATCACCATGAGAATCTGCCGTTCAAACACATCACCATGAGAATCTCCCGTCCCACCTCGTCACCATGAGAATCTGCCGTTCGTTCCACCACATCACCATGAGAATCTCCCGTTCCACCACATCACCATGAGAATCTCTCGTTCCACCACATAACCATGAGAATCTCCCGTTCCACTTCATCACCATGAGAATCTCCCGTTCCACCACATCACCATGAGAATCTCACGTTCCACCACATCACCATGAGAATCTCCCGTTTCACCTCATCACCATGAGAATCTCCCGTTCCACCACATCACCATGAGAATCTCCCGTTTCACCTCATCACCATGAGAATCTCCCGTTCCACCACATCACCATGAGAATCTCCCGTTCCACCACATCACCATGAGAATCTCCCGTTCCACCTCATCACCATGAGAACCTCCCGTTCCACCACATCACCATGAGAATCTCCCGTTCCACCTCACCACAATTAGAATCTCCCGTTCCACCTCATCACCATGAGAATCTCACGTTCCACCACATAACCATGAGAATCTCCTGTTCCACCTCATCACCATGAGAATCTCCCGTCCCACCTCATCATGATGAGAATCTCCCGTCCCACCTCATCACCATGAGAATCTGCCGTTCCACCTCATCACCATGAGAATCTCCCGTTCCACCTCATCATGATGATAATGTCCCGTTCCACCACATCACCATGAGAATCTCCCGTTGCAACTTATCACCATGAGAATCTCCCCTTCCACCTCATCACCATGAGAATCTCCCATTCCACCACATCACCATGAGAATCTCCCGTTCCACCACATCACCATGAGAATCTCCCGTTCCACCACATCACCATGAGAATCTCCCGTTCCACCACATCACCAAGAGAATCTCCTGTTCCACCACATCACCATGAGAATCTCCCGTTCCACCACATCATTATTACAATCTCACGTTCCACCACATCACCATGAGAATCTCCTGTTTCACCTCATCATGATGAGAATCTCCCGTTCCACCACATCACCATCAGAATCTCCCATTCCACCACATCACCATGAGAATCTCCCATTCCACCTAATCACCATGAGAATCTCCCATTCCACCTCATCATCATGAGAATCTCCCGTTGCACCTCATCACCATGAGAATCTCCCCTTCCACCTCATCACCATGAGAATCTCCCGTTCCACCACATCACCATGAGAATCTCCCGTTCCACCTCATCACCATGAGAATCTCCCATTACACCACATCACCATGAGAATCTCCCGTTCCACCACATCACCATGAGAATCTCCCGTTCCACCACATCACCATGAGAATCTCCCGTTCCACCTCATCACCATGAGAATCTCCCGTTCCACCACAACACCATGAGAATCTCCCGTTCCACCACATCACCATGAGAATCTCCCGTTCCACCACATCACCATGAGAATCTCCCGTTCCACCACATCACCATGAGAATCTCCCGTTTCACCTCATCACCATGAGAATCTCCCGTTCCACCACATCACCATGAGAATCTCCCATTCCACCTCATCATCATGAGAATCTCCCGTTGCACCTCATCACCATGAGAATCTCCCCTTCCACCTCATCACCATGAGAATCTCCCATTCCACCTCATCATCATGAGAATCTCCCGTTGCACCTCATCAACATGAGAATCTCCCCTTCCACCTCATCACCATGAGAATCTCCCGTTCCACCACATCACCATGAGAATCTCCCGTTCCACCTCATCACCATGAGAATCTCCCGTTCCACCACGTCACCATGAGAATCTCCCGTTCCACCTCATCACCATGAGAATCTCCCGTTCCACCACGTCATGATGACAATCTCACGTTCCACCACATCACCATGAGAATCTCCCGTTTCACCTCATCATGATGAGAATCTCCCGTTTCACCTCATCATGATGAGAATCTCCCGTTCCATCTCATCACCATCAGAATCTCCCGTTCCACCTCATCACCATGAGAATCTCCCGTTCCACCACATCATGATGAGAATCTCCCGTTGCACCTCATCACCATGAGAATCTCCCCTTCCACCTCATCACCATGAGAATCTCCCATTCCACCTCATCATCATGAGAATCTCCCGTTGCACCTCATCACCATGAGAATCTCCCCTTCCACCTCATCACCATGAGAATCTCCCGTTCCCCCAAATCACCATGAGAATCTCCCGTTCCACCTCATCACCATGAGAATCTCCCATTCCACCACATCACCATGAGAATCTCCCATTCCACCTAATCACCATGAGAATCTCCCATTCCACCTCATCATCATGAGAATCTCCCGTTACACCTCATCATGATGAGAATCTCCTGTCCCACCTCATCACCATGAGAATCTCCCGTTCCACCACATAACCATGAGAATCTCCTGTTCCACCTCATCACCATGAGAATCTCCCATTACACCACATCACCATGAGAATCTCCCGTTCAACCACATCACCATGAGAATCTCACGTTCCACCACATCACCATGAGAATCTCCCGTTTCACCTCATCACCATGAGAATCTCCCGTTCCACCACATCACCATGAGAATCTCCCGTTTCACCTCATCACCATGAGAATCTCCCGTTCCACCACATCACCATGAGAATCTCCCGTTCCACCACATCACCATGAGAATCTCCCGTTCCACCTCATCACCATGAGAACCTCCCGTTCCACCACATCACCATGAGAATCTCCCGTTCCACCTCACCACAATGAGAATCTCCCGTTCCACCTCATCACCATGAGAATCTCCCGTTCCACCACATAACCATGAGAATCTCCTGTTCCACCTCATCATCATGAGAATCTCCCGTTGCACCTCATCATGATGAGAATCTCCCGTCCCACCTCATCACCATGAGAATCTGCCGTTCGTTCCACCACATCACCATGAGAATCTCCCGTTCCACCTCATCACCATGAGAATCTCCCATTACACCACATCACCATGAGAATCTCCTGTTCCACCACATCACCATGAGAATCTCCCGTTCCACCACATCACCATGAGAATCTCCCGTTTCACCTCATCACCATGAGAATCTCCCGTTCCACCACATCACCATGAGAATCTCCCGTTCCACCACATCACCATGAGAATCTCCCGTTCCACCTCATCACCATGAGAACCTCCCGTTCCACCACATCACCATGAGAATCTCCCGTTCCACCTCACCACAATTAGAATCTCCCGTTCCACCTCATCACCATGAGAATCTCCCGTTCCACCACATAACCATGAGAATCTCCTGTTCCACCTCATCACCATGAGAATCTCCCGTCCCACCTCATCATGATGAGAATCTCCCGTCCCACCTCATCACCATGAGAATCTGCCGTTCGTTCCACCACATCACCATGAGAATCTCCCGTTCCACCTCATCACCATGAGAATCTCCCGTTCCACCTCATCATGATGATAATGTCCCGTTCCACCACATCACCATGAGAATCTCCCGTTGCAACTTATCACCATGAGAATCTCCCCTTCCACCTCATCACCATGAGAATCTCCCATTCCACCACATCACCATGAGAATCTCCCGTTCCACCACATCACCATGAGAATCTCCCGTTCCACCACATCACCATGAGAATCTCCCGTTCCACCACATCACCAAGAGAATCTCCTGTTCCACCACATCACCATGAGAATCTCCCGTTCCACCACATCATTATTACAATCTCACGTTCCACCACATCACCATGAGAATCTCCTGTTTCACCTCATCATGATGAGAATCTCCCGTTCCATCTCATCACCATCAGAATCTCCCATTCCACCACATCACCATGAGAATCTCCCATTCCACCTAATCACCATGAGAATCTCCCATTCCACCTCATCATCATGAGAATCTCCCGTTGCACCTCATCACCATGAGAATCTCCCCTTCCACCTCATCACCATGAGAATCTCCCGTTCCACCACATCACCATGAGAATCTCCCGTTCCACCTCATCACCATGAGAATCTCCCATTACACCACATCACCATGAGAATCTCCCGTTGCACCTCATCACCATGAGAATCTCCCGTTCCACCACATCATTATGACAATCTCACGTTCCACCTCATCATGATGACAATCTCACGTTCCACCACATCATGATGACAATCTCACGTTCCACCACATCACCATGAGAATCTCCCATTTCACCTCATCATGATGAGAATTTCCCGTTCCATCTCATCACCATGAGAATCTCCCTTTCCACTTCATCACCATGAGAATCTCCCGTTCCACCACATCACCATGAGAATCTCTCGTTCCACCACATCACCAAGAGAATCTCCCGTTCCACCACATCACCATGAGAATCTCCCGTTTCACCTCATCACCATGAGAATCTCCCGTTGCACCTCATTACCATGAGAATCTCCCCGTCCACCTCATCACCATGAGAATGTGGTGGAAAATACTCACATCTAAGAGTCAACTGTCTTCTTACAATGAACATTTTATTATAAACTAATACAAGCACACGCTGGAGCTTGGAGAGAGGACTCTCTCTCTAGATGCTGAAGTAACACCCGATTATAAACCATGCTTTACTCCTCCTAGTTGCTGGGCAGACCACAGAAAACAATCCTTCTCTTCCTGACCTTTAGCCTTAAACAACTGGTCAACCAAGCAGTTGACAAAAACAGATGCCCTGCAGGAAACTCTTCCTGTCTCAGACTTTGTCTGCACATTCCAGACAAGGATCATATCACTTAAAGAAAGCTTTGTGCATTGACACAAAACACAGCAGGATCACAGCAAATCAATACATATATGTCTAATACTTAATACAAACCAAACTCA
This sequence comes from Telmatherina bonti, assembly GCF_933228915.1. NCBI lineage: Eukaryota > Metazoa > Chordata > Actinopteri > Atheriniformes > Telmatherinidae > Telmatherina > Telmatherina bonti. The sequence goes on from NC_136618.1 coordinate 36,191,422, forward strand.
TAATACTTTCTCCAACAAGAATCTCCCGTTCCAGCACATCACCATGAGAATCTCCCGTTCCACCACATCAGCATGAGAATCTCCTGTCTCACCTAATCATCATGAGAATCTCCCGTTCCACCTCATCTTGATGAGAATCTCCCGTCCCACCTCATTACCATGAGAATCCCCCGTTCCACAACATCACCATGAGAATCTCCCGTTCCACCTCATCACCATGAGAATCTCCCGTTCCACCACATCACCATGAGAATCTCCCGTTCCACCTAATCACCATGAGAATCTCCCCTTCCACCTCATCACCATGAGAATCTCCCGTTCCACCTCATCACCATGAGAATCTCCCGTTTCACCTCATCATGATGAGAATCTCCCGTTCCATCTCATCACCATGAGAATCTCCCGTTCCACCTCATCACCATGAGAAACTCCCGTTCCACCTAATCACCATGAGAATCTCCCGTTTCACCTCATCATGATGAGAATCTCCCGTTCCATCTCATCACCATGAGAATCTCCCGTTCCACCTCATCACCATGAGAAACTCCCGTTCCACCTAATCACCATGAGAATCTCCCTTTCCACTTCATCACCATGAGAATCTCCCGTTGCACCTCATCACCATGAGAATCTCCCGTTCAACCACATCATGATGACAATCTCACGTTCCACCTCATCATGATGACAATCTCACGTTCCACCACATCATGATGACAATCTCACGTTCCACCACATCACCATGAGAATCTCCCGTTTCACCTCATCATGATGAGAATTTCCCGTTCCATCTCATCACCATGAGAATCTCCCTTTCCACTTCATCACCATGAGAATCTCCCATTGCACCTCATCACCATGAGAATCTCCCGTTTCACCACATCACCATGAGAATCTCCCGTTCCACCACATCACCATGAGAATCTCCCATTGCACCTCATCACCATGAGAATCTCCCGTTTCACCACATCACCATGAGAATCTCCCGTTCCACCACATCAGCATGAGAATCTCCCGTTTCACCTAATCATCATGAGAATCTCCCGTTCCACCACATCACCATGAGAATCTCCCCTTCCACCACATCACCATGAGAATCTCCCGTTCCACCACATCACCATGAGAATCTCCCGTTCCACCTCATCACCATGAGAATCTCACGTTCCACCTCATCACCATGAGAATCTCCCGTTCCACCTCATCACCATGAGAATCTCCGTTCCACCACATCACCATGAGAATCTCCCGTTCCACCACATCACGATGACAATCTCCCGTTCCACCACATCACCATGAGAATCTCCCGTTTCACCTCATCATGATGAGAATCTCCCGTTCCATCTCATCACCATGAGAATCTCCCGTTCCACCACATCACCATGAGAATCTCCCGTTTCACCTCATCACCATGAGAATCTCCCGTTGCACCTCGTTACCATGAGAATCTCCCCGTCCACCTCATCACCATGAGAATGTGGTGGAAAATACTCACATCTAAGAGTCAACTGTCTTCTTACAATGAACATTTTATTATAAACTAATACAAGCACACGCTGGAGCTTGGAGAGAGGACTCTCTCTCTAGATGCTGAAGTAACACCCGATTATAAACCATGCTTTACTCCTCCTAGTTGCTGGGCAGACCACAGAAAACAATCCTTCTCTTCCTGACCTTTAGCCTTAAACAACTGGTCAACCAAGCAGTTGACAAAAACAGATGCCCTGCAGGAAACTCTTCCTGTCTCAGACTTTGTCTGCACATTCCAGACAAGGATCATATCACTTAAAGAAAGCTTTGTGCATTGACACAAAACACAGCAGGATCACAGCAAATCAATACATATATGTCTAATACTTAATACAAACCAAACTCATAATACTTTCTCCAACAAGAATCTCCCGTTCCAGCACATCACCATGAGAATCTCCCGTTCCACCACATCAGCATGAGAATCTCCCGTTTCACCTAATCATCATGAGAATCTCCCGTTCCACCTCATCTTGATGAGAATCTCCCGTCCCACCTCATTACCATGAGAATCCCCCGTTCCACAACATCACCATGAGAATCTCCCGTTCCACCTCATCACCATGAGAATCTCCCGTTCCACCACATCACCATGAGAATCTCCCGTTCCACCTAATCACCATGAGAATCTCCCCTTCCACCTCATCACCATGAGAATCTCCCGTTCCACCTCATCACCATGAGAATCTCCCGTTCCACCACATCACCATGAGAATCTCACGTTCCACCTCATACCGATGAGAATCTCCCATTCCACCTCATCACCATGAGAATCTCCCGTTCCACCACATCATGATGACAATCTCACGTTCCACCACATCACCATGAGAATCTCCCGTTTCACCTCATCATGATGAGAATCTCCCGTTCCATCTCATCACCATGAGAATCTCCCGTTCCACCTCATCACCATGAGAATCTCCCGTTTCACCTCATCATGATGAGAATCTCCCGTTTCACCTCATCATGATGAGAATCTCCCGTTCCATCTCATCACCATGAGAATCTCCCGTTCCACCACATCACCATGAGAATCTCCCGTTTCACCTCATCACCATGAGAATCTCCGGTTGCACCTCATTACCATGAGAATCTCCCGTTCCACCCCATCACCATGAGAAACTCCAGTTCCACCTAATCACCATGAGAATCTCCCTTTCCACTTCATCACCATGAGAATCTCCCGTTGTACCTCATCACCATGAGAATCTCCCGTTTCACCACATCACCATGAGAATCTCCCGTTCCACCACATCAGCATGAGAATCTCCCGTTTCACCTAATCATCATGAGAATTTCCAGTTCCACCACATCACCATGAGAATCTCCCGTTCCACCTCATCACCATGAGAATCTCCTGTTTCACCTCATCACCATGAGAATCTCCCGTTGCACCTCATCACCATGAGAATCTCCCCGTCCACCTCAACACCATGAGAATCTCTCGTTCCACCACATCACCATGAGAATCTCCCGTTCCACCACATCACCATGAGAATCTCCTGTTCCACCTCATCAGCATGAGAATCTCCCGTTCCACCTCATCACCATGAGAAACTCCCATTCCACCTAATCACCATGAGAATCTCCCTTTCCACTTCATCACCATGAGAATCTCCCGTTGCACCTAATCACCATGAGAATCTCCCGTTTTACCACATCACCATGAGAATCTCCCGTTCCACCACATCAGCATAAGAATCTCCCGTTTCACCTAATCATCATGAGAATCTCCCGTTCCACCACATCACCATGAGAATCTCCCGTTCCACCACATCACCATGAGAATCTCCCGTTCCACCACATCACCATGAGAATCTCTCGTTACAACTCATCACCATGAGAATCTCCCGTTCCACCTCATCATGATGAGAATCTCCCGTTCCACCACATCACCATGAGAATCTCCCGTTTCACCTCATCATGATGAGAATCTCCCGTTCCATATCATCACCATGAGAACCTCCCGTTCCACCTCATCACCATGAGAATCTCCTGTTCCACCTCATCACCATGAGAATCTCCCGTTCCACCTCATCACCATGAGAATCTCCCTTTCCACCACATCATGATGACAATCTCCCGTTCCACCACATCACCATGAGAATCTCCCATTCCACCTCATCACCATGAGAATCTCCCGTTCCACCCCATCACCATGAAAATCTCCTGTTCCACCTCATCACCATGAAAATCTCCTGTTCTACCTCATCACCATGAGAATCTCCCATTCCACCACATCACCATGAGAATCTCCCTTTCCACGTCATCACCATGAGAATCTCCCGTTGTACCTCATCACCATGAGAATCTCCCGTTTCACCACATCACCATGAGAATCTCCCGTTCCACCTCATCAGCATGAGAATCTCCCGTTCCACCTCATCACCATGAGAATCTCCTGTTCCACCTCATCACCATGAGAATCTCCCCTTCCACCTCATCACCATGAGAATCTCCCTTTCCACCACATCATGATGACAATCTCCCGTTCCACCACATCACCATGAGAATCTCCAGTTTCACCTAATCATCATGAGAATCTCCCATTCCACCTCATCTTGATGAGAATCTCCCGTCCCACCTCATTACCATGAGAATCCCCCGTTCCACAACAACACCATGAGAATCTCCCGTTCCACCTCATCACCATGAGAATCTCCCGTTCCACCACATCACCATGAGAATCTCCCGTTCCACCTAATCACCATGAGAATCTCCCTTCCACCTCATCACCATGAGAATCTCCCGTTCCACCTCATCACCATGAGAATCTCCCGTTCCACCACATCACCATGAGAATCTCACGTTCCACCTCATACCGATGAGAATCTCCCATTCCACCTCATCACCATGAGAATCTCCCGTTCAAACACATCACCATGAGAATCTCCCGTTTCACCTCATCATGATGAGAATCTCCCGTTCCATCTCATCACCATGAGAATCTCCCGTTCCACCTCATCACCATGAGAATCTCCCGTTTCACCTCATCATGATGAGAATCTCCCGTTTCACCTCATCATGATGAGAATCTCCCGTTCCATCTCATCACCATGAGAATCTCCCGTTCCACCACATCACCATGAGAATCTCCCGTTTCACCTCATCACCTAGAGAATCTCCGGTTGCACCTCATTACCATGAGAATCTCCCGTTCCACCCCATCACCATGAGAAACTCCAGTTCCACCTAATCACCATGAGAATCTCCCTTTCCACTTCATCACCATGAGAATCTCCCGTTGTACCTCATCACCATGAGAATCTCCCGTTTCACCACATCACCATGAGAATCTCCCGTTCCACCACATCAGCATGAGAATCTCCCGTTTCACCTAATCATCATGAGAATTTCCAGTTCCACCACATCACCATGAGAATCTCCCGTTCCACCTCATCACCATGAGAATCTCCTGTTTCACCTCATCACCATGAGAATCTCCCGTTGCACCTCATCACCATGAGAATCTCCCCGTCCACCTCAACACCATGAGAATCTCCCGTTCCACCACATCACCATGAGAATCTCCCGTTCCACCACATCACCATGAGAATCTCCTGTTCCACCTCATCACCATGAGAATCTCCCGTTCCACCTCATCACCATGAGAAACTCCCATTCCACCTAATCACCATGAGAATCTCCCTTTCCACTTCATCACCATGAGAATCTCCCGTTGCACCTAATCACCATGAGAATCTCCCGTTTTACCACATCACCATGAGAATCTCCCGTTCCACCACATCAGCATGAGAATCTCCCGTTTCACCTAATCATCATGAGAATCTCCCGTTCCACCACATCACCATGAGAATCTCCCGTTCCACCACATCACCATGAGAATGGAATGTTCCACCACATCACCATGAGAATCTCTCGTTACAACTCATCACCATGAGAATCTCCCGTTCCACCTCATCATGATGAGAATCTCCCGTTCCACCACATCACCATGAGAATCTCCCGTTTCACCTCATCATGATGAGAATCTCCCGTTCCATCTCATCACCATGAGAACCTCCCGTTCCACCTCATCACCATGAGAATCTCCTGTTCCACCTCATCACCATGAGAATCTCCCGTTCCACCTCATCACCATGAGAATCTCCCTTTCCACCACATCATGATGACAATCTCCCGTTCCACCACATCACCATGAGAATCTCCCATTCCACCTCATCACCATGAGAATCTCCCGTTCCACCCCATCACCATGAAAATCTCCTGTTCTACCTCATCACCATGAAAATCTCCTGTTCTACCTCATCACCATGAGAATCTCCCATTCCACCACATCACCATGAGAATCTCCCTTTCCACGTCATCACCATGAGAATCTCCCGTTGTACCTCATCACCATGAGAATCTCCCGTTTCACCACATCACCATGAGAATCTCCCGTTCCACCTCATCAGCATGAGAATCTCCCGTTCCACCACATCAGCATGAGAATCTCCCGTTCCACCTCATCTCCATGAGAAACTCCCATTCCACCTAATCACCATGAGAATCTCCCTTTCCACTTCATCACCATGAGAATCTCCCGTTGCACCTCATCACCATGAGAATCTCCCGTTTCACCACATCACCATGAGAATCTCCCGTTCCACCACATCAGCATGAGAATGTCCCGTTTCACCTAATCATCATGAGAATCTCCCGTTCCACCACATCACCATGAGAATCTCCCGTTCCAGCACATCACCATGAGAATCTCCCGTTCCAACTCATCACCATGAGAATCTCCCGTTCCACCTCATCATGATGAGAATCTCCCGTTCCACCACATCACCATGAGAATCTCCCGTTTCACCTCATCATGATGAGAATCTCCCGTTCCACCTCATCACCATGAGAATCTCCTGTTCCACCTCATCACCATGAGAATCTCCCCTTCCACCTCATCACCATGAGAATCTCCCTTTCCACCACATCATGATGACAATCTCCCGTTCCACCTCATCACCATGAGAATCTCCCATTCCACCTCATCACCATGAGAATCTCCCGTTCAACCCCATCACCATGAAAATCTCCTGTTCTACCTCATCACCATGAAAATCTCCCATTCCACCACATCACCATGAGAATCTCCCGTTCCACCTCATCAGCATGAGAATCTCCCGTTCCACCACATCAGCATGAGAATCTACCGTTTCACCTAATCACCATGAGCATCTCCCCGTCCACCTCATCACCATGAGAATCTCCCGTTCCACCACATCACCATGAGAATCTCCCGTTCCACCACATCACCATGAGAATCTCCCGTTCCACCTCATCACCATGAGAATCTCCTGTTTCACCTCATCACCATGAGAATCTCCCGTTGCACCTCATCACCATGAGAATCTCCCCGTCCACCTCAACACCATGAGAATCTCCCGTTCCACCACATCACCATGAGAATCTCCCGTTCCACCACATCACCATGAGAATCTCCCGTTCCACCACATCATGATTACAATCTCACGTTCCACCACATCACCATGAGAATCTCCCGTTTCACCTAATCATCATGAGAATCTCCCGTTCCACCACATCACCATGAGAATCTCCCGTTCCACCACATCACCATGAGAATCTCCCGTTCCACCACATCACCATGAGAATCTCCCGTTCCACCTAATCACCATGAGAATCTCCCCTTCCACCTCATCACCATGAGAATCTCCCGTTCCACCTCATCACCATGAGAATCTCCCGTTCCACCACATCACCATGAGAATCTCACGTTCCACCTCATACCGATGAGAATCTCCCGTTCCACCTCATCATGATGAGAATCTCCCGTTCCACCTCATCACCATGAGAATCTCCCGTTCCACCACATCACCATGAGAATCTCCCGTTCCACCTCATCACCATGAGAATCTCCCGTTCCACCTCATCACCATGAGAATCTCCCGTTCCACCACATCATGATGAGAATCTCCCGTTCCACCACATCACCATGAGAATCTCCCATTCCACCACATCATGATGAGAATCTCCCGTTCCATCTCATCACCATGAGAATCTCCCATTCCACCACATCATGATGAGAATCTCCCGTTCCATCTCATCACCATGAGAGTCTCCCCTTCCACCTCATCACCATGAGAATCTCCCGTTCCACCTCATCATGATGAAAATCTCCCGTTCCACCACATCACCATGAGAATCTCCCGTTCCATCTCATCACCATGAGAATCTCCCATTCCACCACATCATGATGAGAATCTCCCGTTCCACCTCATCACCATGAGAATCTCCCGTTCCACCACATCACCATGAGAATCTCCCGTTCCACCGCATCACCATGAGAATCTCCCGTTCCACCTCATCACCATGAGAATCTCCCGTTCCACCTCATCACCATGAGAATCTCCCGTTCCACCTCATCATGATGAGAATCTCCCGTTCCACCTCATCACCATGAGAATCTCCCGTTCCACCACATCACCATGAGAATCTCCCGTTCCACCTCATCACCATGAGAATCATATACTCTGTATACAACCTAGTATCTTGATTGGAAACTAGTGCTTATCTGACTTCCTGTTGTCTTTCTATCATCTCCAACCAGTCTGTCCATTCTTCTCTGTCATGAACCAGCCATTCTGGTTCAAACTGCTGCTGCTCTGGATATTTTCTCTTCTTCAGACCTTCTCTGTAAATACTAGAGGTAGTTGTGTGTAAAAATCCCAGTAAATACACAGACCAAAAACATACCACATGCAGAGTCACTTAAATCTTCTTTCTTCTTAATCCACATGCTGAACTTGAACTTCAGCAAGTCGTCTTCATCTTGTCGACATGACTACATGCTGACACGGGATTGGCTGATTTAATATTTAGGGACCAAGCAGTAGAACATGTGAACAGTGAAATTTCAAAGCAACACAACTGTTTATATACTTATTACCAACATGTCAGTAGTGTAGTGCCATGAAGGGTTGTGTGTCAGTGTGTTCCATGTTGTAAAAAGATGCAAACCAAAATCTTAAAGTATCCTAATTATTGGGATGTGGAGGTAATGGCTGCCCAGCAACAGAGAGAGTGTGTGTCTGGCCAAAACAGGCTTTATAAATTTAGCCGCTCACACCTGTGCAGGTGCAGCAGATTCTCCATCTATCACCAACAACACAAAACAATACTGATCATATACAGTTTTGATCATAAGTGTTGTTTTAAATCATTATGCTCTCCAACAACAGCAGCAGCATGTTCGTTAACTTCACATAAACAAACCATATTTTCACTACACAACTGAAAAGGATTTTGGAGGGTGGTAAATACCACCCACTAAAACCATTTAAAGTGTTATCAAACATATTAGGTAATGAATGAAAATTATAAAAAATATTTGATTCTAATCACAGTACCTATTAGTTAAGTAACAAGTGGAGCCTTATTGAAATGATTGAACTTTAACTAAAAACATCAGTTCTGCACAGCCCATCTTGCGCGTGCCACAGTCATCGACGCGGTCGGGTCAGGACCAGAACTAATCTGACGGTGTGGACTTCCACAGGTAAGAAAAAAACTTGTTAATGATCTGTTGTGTATTGTTAGTCGAGAAGTTTCTGTTTTCTGTGGGAAATTTAATTGTATATCTTTTATGTCAGTTAGTTTGCTAAGATGCGCTATGCTAACACCAGGGTTCAACAAGCAAAGGGAGCTGCTTCAAAACCAACATTCTAAAATGAACTTGTAAAGCGAACACTTTCGGTGTTTTCAGGCATATAAGCTCTCTTCACGTGTGCAACAGGGTGAAACTTATAACACAGCAGCTCTGCTGGTATTTTGTATTTTTGATGACGTGGACGGATATTGCTATTTCCCTTATAGTTTAGAGCAGCTATGTGTTTGGGCAAGAGGAAAAGCTTATGCAGTTGCCTGATAAAACTAAGCTATATCAATGTCATTGATTCATTTATTTTTCTCTTGACTAGCAATATGCGGTTTCCGTTAGCGTTTTAAGATGCTTTGCGCCAAGTCTGTAGACCAATCAAAGCACATTTCCACATTTTGGGCCAACCACAGTCTGTCACTTTTCCTAAGTTTCACATCCTTTTTATTGCAGCCTGTCATGTAGCTTAGCCTACTACAGATCCAAGGCTGAATCTATTCAGAAACCTTAACGTAGGAACCTGTTAAACTAAACAAATATTAATTAAATACATCAGTATCTTACTGGAAACACATTTATTGTCTCAGAAATCACATCAAAATGTACAAATAGTGACGTGTTAGCTGAAGGCTAACGTTAATGGAAAATACCATTGGTAGGCTAGCAGTTAGCATGCACTAGTGAACTAAAAAAAATCAATCAATTTGGTCCATCAACAACTGTTTACCTCCACAACATTATTTCTGTCTACTTACAGATGTCGTATAATAATTGTAGGAAAGCATTTTTTGGCCTTAAAAAATTAAATAAACATCTGAATGTTTTCTGTATTCTGTGGAACAATGTAATAAAATAGTTCATTCATTCATTCATTTTCCGAACCGCTTATTCCAATTCAGGGTCGCGGGGAAGGTGGAGCCTATCCCAGCCGGCTTTGGGCGACAGGCAGGGTACACCCTGGACAGCTCGCCAGTCCATCGCAGGGCCACACAGAGAGAGACGAACAACCACACTCACGCTCACACTCACTCCTAGGGGCAATTTAGAGTGACCAAGTAACCTATCATGCATGTCTTTGGATGGTGGGAGGAAGCCGGAGTACCCGGAGAGAACATGCAAACTCCACACAGAAAGGCCACTGACCAAACCAGCGACCTTCTTGCTGTGAGGCCACAGTGCTAACCACTGCGCCACCGTGCAGCCTAATAAAATAGTTGAAAACAACAATTGTTTTATATGTTTATGATTTTTGTCAATATCAGACATTAAGATAGATTTCTGATATAATTAGAAATACACGGCGTTCATTACTATCTGACTATTTATTGATGGAGATAGTAGCACTGTGCTGTCATAAAGAAGCGCTGCACTTATATATTTTTTAAATGTTTAGATAATTATCCCTCTCCCTGAGCCGTCACCTTATCGTAGTGGAGGGGTTTGTGCGTCCCGAAGATCCTAGCAGCTATGTTGTCGGGGGCTTTATGCCCCTGGTAGGGTCACCCATGGCAAACAGGTGTCTAGGGGAGGGACCAGACCAAGCACGGCTCATAGACCCCTATGATGACGACCAACCTGGGCATGAATGTTCCCTTGCCCGGACGCGGGTTACCGGGACCCCCCTCTGGAGCCAGGCCTGGAGGCGGGGTACGAGAGCGAGCGTCTGGTGGCCGGGCCTTCGCCCATGGGGCCCGGTCGGGCTCAGCCCGAAAGGGTTACATGGGCCCCACCTCCCGTGGGCTCACCATCTGCGGGAGGAGCCGTAGGGGTCGGATGCAATGTGAGCTGGGCGGCAGCAAGGGGCGGGGACCCTGGCGGTCCGATCCCCGGCTGCAGAAGCTGGCTCTAGGGACGTGGAACGTCACCTCTCTGGTGGGGAAGGAGCCTGAGCTTGTGCGCGAGGTTGAGCGGTTCCGACTAGATATAGTTGGACTCACCTCGACGCATGGCTTGGGCTCTGGAACCAGTACCCTCGAGAGGGGCTGGACCTTCTTCCACTCTGGAGTTGCTCATGGTGAGAGGCGCCGAGCAGGTGTGGGCATTCTCATCAGCCCCCAGCTTGGTGCCTGCACGTTGGGGTTTACCCCGGTGGATGAAAGGGTAGTTTCCCTCCGCCTCCAGGTGGGGGGACAGGTCCTGACTGTTGTCTGTGCTTATGCACCGAACAGCAGTTCAGAGTACCCACCCTTTCTGGGGTCCTTGGAGGGAGTGCTGGAGGGTGCTCCTTCTGGGGACTCCATTGTTCTGCTGGGGGACTTCAATGCTCACGTGGGCAATGAGTGAGACCTGGAGGGGAGTGATTGGGAGGCATGGTCCCCCCACTCTGAACCCAAATGGTGTTTTGTTATTGGACTTCTGTGCTCGTCATGGATTGTCTATAACGAACACCATGTTCCAGCATAAGAGTGTCCATATGTACACCTGGCATCAGGATTCCCTGGGCCGCAGTTCAATGATCGACTTTGTAGTCGTATCGTCGGACCTGCGGCCACATGCCTTGGACACTCGGGTGAAGAGGGGGGCGGAGCTGTCAACTGATCACCACCTGGTGGTGAGTTGGCTCAGATGGTGGGGGAGGAAGCCGGTCAGATCTGGCAGGCCCAAACGTGTTGTGAGGGTCTGCTGGGAACGTCTGGCTGAGTCCTCTGTCAGAGCGAGCTTCAACTCCCACCTTCAGCAGAGCTTCGAACATGTCCCGAGTGAGGCGGGGGACATTGAGTCCGAATGGGCTGTGTTCCGTGCCTCTATTGCTGAGGCGGCCGGCCGGAGCTGTGGCTGTAAGGTAGTTGGTGCCTGTCGTGGCGGTAATCCCAGGACTCGTTGGTGGACACCAGCAGTGAGGGATGCCGTCAAGCTGAAGAAGGAGTCCTATCGGGCCTTCTTGGCCTGTGGGACTCTGGAGGCAGCTGATGGGTACCGGCGGGCTAAGCGGCATGCGGCTTCGGCTGTCGCCAAGGCAAAAACTCGGGCATGGGAGGAGTTCGGCGAGGCCATGGAGAAAGACTTCCGGACGGCTTCGAGGAGATTCTGGTCCACCATCCGGCGGCTCAGGAGGGGGAAGCAGTGCTCCATCAATACTGTGTACAGTGGAGGTGGGGAGCTGCTGACCTCAACTCGGGACGTTGTGGGTCGGTGGAGGGAATACTTCGAAGACCTCCTCAATCCTACCAACACGTCTTCCCATGAGGAAGCAGAGCTGGTGGACTCAGGGGTGGACTCTCCTATCGTCGCTGAGGTGCTCAAAAAGCTCCTTGGCGGCAAGGCCCCGGGGGTGGATGAGATCCGCCCGGAGTTCCTTAAGGCTCTGGATGCTGTGGGGCTGTCCTGGCTGACACGCCTCTGCAGCATCGCATGGACATCGGGGGCAGTACCGCTGGATTGGCAGACTGGGGTGGTGGTCCCCCTTTTTAAGAAGGGGGACCGGAGGGTGTGTTCCAATTACAGGGGAATCACACTCCTCAGCCTCCCTGGTAAGGTCTATTCAGGGGTCCTGGAGAGGAGGGTCCGCCGGATAGTCGAATCCCGGATTGAGGAGGAGCAGTGTGGTTTTCATCCTGGTCGCAGAACAGTGGACCAGCTCTATACCCTCTTTGGGGTCCTGGGGGGGGCATGGGAGTTTGCCCAACCAGTCTACATGTGCTTTGTGGACCTGGAGAAGGCATTCGACCGTGTCCCCCGGGGGCTCCTGTGGGGGGTACTCCGGGAGTATGGGGTACCGGACCCCCTTGTACGAGCTGTCCGGTCCCTGTACGACAGGTGTCAGAGCTTGGTCCGCATTGCTTTTCTGGCAACCACAGCTGCCATCATTTTATTGTTAAAGAAGAAAAACAAACTTTTGGTGCCATGTTATTTTTCCTCCATTGGTTATTTGGCAATTGTAGCTGCCGGCAATTTGGTGAAAAACAAAAAAAAAATGCTGCGTGGCGTTCTTAATTTTTACAGTCTTTTTTTGGTAACCACAGCTGCCAGCATTTTTTCGTAAAAGAAAATGTTGCATGCCATGTTTTATTTTTACGGTGGTTTTTCGGCAACTACAGCTGCCGGCATTTTGCCGTAAAAGAAGAAATTGTTGCGTGCTGTTTTGCATTTTTACGGTGGTTTTTCGGCAACCACAGCTGCCGGCATTTTGTCGTAAAAGAAGAAAATGTTGCGTGCCATCATTATTTTTACGGTGGTTTTTCGGCAACCACAACTGCCGGCATTTTGCCGTAAAAGAAGAAAATGTTGCGTGCCGTCATTTATTTTTACGGTGGTTTTTCGGCAACCACAGCTGCCGGCATTTTGCCGTAAAAGGAAAAAAGGTTGCATGACATTTTTTGTTTTTACGGTGATTTTTCGGCAACCACAGCTGCCGGCATTTTGCCGTTAAAACAACTTTTTTTTTTTTTTACAGTGTACCACACGGTTCTTTTCCTCAGAAATGTGAGAATAATTTATATTTCATATCTCCTCGATCCCAGATCATCGACTGTTTTCTCCTCTCTCTGCAGACTTTATTCATCCTAGGTTTCACTTTCCTTAAAATCACACCATTGTTTTTTAGGTTTGTTAAATGTTTCGCACCTGGAACTATTCTGTGCATTTCAGGCTAATTTATTTTTATTTCTGAGCCCAGAAGGGCTGGGATTGATGGAGTTATTGTCACAAATGGCTTTATTTACTTCAGACCGACCCTCTCCGTAGGCTGTCAGATCAGCCTGCGGGCAAAACGAGTGGATTGAGACTCTTCCGCATTAAGCCCCGCCTCCCGCCACTGCACTACATCGGGAGCGCACCCCGCACCTGCTTTCACCGTCATTGTAACGTCTCATAAACAGAAGGATTAGGCTCATATGAACTCAATAAGAAAACAAACTACAATGTCAACACATAGCATACAGCCCTACATGTTGGAACCTGAATCAGAGCCTGAAAACGAAGTGGAAAACAGCAACCCACAGCAACGAATGCAGCAGGATGTCTCTCTTTGGTAAACTCACCAGCCATCGTTGGAAATAACTTTATCCCACGTTTTCCACCCGCCTGATGTATTTGTACATGCCCTTGTTAACCAGTAGAAGGTAACCAATCACCCAACCTTATCCCCCGGGACGTCACAAGGATTTCCAAGTAGAAAAAACTCTTTTTCGTCGCCATGGAAACCGAACAGAGAGCGTGCTGGAACTCAAACTCAAACTCAAACATGCGTTTAGGTGATAAAAAACAGTGTCGTTCACATGTCTGATGAGGATTCAACACTGTAACACTGTAGAAAGCTCAGAAAACTTGAAATTCCCCTTTAAACTTTCAGAAAAAAGGCTTTAAACCTGATTAAATGTAAACTGAACTACTGTTTACCAGTTCAGGTAGCTGCCTTCAAACTCTTTATTTTTCTCTGTGCATGACTCCGAGGTCGAACAGGAGGTGTGTCTGTGTGCTTTCTAAAGGGACATGTTGTGACGAGCAACAGAGTGTAGATTATCACATCACAGGAGGCAAATAAGAGCAGAACAATCAGACAAACATCTGGGTCGACCGCCCCAGAATAATGTCTGCCGTCTGCTGGCGTGATGAGCAGAGTCCTTTCTGTGCAGCTCGATTAATCGGAGAACTCTCCCGTTATGAGGATGGGTTAGGGCATCCGTCTGCTGATGTGGGGGATTAGAGTGAATCACACGAGCTGCTGTTACAGCGGCTGATGAAGGAGCTCTTTGCTGCCTTGCTCTCTCTGAGCGTGTTTGTGCCACAGCTTCATTTACATAAAGTTCTTAGTGAGGGAGATGAAACCCGGCGCGCTGACTGATGCAATGTCACACACACACACTTTCTCTGGATGTAAAACTGTGTTGCAACAAACAGAGAAACACTGACAGCCAGGTGGAACGGAGACACTGTCACCAGATGTTAAAACATGTCGTGTTTCGTCTCAACATCGATCAGCTGTGCAGAAAACAGCTTCCTCTTCTATTACTAGACTTAAAAAGACATAAAAAGCGTGTGTTATTGCGTCTCTAACAGGAGCAGCCATGACGGTGTGCTATATTTAGCAGGTTGGCTCATTATGCAGCAATCATTGCTGAATGGGCCACTGTTGTGGATGTGATTATATTTGTTTGTGTAATGAAGCCATCTGTTTTCTATTCTCTCTGTACAATTCCATTAATCAGCGGCTCGGCTGATGTCAGAGACAGAGCTGGAGTCCGGAGGAGACGACAGGGATGGAGGCAGAGGTAGAGCAGTCGCAGGAGGAAGAGGAGCATGACTGGCAGTGATTGCAGATGCTTGTGCAGCTAAAGCAGATGGCGTGTCAGATTGATTATTGTCTCCAGTGCCGCCTGATGGACACGAGGCTCTCCTCTCATTCCAGATGACACGCAGCGATAGAGACACGGCAGCTCGGGGTTAATCTCAACGCCGTTCAAGCTGTTGCCAGCCATTTAAAGCCATCCGCGTGCGCCAGCCCTAATCCTTCCTGTCGAACCCATCACACCTGGAAATAAATACCCCCCCCCCCTCCTGTGATCACGCTGCGGACAGGTGGGAGCTTCCACAGCCAATGGGCTCCAGCCGGCGCTTTGCAGCAGGAGGAGGTGTTGGGGAAAATTGTTATGAGTTTGGTTTGTATTAAGTATTAGACATATATGCTTTGATTTGCTGTGATCCTGCTGTGTTTTGTGTCTATGCACAAAGCTTTCTTTAAGTCATATGATCCTTGTCTGGAATGTGCAGACAAAGTCTGAGACAGGAAGAGTTTCCTGCAGGGCATCTGTTTTTGTCAGCTGCTTGGTTGACCAGTTGTCTAAAGGTTAAAGGTAATAAAGTAATATAGTGAGTGATTGATGCTTAGTGAGTTCAGTTTAGTCTTAAATAAGAGATAATGATTGTTTCATATGGTGTGCTCAGCAACTAGGAGGAGTTAAGCATGGTTTATAATTGGGTGTTACTTCAGCATCTGCAGAGAGTTCTCTCTCCAAGCTCCAGCGTGTGCTTGTATTAGTTTATAATAAAATGTTCATTGTAAGAAGACAGTTGACTCTTAGATGTATTACAACTTCTCAAGACCAGAGTATTTTCCACCACAGAGGCATTCTCCGGGGCTCAGCCACTTCGTATGGGCGGCATTTCCAATGACCCGTCGGCCATCTACAGCAGCTCATGATGCATCCCCCCCCCCTCCACTGTGAAATATCAAGAAGCAGATATGCAATGTGACAATGTGTTGGATGTAAGCCGGGCTCCGTGTGCCGTGATGTCTGCAGAACTGCAGCACCCCCCTGCATACCACACGGTGACTGTCATCCTGCAGCAGGGAGCATTTCTTCACCTTCTGTCCATGTAGGGGTTGGAAGGGTTTGCTGACTGAGAGGAAAGCATCTTTTTCCTCATATCATCTTGTCTTTACTCAGGAAGGATGTCTGGCCGTCCTTCTCTTCCCATGATGCCACGGGGGAAGTCTTTACAAACACCTCCTTAAATCCTCACTTTTGACCTCAAAATGTAAAATGTGCCTCTGAGGCTTGAATTCAATCAGCACGACCAGCTGGTCCCTGGCAGGAAGACGTGGAGCCCCTTGCATCTGTCATGATGAGTCGGGCGTGTGGAGGTTGGTCAGATCCAGCGTGATGAGTCCATTTATCTCCACATGTTGGAATAAAGCTTCAGTCTGAGGAGGCAGACGGACGCTTCATCACTACAGGACACGATGTGTCAGCCATCCAAAGCCCCCCCCCAGTAGTAATAAACACACTACATGCATACTTTGCAAACACATAAAAGAATGGATGGTTGACAAATGATAATGACTTTTTCTGACTGAAAATAATTAAAAATGAAGATGGTCAGCAGGGGTATATGTACCCCATCTAAGAACCAGTGTTGTAATATATGCATAAAGGGGCGGATCGACTCAGATCCCAGAAATAAGAATCAATAAATAAATAAATAAAAGAAGACAGAAATATTCCTGGTGAAAACTAATCAGACCAAAAATAAAAACGTCTTTATTAAGCAGCTCCAGTCTCCATCATGTTCTCCATCATTTTCTCCATCATGTTCTCCGTGTTCCCTTCCACACGTTCTCCATCATGTTCTCCGTGTTCCCTTCCACACGTTCTCCATCATGTTCTCCGTGTTCCCCTCCACACGTTCTCCATCATGTTCTCCATCATGTTCCCCATCATGTTCTCCGTGTTCCCCTCCACACGTTCTCCATCATGTTCTCCATGTTCCCTTCCACACGTTCTCCATCATGTTCTCCATCATGTTCTCCGTGTTCCCTTCCACACGTTCTCCATCATGTTCTCCATCATGTTCTCCATCATCTTCTCTGTGTTCCCCTCCACACATTCTCCATCATGTTCTCCATCATGTTCTCCGTGTTCCCTTCCACACGTTCTCCATCATGTTCTCCATTATGTTCTCCGTGTTCCCCTCCACACGTTCTCCATCATGTTCTCCATCATGTTCTCCGTGTTCCCCTCCACACGTTCTCCATCATGTTCTCCATCATATTCTCCATCATGTTCTCCGTGTTCCCTTCCACATGTTCTCCATCATGTTCTCGGTGTTCCCTTCCACACGTTCTCCATCATGTTCCCCGTGTTCCCCTCCACACGTTCTCCATCATGTTCTCCATTATGTTCTCCGTGTTCCCCTCCACACGTTCTCCATCATGTTCTCCATCATGTTCTCCGTGTTCCCCTCCACACGTTCTCCATCATGTTCTCCATCATGTTCTCTGTGTTCCCCTCCACACGTTCCCCATCATGTTCTCCATCATGTTCTCCGTGTTCCCCTCCACACGTTCTCCATCATGTTCTCCATCATTTTCTCCATCATGTTCTCCGTGTTCCCTTCCACACGTTCTCCATCATGTTCTCCGTGTTCCCTTCCACACGTTCTCCATCATGTTCTCCGTGTTCCCCTCCACACGTTCTCCATCATGTTCTCCATCATGTTCCCCATCATGTTCTCCGTGTTCCCCTCCACACGTTCTCCATCATGTTCTCCATGTTCCCTTCCACACATTCTCCATCATGTTCTCCATCATGTTCTCCGTGTTCCCTTCCACACGTTCTCCATCATGTTCTCCATCATGTTCTCCGTGTTCCCTTCCACACGTTCTCCATCATGTTCTCCATAATGTTCTCCATCATGTTCTCCATCATCTTCTCTGTGTTCCCCTCCACACGTTCTCCATCATGTTCTCCATCATGTTCTCCGTGTTCCCTTCCACACGTTCTCCATCATGTTCTCCATTATGTTCTCCGTGTTCCCCTCCACACGTTCTCCATCATGTTCTCCATCATGTTCTCCGTGTTCCCCTCCACACGTTCTCCATCATGTTCTCCATCATATTCTCCATCATGTTCTCCGTGTTCCCTTCCACATGTTCTCCATCATGTTCTCGGTGTTCCCTTCCACACGTGCTCCATCATGTTCCCCGTGTTCCCTTCCACACGTTCTCCATCATGTTCTCCATTATGTTCTCCGTGTTCCCCTCCACACGTTCTCCATCATGTTCTCCATCATGTTCTCCGTGTTCCCCTCCACACGTTCTCCATCATGTTCTCCATCATATTCTCCATCATGTTCTCCGTGTTCCCTTCCACACGTTCTCCATCATGTTCTCCGTGTTCCCTTCCACACGTTCTCCATCATGTTCTCCGTGTTCCCCTCCACACGTTCTCCATCATGTTCTCCATCATATTCTCCATCATGTTCTCCGTGTTCCCTTCCACATGTTCTCCATCATGTTCTCCGTGTTCCCTTCCACACGTTCTCCATCATGTTCTCCGTGTTCCCTTCCACACGTTCTCCATCATGTCCTCCGTTTTCCCTTCCACACGTTCGCCATCATGTTCTCCACCATGTTCTCCACCATGTTCTCCGTGTTCCCCTCCACACGTTCTCCATCATGTTCTCCGTGTTCCCTTCCACACGTTCTCCATCATGTTCTCCGTGTTCCCCTCCACACGTTCTCCATCATGTTCTCCATCATGTTCCCCATCATGTTCTCCGTGTTCCCCTCCACACGTTCTCCATCATGTTCTCCATGTTCCCTTCCACACGTTCTCCATCATGTTCTCCATCATGTTCTCCGTGTTCCCTTCCACACGTTCTCCATCATGTTCTCCATCATGTTCTCCATCATGTTCTCCATCATCTTCTCTGTGTTCCCCTCCACACGTTCTCCATCATGTTCTCCATCATGTTCTCCGTGTTCCCTTCCACACGTTCTCCATCATGTTCTCCATTATGTTCTCCGTGTTCCCCTCCACACGTTCTCCATCATGTTCTCCATCATGTTCTCCGTGTTCCCCTCCACACGTTCTCCATCATGTTCTCCATCATATTCTCCATCATGTTCTCCGTGTTCCCTTCCACATGTTCTCCATCATGTTCTCGGTGTTCCCTTCCACACGTTCTCCATCATGTTCCCCGTGTTCCCCTCCACACGTTCTCCATCATGTTCTCCATTATGTTCTCCGTGTTCCCCTCCACACGTTCTCCATCATGTTCTCCATCATGTTCTCCGTGTTCCCCTCCACACGTTCTCCATCATGTTCTCCATCATTTTCTCCATCATGTTCTCCGTGTTCCCTTCCACACGTTCTCCATCATGTTCTCCGTGTTCCCTTCCACACGTTCTCCATCATGTTCTCCGTGTTCCCCTCCACACGTTCTCCATCATGTTCTCCATCATGTTCCCCATCATGTTCTCCGTGTTCCCCTCCACACGTTCTCCATCATGTTCTCCATGTTCCCTTCCACACATTCTCCATCATGTTCTCCGTGTTCCCTTCCACACGTTCTCCATCATGTTCTCCATCATGTTCTCCGTGTTCCCTTCCACACGTTCTCCATCATGTTCTCCATTATGTTCTCCGTGTTCCCCTCCACACGTTCTCCATCATGTTCTCCATCATGTTCTCCGTGTTCCCCTCCACACGTTCTCCATCATGTTCTCCATCATATTCTCCATCATGTTCTCCGTGTTCCCTTCCACATGTTCTCCATCATGTTCTCGGTGTTCCCTTCCACACGTTCTCCATCATGTTCTCCATCATATTCTCCATCATGTTCTCCGTGTTCCCCTCCACACGTTCTCCATCATGTTCTCCATCATGTTCCCCATCATGTTCTCCGTGTTCCCCTCCACACGTTCTCCATCATGTTCTCCATGTTCCCTTCCACACATTCTCCATCATGTTCTCCATCATGTTCTCCGTGTTCCCTTCCACACGTTCTCCATCATGTTCTCCATCATGTTCTCCGTGTTCCCTTCCACACGTTCTCCATCATGTTCTCCATAATGTTCTCCATCATGTTCTCCATCATCTTCTCTGTGTTCCCCTCCACACGTTCTCCATCATGTTCTCCATCATGTTCTCCGTGTTCCCTTCCACACGTTCTCCATCATGTTCTCCATTATGTTCTCCGTGTTCCCCTCCACACGTTCTCCATCATGTTCTCCATCATGTTCTCCGTGTTCCCCTCCACACGTTCTCCATCATGTTCTCCATCATATTCTCCATCATGTTCTCCGTGTTCCCTTCCACATGTTCTCAATCATGTTCTCGGTGTTCCCTTCCACACGTTCTCCATCATGTTCCCCGTGTTCCCTTCCACACGTTCTCCATCATGTTCTCCATTATGTTCTCCGTGTTCCCCTCCACACGTTCTCCATCATGTTCTCCATCATGTTCTCCGTGTTCCCCTCCACACGTTCTCCATCATGTTCTCCATCATATTCTCCATCATGTTCTCCGTGTTCCCTTCCACACGTTCTCCATCATGTTCTCCGTGTTCCCTTCCACACGTTCTCCATCATGTTCTCCGTGTTCCCCTCCACACGTTCTCCATCATGTTCTCCATCATATTCTCCATCATGTTCTCCGTGTTCCCTTCCACATGTTCTCCATCATGTTCTCCGTGTTCCCTTCCACACGTTCTCCATCATGTTCTCCGTGTTCCCTTCCACACGTTCTCCATCATGTCCTCCGTTTTCCCTTCCACACGTTCGCCATCATGTTCTCCACCATGTTCTCCGTGTTCCCCTCCACACGTTCTCCATCATGTTCTCCGTGTTCCCTTCCACACGTTCTCCATCATGTTCTCCGTGTTCCCCTCCACACGTTCTCCATCATGTTCTCCATCATGTTCCCCATCATGTTCTCCGTGTTCCCCTCCACACGTTCTCCATCATGTTCTCCATGTTCCCTTACACACGTTCTCCATCATGTTCTCCATCATGTTCTCCGTGTTCCCTTCCACACGTTCTCCATCATGTTCTCCATCATGTTCTCCATCATGTTCTCCATCATCTTCTCTGTGTTCCCCTCCACACGTTCTCCATCATGTTCTCCATCATGTTCTCCGTGTTCCCTTCCACACGTTCTCCATCATGTTCTCCATTATGTTCTCCGTGTTCCCCTCCACACGTTCTCCATCATGTTCTCCATCATGTTCTCCGTGTTCCCCTCCACACGTTCTCCATCATGTTCTCCATCATATTCTCCATCATGTTCTCCGTGTTCCCTTCCACATGTTCTCCATCATGTTCTCGGTGTTCCCTTCCACACGTTCTCCATCATGTTCCCCGTGTTCCCCTCCACACGTTCTCCATCATGTTCTCCATTATGTTCTCCGTGTTCCCCTCCACACGTTCTCCATCATGTTCTCCATCATGTTCTCCGTGTTTCCCTCCACACGTTCTCCATCATGTTCTCCATCATGTTCTCTGTGTTCCCCTCCACACGTTCTCCATCATGTTCTCCGTGTTCCCCTCCACACGTTCTCCATCATGTTCTCCATCATTTTCTCCATCATGTTCTCCGTGTTCCCTTCCACACGTTCTCCATCATGTTCTCCGTGTTCCCTTCCACACGTTCTCCATCATGTTCTCCGTGTTCCCCTCCACACGTTCTCCATCATGTTCTCCATCATGTTCCCCATCATGTTCTCCGTGTTCCCCTCCACACGTTCTCCATCATGTTCTCCATGTTCCCTTCCACACATTCTCCATCATGTTCTCCGTGTTCCCTTCCACACGTTCTCCATCATGTTCTCCGTGTTCCCTTCCGCACGTTCGCCATCATGTTCTCCACCATGTTCTCCGTGTTCCCCTCCACACGTTCTCCATCATGTTCTCCGTGTTCCCTTCCACACGTTCTTCATCTTGTTCTCCCTCATGTTCTCTATCATGTTCTCCGTGTTCCCTTCCACACGTTCTCCATCATGTTCTCCGTGTTCCCTTCCACACGTTCTCCATCATGTTCTCCATCATGTTCTCCGTGTTCCCCTCCACACGTTCTCCATCATGTTCTCTATCATGTTCTCCGTGTTACCTTCCACACGTTCTTCATCATGCTCTCCATCATGTTCTCCATCATGTTCTCCGTGTTCCCCTCCACACGTTCTCCATTATGTTCTCCATCATGTTCTTCGTGTTCCCCTCCACACGTTCTCCATCATGTTCTCCATCATGTTCTCCGTGTTCCCCTCCACACGTTCTCCATCATGTTCTCTCCATCATGTTCTCAGTGTTCCCTTCCACACGGTCTCCATCATGTTCTCCATCATGTTCTCCGTGTTCCCCTCCACACGTTCTCCATCATGTTCTCCATCATGTTCTCCGTGTTCCCTTCCACACGTTCTCCATCATGTTCTCGATCATGTTCTCTGTGTTCCCCTCCACACGTTCTCCATCATGTTCTCCGTCATGTTCTCCATCATGTTCTCTGTGTTCCCTTCCACACGTTCTCCATCATGTTCTCCGTGTTCCCCTCCACACGTTCTCCATCATGTTCTCCATCATGTTCTCCGTGTTCCCCTCCACACGTTCTCCATCATGTTCTCCATCATATTCTCCGTGTTCCCCTCCACACGTTCTCCATCATGTTCTCCATCATATTCTCCGTCATGTTCTCCGTGTTCCCCTCCACACGTTCTTCATCATGTTCTCCATCATTTTCTCCGTCATGTTCTCCGTGTTCCCCTCCACACGTTCTCCATCATGTTCTCCATCCTGTTCTTCGTGTTCCCCTCCACACGTTCTCCATCATGTTCTCCGTGTTCCCCTCCACACGTTCACCATCATGTTCTCCATCATGTTGTCCATCATGTTCTCTGTGTTCCCTTCCACACGTTCTCCATCATGTTCTCCATCATGTTCTCCGTGTTCCCTCCACACGTTCTCCATCATGTTCTCTCCATCATGTTCTCCATCATGTTCTCAGTGTTCCCTTCCACACGGTCTCCATCATGTTCTCCATCATGTTCTCCATCATGTTCTCCGTGTTCCCCTCCACACGTTCTCCATCATGTTCTCCGTGTTCCCTTCCACACGTTCTCCATCATGTTCTCTGTGTTCCCCTCCACACGTTCTCCATCATGTTCTCCGTCATGTTCTCCATCATGTTCTCCGTGTTCCCCTCCACACGTTCTCCATCATGTTCTCCATCATATTCTCCGTCATGTTCTCCGTGTTCCCCTCCACACGTTCTTCATCATGTTCTCCATCATTTTCTCCGTCATGTTCTCCGTGTTCCCCTCCACACGTTCTCCATCATGTTCTCCATCATTTTCTCCGTCATGTTCTCCGTGTTCCCCTCCACACGTTCTTCATCATGTTCTCCATCATTTTCTCCGTCATGTTCTCAGTGTTCCCTTCCACACGTTCTCCATCATGTTCTCCATCCTGTTCTTTGTGTTCCCCTCCACACGTTCTCCATCATGTTCTCCGTGTTCCCCTCCACACGTTCTCCATCATGTTCTCCATCATGTTCTCCGTGTTCCCCTCCACACGTTCTCCATCATGTTCTCCATCATGTTCTCTGTGTTCCCCACCACACGTTCACCATCATGTTCTCCATCATGTTCTCCATCATGTTGTCCATCATGTTCTCTGTGTTCCCTTCCACACGTTCTCCATCATGTTCTCCATCATGTCCTCCGTGTTCCCCTCCACACGTTCTCCATCACGTTCTCCATCATGTTCTCCGTGTTCCCCTCCACACGTTCTCCATCATGTTCTCCATCATGTTCTCTGTGTTCCCCACCACACGTTCACCATCATGTTCTCCATCATGTTCTCCATCATGTTGTCCATCATGTTCTCTGTGTTCCCTTCCACACGTTCTCCATCATGTTCTCCAACATGCTCTCAGTGTTCCCCTCCACACGTTCTCCATCATGTTCTCCATATATATATATATGCATGTATACACATATATACATATACATATGTGTGTATATAGATTGGTGGAAATAAGTATTTGAGTTTGTAAGTTTGTCTACTTCCATAGAAACGACCAGACTGTAACCTTTACACCTGTTTACTGATTATAGGTAGAGAAAGAAGTATTTGATCTCCAACAACTCACTAGACTCTCCCACAGATTGGTGGGCAAGCTCACATGTTCAGCAGTGTGTGTGTGTGTATGTGTGTGTGTGTGTGTGTGTGTAAAATCCAGTTCGGGGTTACGGGGAAGCAGGGTCTATCACAGCAGGTGAACGGGTACACAGGACAGGTTGCCACTCCCCCCCCAGCTCATTCCCAGGCAGTATTTAGGATTGACTGAAGACACACGTGTGTTCAGTGGGAGGAACCAAGGAGAATCCACACTAACCATGAGAACACATCTCTCACATCTTCAGCACACTGTTCAACAAGATAACAGTTTAATCATCTGAAGCGACACACGAAGCGACACACGAAGCGACACACGTAGCGACACGCGTAGCGACACGCATAGCGACACGCATAGCGACACACGAAGTGACACGCATAGCGACACACGAAGCGACACATGTAGCGACACGCGTTGCGACACACGTAGCGACACACGTAGCGACACGCGTAGCGACACGCATAGCGACACACGAAGCGACACATGTAGCGACACAGCACGCGTAGCGACACACGTAGCGACACGCATAGCGACACACGAAGCGACACATGTAGCGACACAGCACGCGTAGCGACATATGTAGCGACACACGTAGCGACACACGTAGCGACACGCGTAGCGACACGTAGCGACACACGTAGCGACACGCGTAGCGACACGCATAGTGACACACGTAGCGACACACGTAGCGACACACGTAGCGACACACGAAGCGACACATGTAGCGACACAGCACGCGTAGCGACACGCGTAGTGACACACGAAGCGACACACGTAGCGACACACGAAGCGACACACCGAGCGACACGCGTAGTGACACACGAAGCGACACACGTAGCGACACACGAAGCGACACACGAAGCGACACGCGTAGCGACACGCATAGCAACACACGAAGCGACACGCGTAGCGACACGCATAGCAACACACGAAGCGACACGCGTAGTGACACACGAAGCGACACACGTAGCGACACACGAAGCGACACACGAAGCGACACGCGTAGTGACACACGAAGCGACACACGTAGCGACACACGAAGTGACACACGAAGCGACACGCGTAGCGACACGCATAGCAACACACGAAGCGACACATGTAGCGACACAGCACGCATAGCGACATTTTGATTTAAAACGATAAAACAAATTGCCTGAATTACACGGACCGTTCTTCCTGTTAACTACTGAACATCAGTGGTTAACCATGGCTGTTACAACTCGTGATATTGCACTTATGTGCTGTGATTACCGGGAAGATTAGTGACAGAAGATATTTTATGTGCAATAATGTTGAAAGTATTCAAACTAGGGTGGTATCTACATAGAACAGACACTGTGCCAGAACATAATGCTACATTATTGACTCATTGCTGCAATTAAAACCACGAAATACTGAATTTCTGAAATGGAGCCAGTGCTGAACCTGCAGACAAACATCAGATCAGACTTCACTCTGCAGTGGTTTAGAGTAAAGACGCTGCTAACCAGGACACATGCAACCTTGTTTATACTGGTTACTTATCATCCAGATGTTTGCTCTGGTCTTGTACGTCCAAGTGAATGGGTGCCTCCCAGCTTATTTCTTTTAAAAGATATCTTGAGGTAGAGAAATTTGTTTTATGTTTGATCATGCAGCCCCAATTTGTACAAGAGGTCATTCCACATAAATGATCATGTTAAGAAAACCATTCAGGACAGACATGGCTGAAGATCATTCAACGCCTTTACCTTTTAGCACTAGGATCCAAATCACCAAGAGCTGATGTTGTCAGCACTCAGAGCTGATACAGAAAAGGAAGAAATGCTTACTGTGCAGCCATAAAAACAGCAATGTCAGGAGCATCCAAAAAGACAACAGCTCTCTGAACCTAATTAGGAGGGCTGTGTTGGGAAATATGTGGAAGACAAATAAGCGAGGAGGATTTCCTTCTGTTGTAATGATCCAAAGATGCTGAAGACAACAAGTCAACTTATTTCAAAGACAGTTCCTGAGAACACAAGTTACAATAACACCATGTGAGAGAGTTTCTCTGGTCTAGTTGGAATAAATCAAGCACAAGTTTCCTTTAACTCTTTTGGTTTTAGTGGATGTCTCAGATAAAGCAAAGTCTCGGCACATGCATGGTATTAAGAGACGAGCTGTTGAAAAGCAAGCAGATGTCTGAAGCTGCTGGTGTCTCTGGAATCCATCAGGATACTCCAGAGACTGCAGTTGTGCATAAACTAATGCACATTATTATTCAGTGAAAAGTTATTTCTAAAGGATAAATCAGCTGGACAGGCCACTTTAACAGGCTGTCAGAGGAAGTTTGAACAGTACATGAGTGAACAAGTCCATCTCTCCCTGGAAACAGGTCCATTATTCTGCCCTTTTCCACATTTGCCTGGGCATGTTGTTCCCTTTAATCAGCACTGTCTCCCACACTGAGGACACCTGTGTGCTGACTTCAGATTTATCAAATAGTCCTTATGCCAGCTGTTCAAAAACTGGTCAAAAGTCTCTGACAGTATCTCCATCGCTACACCGAGTCCTCCCCACATTTATGTTGGTTATAAGAGATGGGTGATGAATAGTTTTTGTTGGAAAATAGGTCAGTGTTCCAGAAAGTGAGAAGATCGAACCATGCTCTCCCACCACGCACCTCGATCTGCTATATAATTCCAAGTCATCCCCTTGTCAGTGAGATCTGTCAGTTTTCTGAGGTCTTAGTTTGCTCTTTTGAATCACTTGGCATTGTCTGAGGAAATAGCAACACAATCCACACCTTGCCTCAGGGTCTTAGACCACATCCAGTGTTGAGGTCTGAGATCAGCTGAGACCAACTCTAGATGCACTGCTCTGACAGAAGAAGTAAAGCGGGATATGTATGCTTTCTTGGACTCAGAAGTCACCTCGACATTCAACAGCCGTGCAAAATCCACACTGACAACTTTAAAAGGTTGAGATTCTCAGTCAGCTTGTCATTTTTTTTGTATTTTGTCACAGTCGCTGCTGCTGTCGCTGGTGTAGCTCCTCTTTTTCCTTTTCCCTTTCTGGGTGGCCTTTGGCCAACTCATCCCTGAGGTCCCAGGGGTCCCTGAGGTCCCTTGGGTCCCAGAGCTCCCAGTGCTCCCTCACGTTTGGGACAGTGAATTTCCTTATATTGATGAGCTCCGACACATCCAGGTTGTGGGCATAAAAGCGGTTTGCTGAGGTGTCGTGACACACTCTGTAGGGTCCCTAGACTGCTTCACCTGAAAAAGAAAGATAGATTAACACCGGTGATTTGCCAAATTATTTGTACATTTGTTTATTTGGACAAGAGGGACCTACAAGCTCAACTGGGAACTTACTTAAGTGCAATGGCGGTCCTTATGAAGGTGTAGTTAATGTCTCCTGGAAGTGACATCCATTTCCATGCTTACCTCAGGGAACTTGAGGTTCTGTGAGTTCCCCTTGCCCTTGGTGAAAAGGAAGAAGTTACTCTTTTCTTTTGGATCTATACTGTGAGAAATAGGAGAGAGCGCATGAACATTACACCTTTTGACATCAACACCTCACTCCTCAAAGAAGACGTTTCAGACTACTTACTTCTTTTTTTTTTTACGTCATGGATTTGATTCTCAACACAATCGATCAAATTTTCTCATCCCAGAGTCAGGCAGAGGGGAGCCCGCATGTCCTGAGGGGACGCTTCCGGCTGGATACGTTCAGGACTCATGGGCCAGGTGGAGACCGATGTGTCTGGTGGTTTTGTCCACTGAGGAAGATGTTTACATCTTTGGATTATTGGTGATCGGGATTCTGCTGATTGGCGCTGGCGGAGTTCTGATCTACCTGAAGATCCGTAAGATTCTGGCAGCAACTGGCAGGCTGCCTGAATTCTGTAACGGACTCAGACTCTTGTGTTGACTGGACTCGACTATAAGCAGGATGCCACCCAGTCAAAAACTGGCAATCTAGCCTCAGTCCCGGAGGAATTATTTTCCTCGCCTGGAACCCAAACAACGATCATATCTGGATTTGACTTTCCAGCGGCTGGTGCATGATTGAATTTGATTTGATTTGACCAGGTATCCCGATTCTGACCCAGTGCATTCAGCTTCCACCAACTCTATATCTTTCATGTTGGCATAGACATCTGGCCTGTGTCCTAAGAGGACACTCCAGTAGGCTGTAAGGAAACAGGAACCGGTCAGCATTGGTGAGGTCCTCTTGGTCTGAGTTGAAGAAAGAGGGAGGGTGGACAAACACAGCACTCAGCATTGAACTGCACCAAGGGATGGTCACCATCAACTGTGTCTGGATAAGATGAAAAACTCACCCAACAGTTTGAGGGCGCATTCCAGGGCCAATGTTATGCATCGCCCCAGGTCTTCCCGAGAGGGGAGGTTTGAGACCTTATCTCACTTCACTGCAAGCTGGTGCATCACCACCTCACGGTGCTTCTGCCTGATGCTCATCTTGAGCTCACCAGGTATCAATTTGAGCTGCACCTGTGTGAAGCGGCTGGTCCGGGGCACAGTCTGATACATAAATTTGATAAAGTTGAGGGCCTTTTTCATATAAAAATCCACCATGGTCACCTTTATCTGGCTGCGGACCAACATTTTCATTCAGCTGATGGAATGAAGGAAGAGAAAATGTTTAATTGGTGAGGAAAGCAGAGTAGTCTAGGGGTCTTAGCTCTCTGTTGGCATGTGCTGAGCCTTCTGTCTGTGGGGGGTTGCTTTTGGGCCCTGCACTCTGTCTGCCCTGGATGGTGTCCAGCGGGGTTGGGCTTTGCCAGTCTGGGCCCGCTGGGGCCTGTTCCCCCTGACTGTGGGGGTCTCTGGCTGGGGCCCCCTCTGCCACATCCTGGGTGGATGCATGGCTGGCTCCGGAGTGGGGTCTGTGCTTGTGGGTTGCTGCCGGCTACCCGGGTCTCGGGGTCCTCGTGGCTTTCTTCTGGTCTTTGTGTGGGTGGGGTCACATTGGCATGATCACTCTTCTCTGAACACGTTCCACTCTGTGTGTTCTGCATGCGACACAGTCACTGAGTTGTCTGCAGGTTTATTTACTAACAGCAGCTGGTTTTCTTTCTGTTTATTGACTGGTGGGCAGGACTTCTACATTGTACTTCACTTTTACACATATGTATGTGCATGTGTATATGTGTGTGTGAGGATGTGTGTATATACGTATGTATGTTTCACTCTTTCTGTCATTGTCTGTCTACAAGATGTTTTCTCCTTTTATTCTGATCTCTTTTTGTCCTTTTTTTCATATTTCCAGTCAGGTCCAGCATTATTATGCTAACTCCATAATGCAAACAATTATGAAAAATGAATAGGAAAATAAAGCAAGAATCCAGAATGTCAAGGAGATCATTATATCTATAAAGCTCCTCATGGCAAAGTAAATCTGCTCAACAGAACAGCATCCACACCCTGTCTGCTGCTTCTATGCTGGACAAGATTAAAAAAAAAAAGAAAATAGAAAATAGAACATGTCTGTCAGGACTTTCTAACTAGTTTTATTGATGATGACAGAAACTAAATTGGTGATTCTGTTTGTTTTATTAACAAAATCATGAATTTTAGGTTGATGTCAACGTGTTCAATGAGTGATATTTATCAAGCAGGACTCTGCAGTAAATGTGAACTGACAAGCCTACTATGTTCCCTAAATATGATTTTGCAGTCAAAGTTCTTTTTTTTATAAATGTTTTCTGTGTTGCATGTGGCACTATCAGCAGCATCTATCAGCTCTCTGCAGGAAAGTTTGTGCAGTTTTCTCTGCTGCCATGTCTGGGGCCTTTCCTCAACAACCAAATTATGGGATTTTGTAAACAATACCCCTGTGAGCAAACCGCTTCTGCACGTTGGAATGCTGGTGTCACAAAACAAACACCAACTCTGAGCACATCATAGCCAGTGTGAATGACAGGGATACTGCTGCAGTACTCAATTCAGCTTTATTTAAAGCTTTATTTGTATTTCATCACCTCTCAATGATAACATCTGCCAATGTCAATGTTTTAAATGATATTATTATAAAGGAATAAAGGAAAGTATGTTATTTTACTAATGACATCCATTCCATTAACACACATGCAGGGAACAAACTCCATGTGCAACTTAATGCAGACTCAGAGATTTAGTTCAAAAGATTCAATTTAAAATTCTGTAACTTGACAGGACCACTACAGAAGTTTAAGAATATTACAAGATAGTAATAATAAGCAGTGCTGTGCTGGTTACAGAAAAAAAGTAATGAGTTACTAGTTTCTTCATTCGAAAGGTAAGTATAATTTATAATGGGTTTGCTGTTAAAAGTACCTTTCAGGAACTTTAAATTGAACATTGTTAAAATAAGTAAAGTGCCAAAAGAGCCAACCGATTGCGTGTTTGTATCAGCTCAGTGGTATCTCAGAACCCCCAAAAGTACAAACTCGGACATTTTAACTGGCAGATTGACCAGTATTGACAACAGATAATCATATCATATCTGGGGAAGTAATGGGCTAGATCCTACATAAGTCAACCTTTCTGGATGCCTGATTCGCCCTCCCCCTACCTTGACGATGAAACAGGGCAGTCTTTCTAGAAGATCTAGAGTTGGGTGAAATGCAGAGGTTATTTTCCCAATCAGGATTATCCATCCATCCATCCATTCCATTCTCCATCGCTTCTCCGGGGTCGTGGGGGCAGCAGCCTAAGCAGGGAAGCCCAGACTTCCCTCTCCCCAGCCACATTTGCCAACTCTGCGGGGGGATCCCGAGGCGTTCCCAGGCCAGCCGAGAGATATAATCCCTCCAGCGTGTCCTGGGTCTTCCCCGGGGTCTCCTCCCAGAGGGACGTGCCTGGAACACCTCACCAGGGAGGTCCAGGAGGCATCCTGACCAGATGCCCGAGCCACCTCAACTGGTTCCTCTCGATGCGGAGGAGCAGTGGCTCTACTCTGATCTCCTCCCGGATGACCGAGCTCCTCACCCTATCTCTAAGGGAGAGCCCGGCCACCCTGCGGAGGAAACTCATTTCAGCCGCCTGTATACGAGATCTCCTTCTTTCAGTCACGACCCACAGCTCATGACCATAGGTGAGGGTAGGAACGTAGATCGACTGGTAAATTGAGAGCTTCACCTTCTGGCTCAGCTCCTTCTTCACCACGACAGACCGGCGCAGAGTCCGCATTACTGCAGACGCCGCACCGATCCGTCTGTCCATCTCACGCTCCATCCTTCCCTCACTCGTGAACAAGACCCCGAGATATTTAAACTCCTCCACTTGAGGCAGGACCTGACTCCCGACCCGGAGAGGGCAATCCACCCTATTCCGGCTGAGGACCATGGTCTCAGATTTGGAGGTGCTGATTCTCATCCCAGCCGCTTCACACTCGGCCGCGAATTGCTAAGGGAAAGCTGGAGATCACGACCAGATGAAGCCAACAGGACCACGTCCATTCCCCCTCCTTGAAAAGGGGGACCACCACCCCAGTCTGCCAGTCCAGAGGTACTGTCCCCAATGTCCATGCGATGCTGCAGAGAAGTGTCAGCCAGGACAGCCCCACAGCTTCCAGAGACTTTAGAAACTCCGGGCGGATCTCATCCACCCCAGGGGCCTTGCAACCAAGAAGCTTTTTAACCACCATTTTTACCCGACCATTATTCCCTGAAATAGGAGAGTCCACCCCTGAGACCCCAGTTCTGCTTTCTCATCGGAAGTCGTGTTGGTAGGATCGAGGAGGTCTTCAAAGTACTCGTTCTACCCACCCACAACGTCCTGAGTTGAGGTCAGCAGCTCCCCATCTCATTGACAGAGTACTGCTTCCCCCCCTTGATTCGCCGGATGGTGGACCAAAATTGCCTCGAAGCTGTCCGGAAGTCGTTCTCGGATTTAAGTGTGTTGGTGACTGTGGTTTAAAGTAATCTCACCATGGAAACTGAGGCCATCTTGCCAAAAGCTTTTAGCAGACTGAGGCAAATTTGCTTTATATAACCCACCAGGTGTGTTTCATAACCTCAACTACTCTGTATCAGTATGTGACCTGGAACAGCCCATGTCACTCAGACTGTAATATGAGGCTGAAAGCTGGGAGCAATAAATCACTTTATCAAACAGGAAAGATGATCTCTGCAGGGGAGGAAGTTATCATGCAGGTGATGTTTGTAACACCTTCAGCAACTTTCCCTGCGCAGGCCGTGAATATCTTTTTCCTTGCAGGTTTT
Organism: Telmatherina bonti; assembly: GCF_933228915.1. NCBI lineage: Eukaryota > Metazoa > Chordata > Actinopteri > Atheriniformes > Telmatherinidae > Telmatherina > Telmatherina bonti. The sequence goes on from NC_136618.1 coordinate 36,224,147, forward strand.
GGGGCACATCTTCCTCTTTTCTGTGGTAGGAAAACTGTGGAAATACTGCAGGAAACAGAATGTGATAAAAATTTAACATTTATGTAAGAAGAGCTGCATCACTATTTGTTTGTGGAATAATGATCCGTAAAACTCTCCAGGTTTGAAGTGTCAGCTTAGCTTGACAGCGATGCAGAACTGAAGTTACTCAAAGATGTACAAAGATGTGCAAAGTGTTTGTTGAGGAAAACTTCATATTGTTCATCTCATGTTTTGTAGAGGATGTGGACTGGCTAAAATGGCAGGCAGGTGCAGTCAGAAGCTTTTAATCAGGAAGACGACTGATGTACCGACACAAACAAACACGACGGTAACGTGACAAAACATGGATAAATATAACCAAAGGTGTATCTATATATATATATATATATATATATATGTGTGTGTGTGTGTGTGTGTGTGTGTGTGTGTGTGTGTGTGTGTGTGTGTGTGAATTAATTAATTACAAAACCTGTAATTAATTATACAAATGGTTTTAATGGAGTCCTCCCAGTTAAAACAATGTGGTGAGGAACTTAGTAGTTCTGGAGTCATGTTTTGTCTTGAACCCCCTGACTTACTGTGAACTTGTTCTGCTCTGTCACATTTAAGCTGAGTACCTTCCTGATTTATGGCACTTCCTGATAACTTTCCCATTAATGCATTAACTAATAACCAAGGCAGTATTTTTGGTGATGACAGAGTGACATATTCATTGTTAATTATGGCTTTAAAGCCAAACAACAGAGTTGTGGTTGCTTCATTTGACCAGTTTAACCCTCTGTTACATGATTATCCATCATTTGCTGGAGACATAAGAGTTTGTGAAGTTTGCTAAGACAGCAGCATCTTTACAGCCCTACACTAAATTACTGTAAGGTCGGCAGCGTCTAAGTGACTGTCAGTAATAAGACTAATTAATAGATAGTAATTATAGTAGTAATTAACCTGCGTTGTGCCTAAGTGAAGCTGAACATGCTGCCTTCTTTCTGAAGCAACGGCTGCTGATATCAGCTCAAAGTTTGTGTGAGTTCAGCTGTGCTGCTGCTGCTCCTGTGGGAGATCATGTCAGGGCACAGACCTCTGATGCTGGGGCATGTGCCTTCAGCATCAGAGGTCTT